>NC_080431.1:100995043-101300579 GCF_028018845.1 Melospiza georgiana
GAGTTACATGAAATTAATAACCTAATAAATTTTTTCATTTCAAAGAAATCCATCTCACTTAGATTTTATTTTACTATTTCATGCCAATGATGAGACTGACTCAAATAATTTACATTCAAATGTGAATGTGAAGTTGCCCAAGACTGTGCGTCTAGGGAAGAAATCCAAGGAAACAGTCTGGTCTCTTGCTGCAAACCAAAGAAAGCAATTCTCAAAATAAAAACTGACATTTTGTGAAGTCATAAAGCAATAAAGTCAGACCATTTCTTCCTTTGAGGAGTTTTTGTCTCACTGCCTTGAAAGGGTGATATCTTCCATTAGGACTCAAGGCTGTTGATGGGCAGCTCCAGTCAAACCCACAAATCCTGGCATCCCCCTGACGCTGACACTCAGCACTGCCCTGACCAAATCTCTTGCCTTCCTGCCAGGATGCTTTTTCACAAAAGCTCTGTCCCAATGTCTCAGCATCTCCTGAGCCCATTTTCCCACAGAAAGGGACTCAGATGTGCAGAATTAGCTAATTGCATACTCCATGACAAATGGGACATGTGACTTGCACTGATGTCACAACAGCATCAGCTGTGGAAGTTGACTCAATGTTAAGGAGAAGATAACATGAGAAGACAGCACAAGTCTTTATGCCTGGTGTTCCTTACTAACAGAGGTAAATGAACTTCTCAGGTCTGCAAGCATTTACCCACAGCTGGATTCAGCTGCATCCTGTACGGCCAAGGCATGCTAGTATTTATTGTCAATAAAAATACTGAGTACTGTAAAGTAGGAAAGGTTGTTCTGCCCTCCGTGTCATGATGATTACAAATGAAGACAATGCCCAGTTAAAGAGACACTATTCAAAGTCTGCTAAAAAAGCCATTTCCAGAAGTAAAATAGAGAGACACTTGGGAATGCTTAAGCTGTGCTGGAGTGTCTGACATACCAGCAATATCTGGGGGGGAAGAAAGAGTGAGAGAAGAAACAGCTCCCATTCACGTTAAAGGGATTAGGATCAGAGTCTTGCAGACAGAGGTACTCCACAAGCCACACAGAAATCAAGTATGTTTTAGAAGTTCTACATATAATAGAAGCAATGCCAGGAATTTTTTCAGAATAGACTTTACTGCACTACATATATTTCCAGCCAGATCATACTCACAGCCTGTTGCCCATACTAGAGAGCAGCTTGGCTAAGGCAAGGCCATTCCAGAGAGGCTTCACAGATCAGAAGATGCATTAAGGGATTTGATTTACAGGAATTATTTTAATGTTTTATCTAAGTGATACTGCATTAAACCTATTCTAATACCCAAATTAATACAGTTTAGAATAGGAAAAGAAAAGACTGCTCTGTCAGCTTGCAAAGCCAAGCACCTCCTGACCATCCACTCAATATATATTTCATAATAAAACCACACATTGGAGAGGGCATTAAATGTTAAATGTCGTAATGTAAGAGTAGTGAAGCACAGTGCCTGGTGGGAGCAAAGTTATGTGAAGTGCCCATTTCAACCACAACAGCTCCATGTGGGAGAAAGAAATGTAAGGCATATAGGAAAGAATGAAGTTGTCCCAAAGCAGCAATCCTATTTCTCACTTTGTTCAAAGGCTCACAGGGTTTACCTTCTACATAATAACTGTAACCTAAGGAAACACACTGAAAAAATTACAAGCAAATGAGTATTCCACCACTTTGATCCTATTAGCAAACCATGTATGCTGAAATCCAAAAAGCCTCCTTCACTGCAGTCTTTAGTAATTCATGGAAGCTAACTAGTGAGTGCTTGTAAAACACTCCTCAGATGCTTCTTTGATGCTCTAGCTCAGCTAGGTTTGCACAACAGACACAAACCACACACTCCCCAGCCACTTGAAACAATTTGAAGGCAAAGAAGCCCAGATGCACACTAAACCTCCAGCTAACTTTCACAGAGCTTCGCATTTCTGCTGCTGTTTCTGGTTTCCATTTTATTCCAGTACCCCTCCCATTATTTAATGATTTACATAGCACCTATATCCATAGCTATCAGCCATCCTTCCCATACAGCCTTAAAAGGACTTGTTTAGATTTGCAGGGGGAGGGAGAGGGGAGGAAAGGGGGTTTCTTCAGACCGCGCTATGTCAAGGTTGTTGGAAGCCAGCAAATCCTGGCCTCCTGACCCATTTTTAAATAGCAAATTATCAAAACAGTCCTCACGCTGTTTCTCACTAAAATCACTTTTATGATTCTGCTCATAGTGAGAGATAGAAATCTGCATTTTGGTGACAAACAGAATGTGAAGCATTCTATAATTTTCACTTTAAAAGGATGCAAGAATCGCTGGCTCCTTACAAACTTGACATACTCAGCACACACACAAAAATTTAAACAAGTCCTTTTAAGGCTGCATAGCTTCTGTCTTAAAAAAAAAAAAAAAACCCTCACATATTTGCTGGACTGGGTTGCTAGCGCTTCCCAGGGCTCTTCTCCATCCCTTTATGAGAATCAAACTGTGCCCTGTCCCCAGCCAATCCCACCACCTCATTCCTCACCAGTGGGGAAGGGATGGCCAAGGAACATTTCTGCCACCTGGCAGAAACCTTAGAATAAATTATAAAATATAAGAATAATTTAAAATTACACTACAAATGGCAAAAACAAAATGGATTCAATAACTGAAAATACATATTTTTTCTTCCTGGCACAGTGAAACTAAGGCTCAATCTTAATTTTCCTGATGCTCTTGATTACCAATCTTTGCTGGCTTCAGTTTTCCATTTCCTGCCTTTGTGATATTAATGTACTTTAAAGCCCAGAAGACCAATTGGTACATAGGATCTGTCCCCATCATAAATACATTCCATAATACAAAAATTCTAGAGATGAAAATATCTTCTAACTTTTTCAGTTTTCATATCTTCTAGCACGTTTTGTCTCCATGACTACTCAAAGCTCTACTTTTCATTTATTCTGTGTGGAATGAGCCTTTGAACAGATACATACAACACTAATAGTCCTTACACACAAAAACCACCACAAATTCCTCAATGCAAAAATTTTTAATATAAAATATTTGTTCTGTGAAAATCAATATTTCTTGTGGGCCCTATGAGTCCTGGGCAAAAATATTTCAGTCAACATTTTTTATGAGAAGATGTGACAAGAGAAAGGTGAACAGCAACAGACCGAGAGGCTGTTGAAGAAACACCCTACTTCTATGGAATAAGCTCCTAATTGCCAACCTGAGTTTATTTATGCCCACTTTAAGATTCATAGCTGCGCTTTCATGGAAAGAATTCTTTCTTTTCTGTTTATTCCCTTCATGTATCATTGACAATAATCGCAGCCTTCTCATCTTCCCTTTCACTACGCTAAGCAACATTATTCTCCTTCAGTCCTCAGGATGAGGATACCTCTATTTCCTTAATTGTTTTCACACAATTTCTCCAAACAATAATTCATCTTCCTTGAACACAGGGCATTGGAAATGTACTTATATTCCCAGTGAAACTGTATCAGTGCTCTTTGCAATGCTATAAACACTTTTCTTTCTTTCCCAGAAATCTAACAGCAAATCCAAGGCATGTGGTTAGAAAAGCAAAAACAAAAAAAGAATACCCTACTTTTCAAAAATGCAACAACTATCAAGGACAACCATCAGATTATTCTGCGCTATCTGGCTATGGTAAAATTATGCTTCATTTTCCTTGCCCATTGATCATTATTCTTTCTTTTTTATTACTTCCTTGTTCTAAACTCTTTTTCATAACAAATGTCAGAATAATCAATCTGTTGGTACTCAAGTCAGATTTTTTCTTCTTTTTAACAGGTAAAAATATATTTGTTATTCTCCAGTCATATGTGAGCAGCTCTGGAAGGACTGACCTACCAAAAATGCTTGAGATCAGATTTTAAGGTTTATGTGTCAATCCCTCCAATATTTTGAGCTGATGTCTAATGACATAGGCAACACAAACCTTGTAGAGAAAGTGACATATTCTACAACAATGAATACAGCTAGGGAGAGGACCTTGTGCCATTATTACTGTCATCTAGGGATGGCCATCATATGGTTCCCAGGATCCAGGAAGATCAGACACTTGGGTTTTATTCTTAAAACAGAGATTCTATTTTTCAGGCCATCATTTACACAAACAATCACAGCACCTTCAACATTACCACTCATTGACAGTGGCATAGAAAATATCTCCTTTTGAGACAATTTCTGTATTCTTTTTGAGGTATACTACTTATTCAATGCATCATGGCTTCATCTCAGTTCCTGATTCTGTCTGAAGGACCTCTTTTATTTGCATCAGCCTCCTCTGCATAGGACTCAGCTTGACCTTTTACAATTTGCACAGAAGCCTTTAGCCTTCTTTGTTTGCAGGATCTCTGCTTACCCTTTATTCTGAGGCAGTTAATTGTCCATTTGCACTTCCAATAGAATGCTTTATGAATGATTCTGAAAGTTTGGGGACTTTGCTTTCTGGAGAAAAATAAATTAACTGTCCCCTGACCTCTTCTGTTTGGTTAATTAATTCCCTCAACTTTATCCCCTGCATTTTGTTCAAATTCCATTTGAAATTGGTTAAGTTGTCAGCATTTGTTCCAGAACTGTTTTCATAGTCAGCTCTTCCATAAGGTCATTCCTACACCCCAAAGCCAAGCCAGAAATGGAGTGATCTTTTCATTCAGTAACTATTAGGAGAAATATGTTGACTACTACATCCAGAAATATCCTTGCTATCATTATTAATAGCATCTTCTCCAAGGACTAAAAGTTTCCCATAGATATGGATCTCCCAGTAGTATTTCCTTCTCTAGCAATGCTGACTTCTACACAAAAGCTGAACTTGGCATCTAGAGCAGACCCCTAACACGCCCTCAGTGCACCTCACACCTGCCCAGGTAAGGTGGAGCAGGACAAGGAGCAGGGACCTGTGCACTTGTCCATCCCTCAACCAGCAGCTGGGATGAACTCCTCATCACCCCCAGGCCATTCTGCCACTGTGTGAACAAGCACAACTAACACTGTTGCCTATTTCATAAAATATTCACCCAGAATCCATTTTTAAAGTAATCCGAATGACAGAAAAATTTTAAATTTTAGAAACTTTGCCATGGTTTTAAAAAATTCTTAACTTTGTGGATCCCTTCTATCAAAAATTGTGAGAAAATTAGCCAGTCTGACCTAACAAAAGATTTTTATCATTATTAGACATATGTTTACAGACAGACAAGTTTGAAGAGAATTTATTCTTAATTTGGCATTTCAGAAGCACCTCTCACCTTAGCAATGTAACAAAGGCAGCTCTAAGTACTTGAGTGCAGTTGTATTTATTAACACTTTGCATGAGTCACCACTTCCAAATGCCTTATGCTGTCCTTAAAATCATACTGGCATATATTTCCTTTTAACATTTTGCTAAGTGCTACTAAAACTTTACAGCCCTGGGGGAAAATTATGTAGGAGAGAGCTGGCACACTTACACTTGAAACAATGAGGACACATAGATCTGTTCATCCTTTACCCATTCAGATTCACAACAAGCAAAAACACACCTTTACTTAATGTAATGTCATCCGTAAAATTTTGCAAGTATGAATGACATTTCCCCCAGAAAATGCAATGTATCTCTGGTAGGCCTGCACAAAGGGCCACTGGTTAGCACAAGATAATGATCCTAAATCCTAAGAGTAGCCATGTAAGAGAGGAAAAAAGTCAATATGAATTTTAAAAAATATGTATTTAATTTCAGAAATAAATAGGTGCACAATAGATTCTCTTTAAAGTATGGTCTGACTTCTTAGTCTTATGTTTCCTGTTTTGAAAAGTTTGGCAAAACAGAAAGAATAGCACCACTGAAGTGAGTTAGTTATGAAGAGGACTGAAAATGTTGACATTATTTAAGGTGGTGAGGTCATCTCTGTTAAACACCTATATAAGCTCCAGGCAGATATGTGCTTTTCCCATTTACATCCCAATATATCCATAATCACTGACAGTGAAATGTAAAAGATGGAGTTTTCCTCCAAATTAAGCTATCCATACGAAAAGGAGTTACTATCACAAGAGCAGTGGTGCAAAGAAAAGGAACCTGTCCATATGAGCAGAGGGTTTGCCCACAGTAATGAACATTTGCTTCACCCCTGTGGTTTAACGTGGCAGGGACACACCCAGGAGCCTCCTCCCCAGCTGCTGCTCCAAGTGCCAGGAGCTCTTACACGCCCTGGGCCAAGGCACAGAGGCTGAGAGAGGCCAGGGGGCTGCAGCAGCTGCAAGGGATCCGTGCTGGGGCTGTGGGCTGGCTGCCAGACCCAACAGCAGCAGGGTCACCCTGTCCGTGCCTTCCTCTCTCCCATCAGTACTTGGCAACTTCTCCTCCTTTTTGTCCCCCCTTATCTTCAGTTTGCTGTCTCCCAACTCCACCTCTCCCTTTTCTGTGCCCAAAACCAACCATTAACAGAGACATTTCAAGAGAAACTCCAGCAGAATGAGGAAGATGAGGTAGGTCCTTGGCTTCCCTCTCCTGTTCCACCTGCAGAGGCAGCAGATCTCAGTCTCTGAGAGGATGATTTGTCCTAACTAAGGAAGAGCAGAACAAAGTAGATTAAAGCAACTATTTAAAAGATGGGAAATAAAAAGAAAAAAGTAAAGCCATCAGCTGAAAAGGTTGCCAAGAGCAGTACTCATCTAAATGAAGAGCACTGCAGCATTGATGTCAGCTGCTAACCTTGGGCTCCATTTATAGTTGGGGTGAGGAAGGGATCATGACAGAGGACATTTTGCCTTTGACTTCAGGCCATGAAACCAGCTCCTGTCACTCTGCTCTCACATTTTTCCCTACTGTGTGTGAAGTCCATCCCTGAAGAAGGCAACAAATGCAGAGGACACTTTCTAGGCAGAGACAGAGAATAAGGGTGTCCCTCCCTCACAGCAGAGCCAGCATCCTTTCTGCAGGCAAACCAAATAAAGGAAGGAAAGCTTGGATAACTAACAGGCCAACAAAAGTGCAGTTTCAGCTAAAAGCTCACATATTCATGGTGCCCCAAGAATAAATTTAAGTCAATATGAAAAGTTGGTCACAGGGGTCTGGAAGAGCCCTTTAGCTGAAGCAGTGAATGAAAACACCATCCAATTTCTGAGACACAGACCCTGGTGTGTTTATCTAAAAGGTTACACACATATCTGTGTGCAACAGCAAGGGGCAGGGATCCACAGCTCAGGAGGGCCCCCATGTCTTACAGTCTGAGATATTGGCCAGGTGAATTCTGCTAACTTTTCAAGTATTTTCCTTCCCAAGAAATCACTTTCCAGTTTTAAGCAATTATGAAGAGTTAAGGCTCAAAGACTGATTTTCTCATAAAAAGTAAAAATAAAGCAGAACAAATATGCTTCTTTGAAACTTTCAGGAAAAGGATCAGTCCCCTAATTTGCCAGAGGTGTAAGTAATAATTGCACTAGCATGTTTCCAGAGTGATTTTTATCTCTTTGCTATTGCCATTCTCTTTGAAGAAGAAGCAGATTCTCGGGAGAGCAATAATTAATAGTCAGCCCAGAGATAATTTCCTCCAATCCCTCTGCAGTGCTAAATTGCATGAATCTGCAGGAAACAGAGTAAAGTGGACAATATAAAAACAATCTAAACCTACTACAAATGGGAGGAAGATGTGTACCAAAGCAATGGGGGGCATGCACATGTTTAAGAGAGCTCCACAAAAGCTGCTATTTCTTTGTCTTTTTGCTTTCCTTGATGCACAAACCTATAGAGATTTACTAAGACTAGAAGTACATGTTTCAGAGGTCATTTGGGAAGCAATTCAAATTCATTTAAGATTGCATACATGTAAACCTATGTAAAGTGCAGGTGAGCAGGGAGACTACCAAACACTCCTGACACAAATAAAAGAAATCCATGACTAAGAGACAGGATTGTCACACACCTTTCCCCCCAGAATAAGGCTAAATGGCAGACACAGTTTTGATGCCACAGTAGAGAAATCACACAGGAGCATCAAAAGAAGGCACCAGAAAGCAGGCTGTCAAAACTAATAAAGGACCTCAGAAACTTCTGGATGAATTATTTTTATGCCTCAAATCCAGCCTAAATTATTTTTATGCCTCAAATCCTGCAGAAAAGGCACCTTCTTGCAAGCACAGCTACAAGTAAAAGTGCAGCAGTGTAATCACTGCAAGTTCACCTCTGCTTTACTAACACACATACCTGGGCCCTTATCTTTTTCTCCAAGTTGGTATAGTGTTCATTTCTGTAACTAATGCAATTACTTCTCCTGCAGTCAAAACTGCAACTTTTTTCTTCTTTCTTTTTATTTTATGGAAGTTAACACTGGAAAGAGACAATTAAGGAAAAGGAATTCTGAGAAATAATTATACCAAACTCACAGGTGAGGTTTCAGTAACACTAACACTGAAAATGCCACAACAGTCCATACTCACAACTGGGGATTAGAACAGCAAATCTAAGCTTGCATCATGGCATGCTGCTCTCTGTTTTACAAGATACAAGAAATTACTGTACTCATAAAGGAAACGTTTTTAAATGGATAGCTGAACTTAGTTTTGGCAAGGTAACTTAAGCATCTTCCAGCAAGCGTTGCAACCTCAGGAGGCCAAGAGCAAGCCTTGCTCTCTCCTCCCATGTGGTGGCCATTGATACCAATGATTTCTGTTAAAAACCAACTGTGATGTGGGGATTGGGTAATCTTATGGATAATCTGAAGTGAATACTTCCAACAGAAAATACAAGAACAGTATAAAAGACACACACAACTAATACATTGCAATACACATTCATATAGAAAGACAAGCTTATGATTACAAAGATCTATCCTTCCCCAAAGAAACATCTTTTGAGCATTGCTCCTTGCTAACGTGATGGTTTGGCCTTTATTTACATGGGTATATCAGCAGGGCTGCTTATGTGAATGTGTAATTCAGCCTCGAGTGCTGCTCTTGAGTGAAGCTGATGCCTCAGTGAGCAAACAAATCTGCAGCTTAAGTCTGGGGGAGCCATCAACCCACAAGACTAATGAAAACCAAGACATTGGTAAGTAGTTGACAAGACTCAGGATTCATGGAACACCAGAGGACAGGAGTATTTTTTCAACCCTTTCTTGAGTGTCAACACAGTTTCTATACAAGGAGCTCTTTTAAAAAGTTACTCAGACAGAGATGGCACCAAACACAGGTGTATGCTGGCCAAAGGGACAGTGATCCAGCCAGCAGGAGCAGTGCTCAGGAAGGAATCCAGCTGCACCATCAGCAGCACTGTATCTACAATGCCCACCCAAACACCACATTACTTCTCTTGTTTGAAAAAAATGTCAACACTCCTGTAGCTCTGAGGAGGGCAGGATAGTCCTGATCTCAGTCTTCACTATATTTGCTTATTTATAACCATCACTGAGGCTCAAAGTGCCACTGGTAGAGGCTGGGACCACCTGAACTGCATGTGGCTTAACATGGACAAAAAGGACTCCCAAATGCAATGAATTTGCATGATAAGGCATAATTATAATGGTGACATGGAATCCAGGAGCCATTCATTTACCCACTTCTGCTTCAAGCAGGGAAGCCTTGAGGAGATTCAAAGAAACTCACGTAAAAGCAACCTCATTTGCCTGATGAATGGAATCAAAATGTCTGTTTCTTTGTCTGCTTTGGAGCCGGATTGAGAAACTGCATTTAGAGTTAAATCTATGTCTAAATACCTAAACACGCACTGTTATGAGTCAGAGTATTTATTGTTGCCTTTCTCCAATCACCCTGCTAAAACTGCATTCAAGCTTGCTTTAAAAGGGATCCACAAAGATAGCTAGAGGCCAGTTTAGGCAAAATAACAAGACATTAATTCCTCATGGTAACTCATCCCAGAAGAAACGTGACCTCCCCTTTTCCCCCTTGATTTTGCCTTCTTAATAGATAAATAGAAATTCTACTGAGTTCACAGAAAACTGAGTAGTATTACCATTAGTGGGGAAAAAAGCTTCATGGGAGAAAACAGCAAGATGAATCACCAAGAACATAACAAGGTTATTTGTGAAAAGCAAGGAAATACGTACACACTCTATTACACATTATTGCTTCTAAATGCACCAAAATGCATTAAGCACTTTACAGAACAAGCTATGTACAAACTCTGCTCTTGTCAGTTTATAAATCTGGCTTCATAAACACTGAAACCATCCTCACCCCTTGTCAAGCAGCCATGTGACTGCTGGCATTTTCAGAAGCAATGACTGAAATCTGCTCTCTGTTTTGAAGTTTGTTTTACACCAGACCTCGGGAGCAGAGCTGCACCGTTTCAGAAAACTTCACTAATATATACTGTAAAGAAAATACTCATCCATGTAAAATGAAACCTTGACTTGGCCTGGCCTTGCACACTTAGGAGAGAGGCAGTGTTAGACAAGAGATCAAACCTACATGTGTCTCAAACACACAAGAATAACACACACAATGCTATGACAATCTGTAAGGACAAGGGGAAAAACCAAAGCAGTCATTTTAACATCAATCTTTGGAGCTGAAGGTCTATCTGAATTTGAAGAGTTCAAACCAAAGCCCCACCTTGCAAAAGGACACCAGCAAAATTAAAGTAAATATAATTAATAAATGGCAACAGCATGAAGATCTGAGCTCTACCAGCCCTAAATTGGGAGAATGTGTATTATCAAATTACACACATAACTTGGGAAAAGTGATAAACCTTGTTATTTCCTGTAAATTTTAGTGAAAGGGACACTCTAATCTGCAAAGCCTCACACATTTAAGTCAATAGTTATTAATAGTCAATGTATGGTATTATGTGGTATATAGAAAATCGATCAAAAAGTATAAATATTCCAACAGAAATCATACAAAATGAGTTAGGCTGATAAATGTGCTCTGCACAGCATTTTTATTAAAAATTGTTGCCCATGATCTACAGAGCATGTGTACTTCCTGATAGTTCATTTTCTCACTTTCCTGCAAGAGAAAGCATTTAAGAGAACTTTAAAATAAGCAATACATAAGAAACCACCATCAGAAACATGATAGTAAAGGAAAGGAATTCAATAATACTTCTTCAGCTGGAATTTCAGGCATGAATTCTACATAAAGAGGAAATGACTTAAACAACTAGTGCAAAATATACTAAGATATAAGTAAACTCTGCTTAATATTGCATGCTAGCTAAAAGAACAGACACTCTATTTGCAGGCATAGGTAATAATTGTAAGGACTTCCTGGCAATAATAGTTCTTGTCAAACACTTTGATGTTATGCCCGAGAGAGATGAAAAAAAAAAAGCAACAGCAGCTTGTTACTAATCAGATTTCCTCCCTGTGCGCATTTTAGTTACTCTTTATTTAGGGTAGGGCAGAAACACTGTCCCCTTCACCTTTTTCAATCTTGCTGAGAGAAAAGGACTTGCAACAGCACAGAATTGTTTTGCTGCACAGCAACAATTACTGGGTATTATCTGGCAATGCCACACAAGAAAGAAAAAAGCCTCAGCTGGCCAGATGAACAGGGCCAGCTCCTAGTAAAAGTATATTTTCAAATTCAGCTGTACAGACCTCAAAGTTGCTGAAAGACACTATATTTGACAGTCAGCCAAGTAATTCTTTCCCATCACTTCACAGAAGATGACTAAAGGCACCTATGACATATTTAAGGGCACAAAAATAGTTCATGCTTACCTGGGTTTGAGAAAGCCTGCACCAACAAAAATACATAGTGGGATGACTGTACATGGATGATGGAAATGCAGGAAGGAAAAATGATACAAACTTGCGTGACAACACAGTATTGACAAAATTAAGGTCACAGCCGTGTAGCAAGGGCCTCAGTCTTGACTCAAGTTCAGCCTAATTTAGAGACCAACAGGCACAATGGCAATATTAACTCATGGCCAGAAATGCTGTTCTAATACTGAAGGATTTAAATACTCCCCAGCCATTGTGTATACTTCTAGGAAGTAAAACACGTAATTCAGCATCACTCACAATAAACTATCCAAAATCATGCAGAGAGACTCAGTAGCTGGAGACTCACAAATTTCGCATAGAAAGGAGTGCTTTCAAGACTACAGTGCTATCAGAAAATAAAGATTTGCAAGGACCACTTCCAAAGCCATGAATCACCTGTAGTGGGACAACCATTGTTCATTAGAGAACTCACAGCAGGGAGAATGCCTCCCCAAAAAAATACAGTTAGCCAGAAGGGAAATCATCAACTGATCAGCATCCAAAAAGGACAAGACCATCTCTTCTGTAAAGAAATATAAACAACTCTTTTTGTTACAATAAAGTAACAAAAACATTTGACAAAGTAATGTACAATGTACAGAGGACTGCACAGTTCGCTCTTTTTACCCCTTTTCTCCTCTGTATTTCTGACTGAGGTTAATTCTGCCCTCTTGCAACATTTTATCATAGTAAATTCCTAAAATTTAGGAATTCGACATTGCTTCACATGGGCTGTGCATTCATGCATGGAAAACCTTGACTAAAATGCAGATACATTGTAGAAGAAGACAGGTGAGGGGTAATGAAGCTCAAAAATTTGCATTTAATTAGTCCATTCTCCTGTGGCCTCAGACTGAATTTCAGATTTACATCAATCTAAATCGAACCTTGCGAATACAGTTCAGGGTAAGACATGCAAAAATAAAAAAATTTAAAAACCAAAAGTATTTATAGAGAAATTGAGGCCTCAGTAACTCTGAAAACAAAGCTCATCACTAGCAACTTCATTTCTTCCAGCCACAGTGTCCAGCTATGGGCTCACTCAGCCACAAGGAAACAAAGCAGCCCAGAATGATGCACCAGCAAGACCCTTACCCAAAAGGCAAAATTGTGTGTCCAGAATCACAACTGAGCAGGAGTTCACCTTCTGCTGAAGAAGGACTGTGAACTGCCCCTGGAAATCCCAGTGGCTTTAAATCCAAACCCACCAGGTCATGCTGAGAGCTGGACTGACCCATGCACATGTGTGACACTGCAGTTTTCACTCCTGGAAAACTTCGGCTTGTGTCCATCACGCACAGCTGGGAGTGAGTGGTGCAATTCTCAGGTGCTCACAGTCTGTGTCACAGCTGGCTGTCATCTCCTGTGCTCCTCCAACAGCAGCTCAGGTAATTCAGCTCCTGAGGTCACAAGGACACGGCTCAGCAGCTCCCCTGCTCCTGAGCTAAACAGAGGTGTTGGAATGTCCTGCCTGTCACCAGATAATGCTGAGAGCTATGCATGTGCATCTCTCCAGTGAAAACCCACCAAACCCACCACTGAGACATGAACCTGGGCTCAAGACATGAACATTTTGCATCTCTCACGGCAGGGGCAGCCCATGTGCTTCTCAAGGGTTGAAACAAAACCCCCTGGTCATTGCTGCTGCTTGTGCAAGACACTGCAGACACCACAAGAAGAGATTCAGCAGCTACAGCTCTGAAGGATGTGCACCCTCCAGTTAAAAGCCAAGCCATGTACTTCCCCTCCTGCCACCTGTTCCTGCCATTTGTCCAGATGTGCTCAGAGGACAGAACAGGCTGAAAACTCTGCAACAAAAACGTTCATAAAGGAGACCACAGAAACACACATCTGGGAGAGGAAGCAACCAGCTAATTGGGGGTTCCTCAATTACTCATAGGGATCTCTGCCTGCAAACAAGAAAACCCCTCTGACATTCTACCAAAAGTTCCTCAGTGCCATACTCTACAGTAAAATAAATCACTCAGTTTTATTTAAGATAACGTTCATAGAAATTGGGAATATTTCCAACATTCAATATGTGCAGCTACAAAATCTGACATTTAAAGGGATACATAATAACAGTATGCAAATATTAATGACAGCCTGCAGTGATACAGAACAAGAGCAATTTACCACAAAAGAAAAAAATAAACATTTAAGGCCAGAGTACCAGTTAAAGGATGGTTTTATCCAGAGGGTCACAGGAATGTGAGACAATCTGCCAAGGGAAATGGAGGGTGTGGCCTCTGCACAAAGTTGGACTCCACATCTGTTTCATGAGCTGGGATATATTTCAGCAAGAACAGGACTAGGCAGCAAGTACCTATGGTTTGTTTTCTTCCAGCACAATTTGTTTATGGTTAGCTGTTTGCTTTTTTTTTTTTTTTTTTTTTTTTTTTGGTATGTAGAAATAGCTCTAAATACTGTGCTTATTCAAAACCCCATCTGAAAAGCAGAAATACATTTTCAAGTTTTTAAGCAAGCTTAATCAAACAATGATCTTCAGATTCTTTTCCACAGCTTGTGTTTAAACAAAGTGCTTTGCAAGCCTCAAGATCTTTATTAATAGGACCAGACCAGAAAAAATACAGTAATCACACAAATGAGAATTTCAGCCAGCAAAGATACTGGATCCAAATGCCAAGTCACGTATAGATGAGTGTAACAGAACCTTTTACAAACTAACAGGAAAAAGGGAAAAAAATACTCATCATTAAACAACATTTAACTTAGGTGTCTGCATCAAACCTGACATCCCAAACAACACAACTGACTTTGTAAATATTTAGAACTTTGCAAGTATTATACCTTTATCAACATCAAAAGAAGACAACAGCAAGTTTCAGGAGATTAGACAGGCCAAAGTCTGGGTGCTACAGTTATACAAGATGCTCGATTTCAAAGAAATTGATCATCTACAGTAAACAGTGAAGACTGGCTCTAATCTACTGTAGTTACATAGAACTGTAGTAGTTATAAAATCACAGGATCATCATCTATCTTCATGGCAGCACAGCAAAAGTGACTGATAATCAGATTCACATAAACTAATGCACAAAAGTATGAGGTATTATTTAGAAGTAAACAATTCAATTGTATGATGTAATAGCAACAGCCTCCAGTATAATTTCCACAGCTTCAATCACCTGTTTCAAAAATGCAAAGCATCCATGTATGAAATAACAGCAGGCAGTTAAGATCAGCACTTACTCTTCCTGCATACCTGAGGGCACCACAGCCTGAAAAACCCAAACTTTACTCAGGTTGCCCTTAGCAACTGAACACTAAATACAGTCTATTTAAGTACTGCTGTAATATTCAATTTTCCATCAGCATATCATAACATTTTTTGCTTTAGTAGAGAATATATTCAGAAAATCCTTTTAAATGTGAGCTATCAATAACACTTAGATAGTAAGCATTAGAAAGAAAAAACATTACTTACCTTTCTTTTTTAGTCAGCCATGCCTGATAAGATCCAGGTATCTCCCAAGGGAGCACTAAGGTTTGACACCCCTTTAGAGAAACTTAATGTGAACCATGTGGACTTGTCAGCCAAGGCATGCTACAGAAAGGCTGTCAGATTCTTTTTGTAAGCAGTACAATGCATGCAGACCTCCTTTATTCCCTAGACAAATAAAAGCCATTTCACTCCATGAAGTGAAATGTCTTTCTATATTCTCGAATGTCATAGAAAGGCAGCAATAGTGTGGAATTTGAACTCTGAGTACATCTTTTCCAAGTCACTAAGAGTTCATCTGTATTTCTGCCACAGGTAGAGGTATTCCTTTAGAACAAGAGCAGCAAACACACCTAGCCCAGAAATAGTAGTGCGTAAACAACAGAGGTCCTTAGTAGACAAATGAAAGAAGTTCAAAAATCCCTGCTTACATGATAGCATGTAAACCAGAGTATTCCTTAGGTGTCATTTTCATTTGAGATTTAAATTCTAAATACACATGAAATTTTGAAGAGCTGTAGCCAGCAAAACTACTTTACTAAATATAACTCTACAGAAACAAATCTCCTGAGTAAGTAAATTTCCTTCCTCACAGTTGTACACAGACATTTGTGCATAAAAGGTAACCAATTTGCAACTGAAGATAAATACAAGTAGAACCAACTACCTAAATATATCTGTGCCCTCAATCATCTTCCATTTACTTCACTCTTCAGGCTGAAAGAAGTGTGAAGACACATCTGCAAATTTCAAAAAGCTTCTGGAAAACAGAACTGGAATACAAACCATCAGCTTGTGTGGGGAATATTGACTAGGTGGAGCTCAACATTTTTACTTCAGGGTAGTTCTGTATTCACACCACCATCATACCTGAACAATCTCTAAAGACTAGCACGTTTGCACACACAGGTTCTTTAGGAAGAAAAGTATTTCCATAGGGGAAGAAATAATTGAAAAGGACCAGAGAACAGCCTTGCTCTAAAGTCACCAATAAAGGACATAACAGAGACTGAAATCCTCATCTTGCACTTCATCTACATGGCTAAGCTTCGTTCCAGGCACAGGTGCTGATTTTAGCCACACATGACCTTGCTGCTCAGGCAGAGCTGAGCCCAAAACATCACCATGAAGCTTTGCAGAGGACTGGTGCTGGTTGATTCAGTCTTCTCCTGGAGAAGCTGTATAAGCATAAACCTTCCTGGGGAAGGGGAAGCACACCACCACACCTGAGCCTAATGGTTGTGCGCCCCTCTGCAGAGAAACCCTGAAGATCCCCTCACGTGGGAGTTTTGTTAAACAGCATCTTTGCAAGTACTACTACAAGAACTGTAATTGCTCTGCAGGGACAGATTATGCTAGAGATAAACTGAATAAAGGGAAGCTTTACCTCCTGCTGTCTATACACAGGGTGGCCACTTTTCTCTGTACTTTAGGCCACTTTTATTTCCGCACAGTGTCTGGGAGCAGACTAATAAACCACATCAGTGTGGCTCTGCACCTAACCTAGCAAGTCCTGCCCAACTCCACCTGCATCTGCCCCCATCTTGTCCTGCACATGAGAGGAAGAACAGTGATACCCACATGTCAGTAAGAGCTCCCAGAATACATGAGGTGTACAACAGCTATAAAAAAATAGAATCTGATCAGAATGGAAATCTACTTCCTGTAACTTTTTTAAATCCTGTGACACACACCAGCCCCTTGCTTCCTGGATTCCAGCTCTTTGGTGTTAACTCATGGCCACTTTGCATAGCAGATAAAAAACAGCTGGACTCACTTCAATTCCATCAATCCCAGTCAAAGCTTGGTCTTGGTGTTCATACTGAGTGACAAAGAGAGCTCACTTCCTATATTTATACATGCTCTTTAGAGATTAGCAATAAAAGTACTTTCAAACGTTGCAGAAGTGCAAGCATGAGTCACCACTGTCACTGGGAATTTCACCCAAATGAAGAATGAAGCACTGGGCTCAACATTGCTCAGAAATCATATTCCTCCTTCCAAAAAATCCAACGTGCATAAGGTGAGATAAGTCCTTGACAAATAAAATCCAAGAATCAGATGCCAGAAATCTGACATTTAACTATTCCTCTACTGCTAATTGCCTCTTCTGTAGCTTGTTTATTTGGTGAATTTGATAGTTTTCTTCAAAATTTCCTAATTTGAAAACAACACCTACAGAGCAATTAAACCTCCTGAACAAGTTAACTCTGCTTGTGACTATTCAGGATAGGAGAAAATAGGCAGCTACCTTTTGTGAAGTAGAGATGTTTAAGATTTTTTGATGGGCAGGAACTTACTCTCCAGCCCACAGCCTGTCCTTAACCTCACGAAACCTAAGCACAAAAATACACTATGACTGATCTGGGTACACACTGGCCCAGCCTGGTCCTGTGCTGTTTCTTGCTGGCAAGACTGTTGGCAAGAGAGAGAAACCAGTCAAATGGTCTAGGTGAAGACAGCATTCTTATTAGTCCAGTAAAATAAATTAGTTGTAGGATTTCCCACAATTATGGTAACAAGCGTGGTCTGCTTGTGGCATGTAAGTTTGTTGTTAAAACCCATGAGTGGCTGAAGTCATAAGGCAATGTGTCCTGAAATCAGAAACACAAGGAACTGTCTTTAAAAGAGGATTCTTGCAAAACACAAGCAAGCCCACAGGAGGATGGCAGTGCTTGGGTCCTCTTCCCAAGGAGATTTTTACCATTCCAGTTTACAGCTTTACAGCATCACCACCAATCTTGGTACTCCACCTTGAATTATTCTAATATCTAATTCTTAGTTATCATTAGTACAACTGGAATACTGGAGGAAAATGTGTGTTATCCTCTTTTTACTCCCTCTGTGCTCCAGAAAGCAGGAGGTTTCCTAGTGTCATAGTTTCCAGTGAAAACTGCTTCTTCTGTTTTCTCCATCCTTCCATGCAGCCTCGTGGATTTAAGACACTAACGAGGGAGCAGCAAGTCTGCCTATCAGCCCAGCAAGGGTCAGCTGGGCACAGGCTGAGCAAACACACAATGCAGTGCCCCAAACACTGCTGGAGGCTGGGAAAAAACCTTCTTTTCTCAAAATACTCTCCAATGTCTGAATCTGAGGTGAGAAGCTTAAACCAACTCAAAGTTGTTGTCCAAGGACTCACATATCCCTTCCACTCTGGATGCCAGAACACTCAATTTTTGGCCCCAAGAAAGTCTCATATTTTCTCCTTAGATGAATTCCCCAAGGTATCTCTCAAGCCATGGCAGCCACTTCCAAATCCCAGCTCCTCCCCATTTTCTCATATTCCCTGGTGAAAGACAGTCACAGTTTCCTCATCAGGGTAAAATGTCCTTTCCCTTGAGGGAAATCCTTTCTGGTAAATGTTTCAAGACAAAACAAGATTAAAGATATTACACTAAGATTAAAATGACTATATCCAAACCAGATCATTCTCCAATCTTTCTGCTTTGAACCACTGAGGGACCGGCTGATTGGGCAACAGCTGAGGCTGTTTTGAGTCTTTTTGTCACAGGAAAAAATTCTACATCTCAAGTAACCAATGGATCTCTCTGATGTTTTAGCCAAAATACACGACGCAGCTTTTTAGTTCCCCCATAAAGCTACTAAGATGGAGGGGGGGAAAAAAAAGAATTTAGCAATAAACAAAAAGAAATCCCAAGTCAGAAAGGTGACCATCCCTTTTAATGAAACTATAGAAAACTGTTCCTGGAACATTTGGAGATTTTAGTATCAGTTACAAACACCATGATACCAAAAAGAGCTTTTAATTCAGAGTAATTCAGCCAGATCATTAATGTACAGATAAATTAACCCATGTCTAAAAAATAAAGAGTTCAGTTTGGCCAGGCAACATACATCAAGAATGAGATATTATTTACCTTTCTCTAAGTTTTA
Organism: Melospiza georgiana; assembly: GCF_028018845.1. Classification (NCBI taxonomy): domain Eukaryota; kingdom Metazoa; phylum Chordata; class Aves; order Passeriformes; family Passerellidae; genus Melospiza; species Melospiza georgiana. The sequence continues at coordinate 101,014,132 of NC_080431.1, forward strand.
ATACAAATGTCATCTAAACATATAAGAAAGGTAAAAGAGTCTTTGGACTAATGAAACGATATGAGGAGGGAAAAAAATTGTTTCTCTAATCTAATGCAAGTATAACTGTCTCCCAGTCTGCATTTTGGTTTGTTTTTCTTACACCTACTCCTTTAATAACATATTTTTTTTCATTTTCAACTGGCTGGTTTCTTTTAATTTACTTTTCACTGAAAACAATATTTCAGCATATTAAAATGACCTCTTTGCCTAGAGGAGTTTTTAGGTAAGTCAACACCAATGCCGAGTTCAGAATGGAACTGTGACATAATTATCAGTCATTCCACTCTCACTTAACACACACAGGATCCAATGTGCTATAGGTGATGGGATCATAGCCACTGACATAACAGTCTTAAGCTATTAAGTCTGTGTTTGCATAAGCTATGCTTGCAAACACACTAGGAAGCCACAGAATCACAGTGCCATCCCTGTTGATTTATGGCTACATTATTGTGTTGCACTGGCTGTAGCACACTGCAGAGCTCAGGGGCTGGTACAGCGGATGGAATGCCCAAACAACACGAATTTTCCAAGTTTAGCTGACTCTAGCTTGGTCCTGAGGCTCAAATACCCTCCAAGCTGAGAAGCACCAGGAGCACATTCCCCAGTTCAGCATCACCTGAACAAATGCTGTTTCCCATGATCAGTCCACCCTGAGACACGAAGCAAAGCAAACAACTGGGAAGACTGGGAAACTGCCTTCAGAAGCACAGTGCTGTCTGGAACGAAGATGCCAGTGCAGATGCTTCCTTTTATGAAAACCATGAAATTCAAATTATCAGTCCTGAAAATCAGAAGAGAAGCTCACCACAGAAATCACTATAATTTCTTCTGCCAATAAATTAATGGCTATTAAATGCTATAACACTGCATAATTTTTATTTCACAGTTATCAAAACAATCCAAGAACTTGATTTGTATTTACACCATGCAACTACTTAATGAGAACGGTACTTCACTACATTTAAGCAGTAATTACTAAGGTTCAATACAAGAAAGCTCTACAGTCTTAGTTCATCATCAAGTCAACACACTTTTCATCTCATCTAGGTTTTCACAGACTCCATGTTAAGCCTGGATTATGCACAGCATCCAGACCCCAATTCTCCAGGCAAGCCAGTGATATAAACTATAAATGTCACTTACCTCCAAGATATAACTATGTGTTGCGACTTCATCATTGAAATATATCCTAAAATAGTAAAACAAACTTTGAAGTTTCATTCTCAGGTGTGCAATTTCCCTTTTGCTGCGATATACAGCAATCAAAGACCAGGGGTTTTGTCAAAGGGGCAATGGTCATCCGATATGGCTGGCCATCCTTCTTCCCTTGCATGCCTGCTGTCCTGAATTCAATGCACTACCTGCTGTTGGCTCCAAGCATGAAACAGGACTGATACGCAACTGACAGAAACAATAATGTGTTTGCAACTAGTAGTTAATGGCAGACTGACAAGCACAATCACAGGAAGTAATAAAAGTTTCATGGTGCTAGCACGTGACGTGACTAGCAGTGGTCACCACATCGAAATACTCACGGCACCATTACCCTGCTGAAAGAGTGGTTCCAATTTGTTTGGTGTATGACAACAAGAGTCCTGATGAAATCACTATCACTACAAAGGTATTTGTTTCTATTAACTAATTTAGCTAACTTACCATTACCTCTAAAAACTCATATTACTACAGCAGCTGAATGCACTAACACCTACAGTTGAGTGGGTACAAAAATATGTATAGAGACAGACATTAAACCTGCTGCCCAAAAAAACCCAAGTAGTCTCTTCCAAATTGTTTACACAAGGTTTTAAAATAAAAGAGTGTATAAAAAGAAGTTTAATTTCATGTCCAATACTGAAGGAATCAAAGTGAAGCGCGTAAAAAAACAAGCACATCGCAGTGTGTCCCGTAATTGATACAATTAAATATCCATCAACCCATCCCGCCAATCCAGCCGCCGTGCTCCCAGGACCAGCGAGGCAAGCCTGCTCCGACTGACAATTCCCACACAACTTTAACAACAGCAATAAAAGTATTCATCACTGACATGGGTGCAAACGAGAGCGGCACCAGCCCTCGCATGCAATAGCAATAACTCGTGCTGGAGTTTATTTATGACTTCAGGAGAGGAGGCAGCTGGCTGTTTTTACGCGGCTTTTTTTTTTTTTTTTTTTTTTTTTTTTTTTTTTTTTTTTACCCGCCGGAGCAAACGAGAAAATGCTCCTAATAAGGCTGGTGGAAGTGCAGCGGCTTTTCAACAGGACCAGCTCTCATGAAGGAAATTAAATAAAGTAGGGTGTTATTATCGGAACCGCCGCGGGAGCGGAGCCGGAACCAGCCACCGAGAGCCCTGCCGGCGCTGGGCTCACCCCAGCCCGCGGACGGGAGAAGGGCAGCGGGGCCGGACCCGGGGCTCCCCCGATAGCCCTGCCGGTGCAGGGCTCACCCCAGCACCAGGACAGGACAAGGGCAGCGGGGCCGGACCCAGGGCTCCCGGGATCCCCGAGCCGGAGCGCCCCGCTACCCCGGGGAGAGGCGGCACCGCCACCGCTCCGGCCGGCTGCAGCCCGGCTGCCCCGCATCGCCCGCTCCTTTATTAATTAAAATATATATATTTTATGTCATCTCCAGCAAAGCGCGACACTCCCAGGTAGGAAAGCGGGGAAAGCCTCCAGCTCAGCGCCGTGCCTGCAGGCTGCGCGCATCGAGTCCCCGCCGGGGCAGGACTGCAGCCGCCTCCCCCTGACCCGCGGCTCCGCGCCTGTGCGGACGGACAGACGGACGCTCCCACACCCCACGGCACACGTGGGCGCCCCGGTCCGCGCAGCCCCCCCCGCCCCGGCACTCACCGCGTAGCGCAGCGCCGGCCTCTCGCTGAACACCGAGTCCCCCATGGGCGCGAACGGGCGGGCGGCGGCGCCGCTCCCTGCACCCGGGCGCCGCTGGGCACTGCCCCCGACCCGCCGTCCGCCGCAGCGCTGGGCTCCCGCCCGGCAGCCCGCGGCCCCCGGCGCTCCTCCTCGTAACTCCCGCCCGCGGCCCGCCCCCGGCTGTCCCCACCCCGCGGCGGGAGCCGGCAGCCCCTCGGCAGAGCCGGGCGGCAGCGGCAGGAGGCGGCTCCCGGCGCTGCCTGAGGGGCGGCGGTTTCGCTTCTCCCGCCCAGCGCTCAGCCCGGCGCACCTGCGAGCCCTCCCCGCACGGGCGGCTCCGTTCCCGGCTCCGTTCCCGGCTCCGGCCCTCCCGGGCGGACCCCGACGCCGGCTCGGGGCCCCGCGGAGCCGCCCCGCTGTGCCGAGCCCCGGCTGCCCGGCAGCGGCGGCTCCAGCCAGCCCGTCCCACAGCCCCCGACAAACCGCACCAGCCCCCGGCAGCACCGGCGGCGAGGAACCTGGTCCTGCAGGCGAGGAGCTAAAGGTGAAGGAGAGAGGGACAAATAAAACATAACTTTCCTGTTCATGGTTTTACAGTGCGTACTTTCAGTGAACTGGCTCGTGATTCTTTAACACGTAGACTTTCAAAACAAAATGCTATGTCATGGCATATTTGTTATTTCATAAATGTGTCTTTACACAAACTGTAGAAGATCAAACACATTCTGAAGGAAAATTGCATTCTGCTGTGTTATATAATTAGTAGTGACTTCTGTGTGACTTGCCTGGGGAGATTATTCCATCAATGGAAGTGTTTAAAGATGTATAAACCTCCCCCAGCTACGCATAGCCTAGGCCAGGCTATATGTTTCCTGAGCCCTCTTTCACCCTTATAATCATTTTTAAATGCCCTGTACAAATTTTGGTAAGGGCAGCAACCCCCCCAGTTACTCTCAGCTGTTCTCTGAGAAAGTGGCCTTATCCTAGTGCTGCATGACATAAATGGAATTCATCAGTTTCCAACCTACAATCTAGGCAAATCCTACTAGTCCATCACATTATCTCAGAACACAGGTAGCACAGTACTTTAGGGGAAAAGGAGAAGGTATTTTGAGAAAAAAAAAAATGTGTACAATATCATAAAATATATTCTGGAAAGATAAACCAGTTGAGTCAAAGTTTTTATGTGCTCTGATGCTGATGTACTGTACTCAACAAGCTTCCAGTTATGGATCTTCCATGGATCTTAATCCCTATTGCAGAGGAAATAATCTTTAAGTGTTCCCATGGACAGTCAACTTGGCATGAACAAAGAACACAGTATCTGCATTTACCAATAAAGTCCATTTTTGTCTCTTGGGTGAACAATCTGTGCTACTCCCCTTCCTGGAAAACAAGGCAGGGTAGATACTTGAGCAGTTGCAGAGCATCTATTGGAAAGCAGCACCCAACAGAAAGAAACCTTATATAACAAACTTCAAATCATCAGAATCTCCAGGCAGGTAGGCGGGAGAAAAAAGGGTAAAAAAATAAAACCCTGAATGTCTGTTTTTCTCTTCTATATTTCTACTTCTTATTTCAAGGAGATGTTTTCAGTTGGGAACTCTGCATATATCATATGCTCTGATTCCCAGTTTGTCTGCTCTGCAGGTTTGACCACAGAAAGTAGATGAGCAAGATGGGAAGAGGTTTGCAGGATTTCTAGGCTCAAGTTCTATACCATCACCAGCTTCTTCTAACCACAGATGCAATGCAAAAGAAAATGGAAAACATTGCAAAAGGATTAAAACAGAGGTGTTATTTCTAATAAATACCCCAAGGTGAAAAGAATAAAAGGAGAGCAGAGCCCCCATGGTAGAGAAGGTAGAGAAGCAGCAAACCAGTAAAGGGAGAGATGCAAAACTTAAAGAAAACAGAGTAATTCATGGAAAGGGGAAAAAACAGGAAGGTAAAGAATGCCCTAGAGGGAGAAGTCAGAGAGGGGAAGGACTAAAGGTGAAATTTCGCAGGTCAAACTTGTTTGGCTTAGAAACTCATTGCCACTGAAAAGGAGAGTCTGCCTCCCATTAACCCTCTTCATCCCCCTCTCCCAGGCACACACTGCCACCACCTCCCTTCCCTCTGCCTCCGTGCTTCTCACAAACCAATACAGCAAATGAAGCACACACCTTGCTTTCCATTTAGCAGACTGATTCAGCCCTCTGAGGGAGGAGATGACTGCCAGAGCTGGCACAAAAGAAATCTGGAGACTGTCTAGTTGGGAGTAGGATACTGGGGGCAGATGAAGAGCATGCATGGAAGTGCTTTGCAATAATAACAGGTTGTTACATTAGTGCAGCTAAGATTAAAAATAAAGAATACATGATAAGGAAACTGCAGTTGAACTTTTTATGATGACAAGGAAGAAGTTGTGAGCAAAAACTTACAGATTGGGGGTTATCAACCCCAAAAAGCACAGGATACTAGATCTGGCTTTATTCTGTACACATAATATAAAAAACAGGGAGAAAAGATTCCTTGTCTACCTCGTATCAGAATTTAAAACTAATTGCTGACTAGCAATTAGTGTTTTCAAAGGCCAGATCTCAACAAAAGCTTTCTGGATTTTGAACACAAGCTACTGTGGCTGTGATTAGAAAGCTCCCTTACACTGTATTTATGGTGGCCAAGGAGTTTCTGATTTCAAACTGCTCAGGGTTTGGAGCCCACCCTGGACTGCAGTGAAGAGGAACCCACTGAGCTGTATTACTCAGCTGCCTGCAATCATCTGCCCCTCTCTTAAGCCACTTAGCAGCCAAGATTTACAGACAGATCTTTCTGGCCATTCTGATTACATTTTACGCTTTCACATTCCACCCTTATTCACTTATGATGCATTTATGATTCCTCCCTGCTGTTCTTTCCAAATTTTCTTCCTCCTTAATTTACCTGACAATGTGTGCCCAAGGAACGCATGCAGCTCACTTTGGGAAGTGTAAACCTCCCAGGTCAGCTTCTCTTAAGAGAGGACACAAAGCATCACAGTTATCTTCCTGTATGTTCATTCCAGGGCAACTCAATCAATTCATGCTTTCCATGATTCCCATTGTGGCTGTTCCTTACACAGCTTTCAGGAGCTGTAATGTGGGATTTACATCTGCAAACAGATCTTATTAAAATTGTCAGTCCTCTCCTGTGTATCATTTGTCATTGACAACAGAAAAGAAGAATGAACAGTTTCATTCGCTAAAATTTAGTTGCTTACAACACAGCAGCTGGGAAATTAGTAGGTAATGGAATCTTACCTACCTGATCATTAATGAAGCCAAGTTTTGTTTTTCCAATATTACTGTAGGAACTGAGTGCTTTCTCAACAGTAACTGCTAATAAACAAAGGAAAATAGCTATACAGTTTCAGACAGCACACAATTATGAAACTGGAGTGAAGAGACTTCTCTACTTCTCTGCCATGAACTTCACCTGGAGCTTGTGACTCGAGGTGTCTGATGTCTCATCAGATGAAGCAGGAGAAAGTTTCCAAATGCATCCTGTTTTGGGAGGACAGCCTGAATGATCCTTACTGCAGTAAAGGATTTGTCTTACCTGAATGTAAACATCTACAATCCCCATCTCATCTTACCACCCTATGCTTCCCACTTCTACAGGAAGAAGCCCACAGATCTGGTGTGTATGTATGTCATTCCAAGTAGACATCTAAAGCAGGGCACAGAAATTGAAATGCTACTTCAGAGGAGGTCCATGACAATGAGGTCAGAGGCTGCCCTTCAGGCATCTGCAGTTAAGTGAGGAGAAGCCCACCTGGGAGACCAGCTATTAAATCTCATCTGACTTTCAGTAAAGTCCTTAACTGTCTCAGTGCCTTGGTTCTTTGCATTCAGAAAAGCAGGGGCCACCATAGAGGTGAAAACACAATCAATATCTTCAGGTGAAAAAGCCTGAAGCAAGCATGAAGGTCTTGTTTCACCTGACCTTTCCAGTAGTGCATGAATGCAGCTTCCATACAGAGGTAACTCCACATCTGGAAAAAACTTGCCTCTGTGGCTGCTGAACCAGAGCCAAGAGTGATACTGGCAGCACACTGCTTCCTTGAGGAATTAGCACTTTTCTTATCCTGGCCAAATGTTCATTCAGGTGCTACAACTAATGGTTTAAGTCTATTTCCCAAAAAGAAGAGAGAGAAAAGATGACAGACAAGTATATGAAATGCATAAAGTTCTATAAACAAAACCTAGAAACTAAGGAATCAGAATTTAGGGATAACACATTACAAAAATATTTTATTTAGAACCTTTTTTCTTTTATTTATTTGCTACCTATCAAAATATGTTGATAACTTCTCACCAGTTTGTAACAGAACTTAGGGAAATAGTACTTAATGCCCATGAAGAATGAAGTGCCACCTCACTCCTGGAGACGCTTCTTTACAATAACCATGCAAATCTTCTTAGACAGAAAGAAATCCTATTTGGAAAGAACTTGATCACTGTAATTTCCTCGATGTCTGAAAGCTCTTTATATGAGATCTAATACATGAGAAGAGTATACATACCCTGTTACTGCTCTCAAGGCGTTGCCCAAGTGTTGCTCATACTGGTGAAGAAGTGAGTGGGAGGCTGGTGCAAAGCAACCTGAATGCAAACACTCATCTGTGCTTGCAGCAGGTGGTGCAAGGAAGAGGAACTGCACCTTGTGCACACCCTGGAACGCTCCTACACGGCCAACAACGAGGAGCCCTCGAGGGCAAACCAGACTCCAGATTATAACCTAAAGCTGCAGATGTGCTGTGCAGAGGGGCAGGAGGAGCAGCTTTTCTCAAGAATGTGATCAGTACATACCTAGAGGAGGATCCTTGACTCTTCTCCATGCCCTCTGCCTGTGGTCACTCAGCCAGAGCTGCCAGAGCTGCTGCTGCCTGATGGGGCATCAGCCCGGAAAGAGCAGCAGCAACAAATGTAGCCTTAGGGAAAGGCTAGAATCCAGACAACATGGCCCGGGGCCAAAACCAGCTGTTCTGGTAAGCACTTGATACAAGAAATGGACAACCCATGGAGCAATCCCCAGGGAAACCTTTCCCATAATGTGAAAGATGTTAGCAAACATCCAGGAGTTTGTTAGCACTGGTGGGCTACCAGAACCTCACACAGGATAAATCACTACACTTCCTAATTTATAAGTCCCTATATATATATATGCATACTGTGTAATTGACTCTTGGTCAGTGATGTCCTACATGTGTTAGTGCATATTACTGCACTATGAGTTATCAGCAGCATGGCAAAGAAATTTAATCTAAAATACTTTTGGTTTAGAAAAAGGTTAAATTAATTTGTATCCCTTACATGTGCACAATGGTCTCTGTTTCCAGCATCAGTGAAAATTCACTAGAATATCTTTGAACTAAAACTGCAAACCACTAACTTGTAGGTCAAAAAAGGTACCCTAAAACATAGCATAAAATATTTTTTCAACAGAAATTATCATTAACCTCATGGGTCACTAGAATTCATTTGGGCTTTAAAGCTGCAAAAGAAAATACCAGTTATCCTGTCATATTTTTCTCACCTTAGAGGCTGTAGTTTAAATAAATGTAACCATTCACAGTTTCATGTGAAGATGAATGACTGCGTTTCAGGCCTAATTTTTTTTAAATGTTTGATTTTCCTTGCTGACACAGACCAAGATAAAAATAAGGAGAAGAATGCTGGAGTTGGGGGAGGGATGGGGGAAAATAAGGGGGAAAAGAAAGAAATGTAACTTCCAGGCTAAGAGTATCAAAACAGCTTAGGAGACTTAGGCATGCAAGCCAAAATCTCAGTGAAGTCTCATCTCGGTAAATCATACATATCTGGGAAAATAACAATTCACTGGAAGATTTTTCTAGTTCCTGAGAGTGGGTAGATCTCCATGTATTTCCTTCCTTGTTTATCTCCTTGGAACTCACCTTCACTGTAAAGTAAAACTGGGCTGTGCTCTCACTAGCAATTATCCTTCTCCCTTAAATGTCTTCCAAGAACTGAAGAAGGAGAAAAACACAATTTTCTTTCATTACATATGACTTTTACAGAAATTGCAGCTATATAAGAAAAGTTTTTAAACCACTAACTTGAAACAAGTCACTCACAGATACATGATCTGGTTGCTCAGATTAGAAAGAAGAATGCTTATCAACAACAGACAGAAGCATGGGCTCCTATCTAAATTTACCATCTAAATATTTGACAAGAATTTAGGAGGAGGAAGGGCTCTTTCACAAACCAAAAGTTTATTCAAAATTGTTTCATGAATAGTATGGGATTGTTAAAATCCATTTAGTCTGCGGAGTAATAACTACACAATAAACCTCCCAAGAAGTAACGTGACTACTGTACATTTTGATTTAATGTTGTAATTCATAAACCAGTTTTGCAGTGTAAAAGTAATTACTTCAAGACTGGAACAAGACCAAGCCTCTTGTGACCCACAATAATAATATTCATAATGTTAACAAACCTCTTCAAATGAAGTCATTGTTTAATACATTTCAGGCTATATGTGAAGTGGTTACAAACATCATGTTTTTGTAGTTGTCAATAATTTGGGGATCATGTAAGCAGATGGACATTGTGTTCTTCTGGATTTCAACTGTAAATTAAGAGTCAGCGTATTATTATTCATAGTATTCACTGAGGCTGGTTGAAAAGCTAGTGTTCCAGCTGAGAAGGAACTTTGCTTTTCAAAATTTGACTTTCATCTGATTGAGTCTAAAGCCAACATTTTCAAAGGTTTTGTGAACTATTAATTCCTTTTTTTTTTTTTTTTTTTTTTGGAGCCAGATAAAGACAAATCATGAAGCAGTCTGCTGGTTAGCAATGTGCCTGACAAAAATTCCTCTTTTCTCTGAGCCCTGGCAGAGCACTCATGCAAACTGCCCTTGGAGTGACAGTCCCTGGGAGGCATCCCAGTGCATCTCTGCTCCAGGGCAGGGAGCCTGGGAAGCCAGAAAGGCAGGCTGAGAATTACTATGGAATTAGGATTTGCCACAGTGCTGTGAAGCCCTGAGGCCTTGGCACTGACAAGCTGCAGGGCTGTGCCATCCCTGGCGGTGCCAAGCCCTGGCAGGCAGCCTGTCCTGTAGCTGGGAGGCCTCTGCAGAGCAGCTCTGCCAGCCAGCCCACACTGGTATTGGAACTGAGAATTTTCAGGATCACTGGGCCTGGCCTTGGATCACTCTATGGATGTTACCAAAGATATACACTCTTGAATCAGTCCCAGGCCTTGGGCTATGGGACAGCCCAGGAGGATTTTTTCTCAGTCATAAACCCAGAGTGTCCATGCAGCCTGCTTGTAACTCAGGGATAGTTGTCCTGGATTGATTAGAAGTGAATACAAGGAGTTGCAAATGAAATATTTGAAAGCCAACAAATCAGTTTTTCCCACTATAGTAAATTTCTACTCATTAGCATGATTAATGGCTTTTGAAATGTTTCTTCTTTTGTATTTATAAAACAGAATCGTATCCAATAACCTCACACACTGAGTTCCTTATGAGGTATTTTGAACTTGTATATCTGACTGTCCACTGAGTTAGCAATGAGCATCTTTACACAGTGCTCTAGCAATTTATATTCAGTGTCAGGTTTTACTCTGAAGAACAGGAATGGTTACAATTTCACTGCGTGGAATCTGAGGGTTTCAAGAAGTAATGAGTTTTATTTAAGCATAATTTTCCCTGGCCATAAGTTTCTTGTTATTTTCACCTTGAGACTGCAAAAGCATCAAAGCATATTTGTTTTTTAGTAAGAAGCTTCAGTCACCTAATGATTCAGGCATAAAAGTCCCTCTGACCTGTCATGACAAGTGAGAGAAAATATGAGGGAACAGACTTCAGTACTCAAAGGGAAGATGGAGAAATGCAGGATGTTAAACACTCTGGATGACTCTTACCCTAAGTCTAAAAACATTGTAAAGAAGTTAGGAAAAGAGCAACAACAACAACCAAGTCCAAGTGTTCCAGGTGCATCTTCGGATTGTTCCCATCAGTGTCTATGCATGAGTTATGCATCTTGGTCCCCATTTGGTCTTACTCTATACAGATAGTAGAGTTGAAAGGGTTTGGGACATGGCAGTCTGAAGCAGATGCTGTGTTTGAATGTGCTCAACACATTTCCAGACCCAGATGAGTGCACTGATTGTATGTGCCCACCTGGAGAAGCTGCCATTGCAGACACATCCATTACAGAACCCTAGAACAAGCTGTGCTATTCAAAGGTAGGAATGACTGTGTTAAAGACCTTTGGTCCAACTGCCTGGATAGCCTGTTTCAATAGTCATGTGTTTCTACAATCTAAACCAATGCAAGCTGGAGCTTGGGGAAGGGATCTGCAAGAAGCCCTTTCTTACAAGTCCAGGCAAAATGGATTCATACCTTACCCCATAAGACCCACGGACTAACTCAGTACTCAGCAGTGCACATTGCTGAAAACATAGCCCAGTAAACACAAAGCAAAAGGTGCATTTATTGTACTTATGTTCTCCCCTGCAGCAGTCATGACAGCTGTACTACATGTGACTGCATGTAAATGTGGCATGTCACTCTCACAAATGAGTCTACATTCCAAAAGAGCTGAGTTTAACTGAAGAGTTATAATATGTTAGTGCTCAAACTGCTTCCCAGTTGTATTCAGACAAAAAGGTTAAATCACCCAGCACTTGGGCGTCTGGTTCTCCCTGTTACCTGGAAACTGGAGCTCTGAGTGCAAGCACTGTAGAGAAAGTGATTTAAAAAGCAACGGGAACATGAAAGCACCATTCATATAAGACATGCACCATCATCCAAGCAGTTTCTCCGATTGCAGAGCTGTATTGTTTTAATCTGCAGGACCCTTTACTTGATGGAAGTGTATGGAATTCCTCATAGCTTGGGTGCAATTATTCCAGCGTACCCCATACTGTGGCTATTCCCCTTGCAGGAGTGGGAGGAAGGTGAAGGCAAAGCACAATCCACAGCCTTCCAGATCTAGGGCTCCAGAGGTGCTATAGTCCCAGTGCTGCTGAGCAAGGACTCTTATGCTAATCTGGGAGGGGAAGATCCCCCTGGGCAAAACAGCTTGGGAAAGGCTGGGTTGTATAAAAATGTTGGCCATTCTCAGGCAATTGTTTTGTAAAAAGGTAAGCTATGAATTGAAAGCACTGAAGCTGTTGCTAAAGATTCTCCCACCAGTCTGCTCTCCTTTGGCAGTAAGGACGCCCAGTTCCTTTGTAGTTAAATTCTTCTCAAGTGACTTGTATTGCTTTAACTGTCCTGGTAAGTCTCGAAAAAATGTAAGTATGGAAAAGGGCTTGGAAAGGCTCACTGCAGTTTTACACTAACTTGATAATAGTGGTGATTTCAATGAAGCCAGTATAGGGAAAAGCAGGAATAATGCAGCAGGGAAAGAGAGCCGTACTAGAGCTGTGCTCTTTATTCCCCCTTTTTGTCCTGTTTCCTTGATTAAACAGTCGAGGAGAAATCTTGGAAGTGATCCTGTACATGATTTGTGCTCCTAAGCAGAGCCAGAATGCAGCGAGCCAAGCGCCAGGCTGAATATCCAAACTTTTGCTGTTTACATTGAGGCATGTATTCACAGGGTGCTGGAGTTTGAGACCACTGCTCCCCACACACCAGCTGGGAGGTATCAGAGTCCGTGTGCATTATCCACCCATTCACCTCCAATTAGAAAAAGTGTCCACAAGATGCTGAGAACATCAAAGTGTTTAGGAAAAGGAATTCATGCACACAGGACAAAGAATTTAGGCTGTTTACAACTTTCCACTCTCTGATGTTTATTACAACCCCCACTATAAAATCTGTCTCCATCTGCAGTACCTTGTAGTGAGAGAGTTAATGAAAACCCAAGCCACATTCCAAGGATGGCAATTCAGAATGAGATCGACCTCAGCATTGTTTTGCTAAGATCTCAAATTGCCAATACTGCAAAATGAAGTAATGCTCTCTGTCAACATGTAGTATGCTCTATAAATGGGATTGCCTGTTCATCTGTCAGTAAAACATGCAGAAAAGCACTATTTGATTGGCCTGAGAGAAGCTGACTGCTTGCTTTGACTTCTTCCTTAAGATTTACTTGAAGCGTGAAACTGCTGAAAATCTCCAGTGAGTAAAAAAGACAAAAATATATTAAAATTAATTAAAATAATTTGCAAATAGACCTCACTTTATGTAGTTGGTCTTGAGTTGGCATTTCTTTATCAGAAGAATTAAATCCAAACTTAACTAAAGCACTGAATGTTGAAAGTTAATTTCCATGGACTTCAGTATTAACTTATAAAACTTACATCTTTTTACAAACAGAATATTACTTCAATAGTTAACTCAGAAACCTCAGACAGTTTTAATAAATTTATAGACAGCTTCCAGATTGAATTTTGCTGATCCAGGCTTCTTAGGCAGAGTTTATGGAGCCAGACTTGTCATATGAGCTATTTCTATAAGCCTCAGGTAAATATACACAGGGTTTGTGTTGTTAGAGAAAGTGTTTTTTTCTCTTCTAAAAAATTTAAGTTAATCTTAAGCAAAAACAAAAGTTCATTCAGTACATTTTGTATTTGTTATTTTTGACCCATTTTGGGAAGTATTTTCCTTCCACAGATCTGCACTGTCCCTGCTTCTGTCCAACTCATTTTAACTCTTTCATTTATTTTACCACTCTGTTTCACAGACTGCTGCTCTGGTCTCTGAGTTAGAAACAGCCAGATGGCACAGCTGGAGAAAAGGAAAGGTTTTTCAGGTATTTCCTTCTCCTTCCCACCCAGCAGCTCTCATGTGCTCCCTTTCCTACCTGTCTGCTTCAACTCAAGTTTCATAGAAAAGTTTGGCCTGTATTGCAAAACCAATTTAGAAGTGTAAGTTATTACTCATGTAGCTGAAGTCTTGACATGGATGCAATTACAGGGATCAAATGGATATGTTTTATTTCCATTGCAATTCAAAACTGCTATGGCCATCTAAAGCAGCTTTATTGGAATATCACTCTGTAATAACAGGGTTCTCCACTTTACGTAATTTGGAATTTGTAAACTCCATAGCCAAAGCTGTGCCTCTTAAGATTTCACTTTAATGTTCTTTCGATGGAGTGTCATGTAAAAGATTACCCATAAAACCCAGAATTAGAGTCAAAAGTACACCAAAGTACTCAGAGACAGGATGTCAGGATCAAAGGATCTGTAGCTTTCCTTTTAGGTAATACATGGGCCTGCAAGCAAGATGGGAAAACATCCCTCCCCCAGGTTTCATCTATAACATCTCTCCATCCACCATTGGTACTAAGCTGAAATTTGCAAAGCAATGCAGTTTGGTTTTTTCTACTAAAGTATGATATAACATACAGGCAAAGGATTGTTAAGTCTTGCTATGACAGCTAATGTGATGAAAGGTATTAACAGATAAAGAATGAAGAAACTGATATTGCAATACAACAGGGATGACCAAAATTCTTGCCCTTTAGCTGAGAATGGACACTTTAATGTGATCAATGCCTGAGCTTGAGGGCCTGCTGGAGCAGTTCTCAGAGATGAACACATGATGGCCAGAAGTTCCCACTGCTCCTGTCTGAGACACCACTAAATTTCTGAAACTGGGAACCCAGTCAGCTCAGCAAGGTATTAATTGTCCAAGCAATTACTGTTGGCTCAGCTCTACTCACAGCCAAGGATACAGATCAGTCACTGTGCAGCACAACTTCACTGCTGCCTCATGATGGAATTACAGCCCTTGAAATGCCCTGTGAGGACTGGAGAGACTGGCTATAACCCATGGAAACTCCAAACAAAACAAGAGCAATGTTCACATGACAGACACCCAGGCACACTGTCCGAGATGAAAAAAAGTAGATTGTCACTTTTTGTTGGTTCTTATGAGAAGGCAGGCAGCAGTATTTTGCTGATGATGGTGTTTAGGCTCGTGTTGTTCTATAGAACACTCCAACAAAAGAGATGAGACAACAAGACCATGTCTGAAAATCACCCATGACAGACTCTCCTGCTCCCTCTGTACTGTGCTGCTACCAGCTGTACCAGCACAAAAAGTTCTTTTGTGATCCTGGGTAAATTAGTATGCTAACAGAAATTACTGATCCCATGGGTTCACAGAGAGAAAAAACTGTATGCTGCTCCTTATTTAATTTTAAGTAAAAGCATCTTGGCTTACTTAAATGGTCCACACTGAAGATTTGACTGAACCATAAACATCCAGCTTGCATGCATCCTGGTCAGTTGGTAGCTCTGAGACCCACCAGCACAGTACAGTGATGAACAGATGGTTGCAGTGATCTGTGCCATCAGCCTAGAGGGACCCAGAAGACAATGCTTGTATATGTCTGCCTACCATCTGGATTATTCCAACAAATGGGATAATTTTTAGACTGCTGTGGTTGCCCTGCTGATGTGTGAATGAATGCTCTCAGTATTGTGTTACTTCACTTCAAAAACATTGTGAAACATCCACATTCATACACATCTCCCTCTTACTCTTCATTTAATCACAGGCTGCTGACAATGGCTGTAATTCAAGGTAGCAGCTCACTACTCACATAGCTTTGAGTATGTCTGTACCAAAGACTGTTCATACTTTAAAAATTCTAAATCTAACTTGGTTAATTTTGCCTCTGATTGTTTATAAAGCATTAGAGCAGTGTGGTGAATCCCACAGTGACCCCTGGAAATTTTAACTATGGGATTCACATGGAAAATTGCTTCTAAACCAAAGGCAGAGGAAACTACACACCTCTGGTTGTGATATCTGCTATATCAAAGCTTGATCTGCTACCTCTGGTATGATCTCAGATCCAGCTAAGGGTCTCAGATGGAGAAGCCAATTCTCAGGCACAGTACTTCAACTGGACAGAAAGCCACAGAGCAAAGTTTCACTATTGCACCCTGTGTCATGACCTTTTATCAGTCCCTCCACATTCACCTACAAAGTACCATCCAAGGAGCAGAGTGTTCCACCTTGGACTCTGAAGTGTGTAATCCCGCCAGAGGTGCAGCACAAAAAATGCTGCAGGAGGTGCCAGCCCATGAACCATGGTGCCCATTTGATGGAGGCTAAAAAGAGCGTGGCAGTTCTCCTGCTCGAGGGCTGGCTGACACACAGACCTACACTCTCCCTTGTTTTGGTGGGAATCCAACCACAACAAGTGCAGGACAACTCTCAGCTGAGGGGAGGAGAGTTCACTGTGCCTGCAGTGAACTGAAGCCACCCATGGGCCTCAGCCTCGCTGCAGCTGGACCATAGCATTCCTTTGGAGCTCATGCATTTCTCAGAGGCTTTTCTGTTTGTTTTCTTAACAAAGCTTTGCAGACTTTTTAAGTGAGGGAAGGGAGACTCAGCTATTCCCCTCCTTCCGTTTTAAAAAATCAGGCTCAAGTTTTTAAATACATATAGGAAAAAAAAATCTCTATTAGAATCTCCCAATCCTTTAAGGTCTGAACTTCATGGCTTTTTTTAGCTGACTCGGGATCTTTTAATGTTTTAGCTATCACATTTATTTTCAGCTGAATATTACTAAATGAGCAATTCCATTATGGCAAAATTGATATTATTGTAATTGAACAATATGAGATATATCCAAAGGAAAAGAAATTAAGTGAATCACTCTTCTTTTGATTTAATTCGGAAGTTAAATCGAAATACCTAAGTGAACTTGACAGCATCTGTCACTTTGTCTGCAAGTAAATTCTTATTTCTTCCCTCCAGCACTGGAACATAAAGGTGCTGCCAATATGTGGATAAGCAGTGTGCATTACACAAAACAGCAGTACATTCATGCCTTGTGTTGTAATGGAAACTCTCAATTTAAGATCTGAAGAGCAATAACAGAGAGAAGGAAAACTTGGAGCTACAATTTTTATCATAGCTGGTAGGATTTTTTTCCCCACGTGAGGTCAGGGAAACAGACTGGAGAACTACATTTACAACACTCCTTGTCAAGCACAATAGGACTGAAGCGTTGTTCTCCTGAGTTTCACTCAAACTCAGCTGGCTGTTGTGCCCATGTCACTGAGGGTGGAATTTGTCTTAATAGACTGCAAAAAACCAAAGAAGTTTCTCACTTAATGAGAAAGCCCTGAAAAGGTTTGGTATCTGTGCAGTAGGTTAAACAAACAGCTGCCCTACACCTTTCAAACATCGAGACTCTGTGCAGACTCATGAAGGGTTTGATCCATCCAGGGGTGGATTGCCACTGGAGGAATGACCCTGCATTCCTCTACTCTTCCCATGTCCATCCACTCCAGGTTTAGTGTGTTTGTGGCAAGGCTGCCACTCTGAAGGGAAGTTAATAGCCTTGTGGTGGATTAACTGTCTGACACATCAATTCCCCCTGAGGTCACTCAGCTGCTGTAGTGTTGCAGGGGAAGTGGAGGAATGGATGATTTCAGGTTGCTTTTAACAGGAGTAATTAAATCCTTAAATGGGCGTAATTAAGCATTTGATGCAACTGTACATTCTCTTCTCCCAAATCCTGGATATTTAGGGCACACTACTCCAAAAAGAGATGGCATTATGTATTGATTTTTCTACCAAAGGAAATCCTTTATCAGCACTAGGAAATAATTCCATTGTGGAATTTACTGTAGCAACAGTGAGAACCAAGAGTAAAAATGGGTTAAGGATTTAAAAAACTCAGTAAAGATGTTCCCAGCCATCAGTGGCTATTAAACAACATCACTCAGATTGTTTTGTACAGAAGACCCTAAATCACTAACCACAAGGAAGGGGAAAATCTAACTTTTGTCTTACACTTCTTAATTGTTCTGCTGTCTACTACACCTTCTTTAATCATCACTCCTGCCTCCCACAGGAAAGAGCATTAGGGTGTTAGGGATGCTCTCTTCTTCTCCACCAGGGTTCCAGTTCTTATGTTAATGTACCCACACCTCACAGGAGTCTGGCACCTCACCTGTGGAGACCCTCTGTGCTATCACTGGCATTCTTGACGTGCCACTACCAAAAGTTTACAAATGCTGAACTCCTCTGTAAAGAGTTGCTTGAAAAGGGGAGCCTGAAAAGGGGAGGAAAGAAAGGAGAACCATGAAACCAAATGTCTTCAAAGAGAAAAATGAAGCAGGGAAAACAGTTTAGCTGCAAAGTGAACTGCTTTTGGACCAAGTGATACCAGCAAAGATGATTTTTTTACTAAAAGGATAAATAAGAACAAATACCAAGAGGAAATATTTTTTTTTAAATTTTAGATTTCAGATTTGATTTTAATTTATCATGATGTATTAACTTAAGCTTTTGCATAAAGATTCAGGTTTGGACAGATCAAGTTTCTCGGCAGAAGGGGCCTTTAGGTCTCAGTAGGCTGAAGGGGATGTAGTCAGAGATTTCAGTACTGCTATTCACTGGTGCCCCCATTTTACAGGACATTAATTTGCCTTTCATTCTAGAAACCAGGATGCTATAAAAACAGATCTACAAATGAAAGCAGGTGCTCAAGAATACTCTTGAAGAAGGATGCTTTGATGAACTTGGAGCCAGAGGATTGGTGTGCATTAATTCATGACATTGAAACACAGTCCTTTGATGTATAGACTCATGTTCAGAGAACAAGACCCTCTGCTGGATGGCTCTTCTGACTTTTCTTTTCAATTCATCACTGATGGGGAGACCTAGGCAGAGCATAGCATAATTTGACAGACACCCTGTCCTGAGCCCCAAATGGCCCCTGAGCTGTGTGCACAGCCAGACACTCCCCTGCCTCCTTAGGGCACAGCCACAGGCAGGTCCTGCTCCCTGCCCAGCACAGGCTCCACGCTGGGAACAGCAGGCACAGGGGGAGCAGCAGAGCTTCCACAGCTCTGCCACAGAGCTGGGCACAGCAGGCACGAGGGGGACAGCAGGAGTGGAAAGTATGGAGTCTGCTAGAAAGGATAGAGACAAAGCTGACAACTTTGGTGCCCACAGTCAAGCACACTTACTGACAGGGAAGGAGAAAGGCAGGCCTGTATTTAACAAAAAAAGCAGATATTCTCTCTTGAGAAATGCTTACAGCTTTGAAAGATCAACATAAAGCAGCAGCCTTATCCCTGGCCTTCTGCAGAGGCCGCCAGCAGTGCCTGTATTCCCCCACTGTCACCACTCTCTCTGTCCCCTCACTTCCCAAGTGCTTTGGAGGCTTGGAGAAGGCTCTCCTGGAGAGCCCCACTCATTTACTGCTGCTCAGACATGCAAAACCCATGCATGCCTTGGCTGCTGCCATTTATTGAGCGTGGACTAGGAAAGAAACCCAATTGTTTGGTAATTTTTTAAGTGGACACTACTTTTAGATTATTTGGGCTTGTTGTCCAGAAGCAAAAGGGCATTTACTTAACCCACCACACTGCAGAGTTTGCAAGCCAGATAATTTGTAGTCTGCCGAAGATAGGGACCTGAACTCAAGAGTGTCTGTTGCTCTTTAAAGCTATTTTTGCTGTCTAAATGCTAAGGATTCAGAACAGAAGCACAATGTACACCACAGCTTTACTCCTTGTTTTCCACTGACATATTTTTCATATTTTTCTCCATGAGCTCAGGGCAGTGAGGCAAAGGGAAGGCAGAAAACTGCAGAAGTTTCCCTTTTCTGCAAGGAAAACAGTTTTGAAGAACCATAGGGGATGGAGACTGCTCTCCTGACACACATTTCAGAGCTGCAAGGAAGAAAGGAGCTCCTGGTTGGCCTCTTTCCTCTTGCTGCCACTGCTTTAACATCACTATCACCCTCAAGCATCTCTGCAGTAGGGGACAGGGTAAGCTCAGAGTCTGAGGTGCTCTGCCCTCTTGGATGCCTGATCATGGATGTACTCTCCACTTCACACTTCATTTACAGCCACATCTTGTTCATAAAATCAAAGTTTTTACCAATCACCTCACAGGGAGGTGATTGGAAAAAACTGTGCCTTTATGAAAAAGTTTTGCTTCTGTTCCAGTACATAATGTAAATTATCAGCAGAATATCTCAATATTTAGTAATTTGTTTTTAATTTAAGGGAATCTATTGACAAAAAATTGTTTTTTCAGTATGGTGAGCACTTTTTGAGGTTATACTATGTGTTAATGAAGCTCAGCTTTTCCACAGAAAATAAAGTTTCCTTATAATCACTCTAAGAACTAAGCTGGCTTTCAGCACATCAAACTCCATGGGAGATGCAAATCCTTCCTTTTTTGTTCTTCAACCAGTCTTACATATTTTCCCAAATACATTGTTTTGTTTGACTCACCTTTTCTCTGCTGGTGTATTTCTTTGGTCACCTGCAGTAATTATTTTCTTTCTGTTACTACTTTTAAAAATACCAACATTTTGGTTTAAAGTCATTTAATAGTGCTCATGGCTCTCCTCTTAGACTGTGTATTTTCAGCTCTACCTGCCTTCTCATGAAAGGTGGCCTTAAGCCTAATTTTTCCTAACTTTTGAAGTTATCCCTGTCCCTTGTTCATTGAAGTGGCTTGTTGTTTGCTTTCTGTTCTTCCCAGTGTTTCCTGATCATTCCCAGTCTTGTTCAGTCTTGTTCTGTCTTGTTCAGAATTTGACAACTTAAAGGGAAGACAAAGGATAAAAAGAACTCAGAATCGTTACCATGACCTGTAACAATACATGTCCAGGGCATACACCCACTGAGAAACCCCCACTGTACACAACCTGAAACTAAAATCTGCCATTGCTTGAACACATTTCATCTTTAAACTGTGCAGTTTTCCTATAGGGAAGAACTGGATGTAATCCTGGATCAGATGCAGCAGAAACATTAGGAGCCTTGCCTGGAACAGACTTGGCCTTTTTGCAAATTAAATTACTATATTGTGTGTTTAATTTGTTATCTATTAACGCCCAGACCCTCTCCCTCACTGTTACTATATAACCTTTTTTTCTCTGGGTTTTGATTGATAAAAGTTTGTCTTTGGAGGTTTTCTTTTTCCTCTCATGGACATAACTTTATAATGTTGAATTTCCTCTTGGGAGCCATAGATTTTGCTAGAATTCTCCAAGGCAGTTTCAGTGCTCCAAAATTGTAACTTCCCACAAACTGCAAGAATCAACTAGTTTAGAATTCCAGATCATTCATGAAAGCAAAATTAAATACGGAGTTACCCTTGACACAAAGATATTTAAAGGTGTTCATTCATTCCTAAACTCAGTTTCACTGTGACGATACCAGCCCTGAATTTCATATCAACTGCCTTATTAAAAAGCTTGTGATTTCTTCAAAAATAGACAAGCATTGCAAAGTTTTCTGTATTCTAAAGATATATATTCCCCACAGTCTATCAACATACTATATATGTATAGTATATATTTCCCCCAGTATATCAGCCAGTTACCACCTGACCGTTTACAGAAGAATCTCTATTTGCTTTTTGCTCTGCTACATCATGAAGTGAGAGAGACTGGCCAGCAGCTCCCTGGGTTGTTTACTTAGCCATTTACAAAGAGGAGACCTCAGCAGAAATAAGTGCTGGTATTTCCCCTTTTTATATCATCTGAGTGGCTCTGTTTCTCCCTTCAGGATGCTCTGGTCCAAATCTCCAGGTCTAGCTTATCCTAAAGTGTTCTACTTATCTGAGACCGAGGAGTTTGTTATTATGAGTAAGGAACAGCACAAGTTTTCCTCCCTGGAGCTGTGCACCAACCCTGGCTGGGTGTGAGCTCTGGAGGCCAGGAGCAGGGTATGGTTCCAGCTGGAGCCTCTCAGCACTGGCACTGTTTGTCCCACCAACAAACAGTGCCAGCTCATTCCCTGGGGAACATGGACTAGCCTTTTCTGAACCACCATGCAACAGCAGGAGCATTCTCCGCTGAACAAAAATCTACCTTCAAGTCACAGAATATTCTCAGTTGCAAGGGACCCACAAGGATCAAGTCCACAACCCTGGCATTATTAGCACCACGCTCTAACCAGGTGCGCTCATGTCAGTCCCATTTGACCACTTAATAATTATTCTACTGTGTATCACACTGTAAAATGCATTCAGCCATTCATAAGCCTGGTGACCCAGAATTCCTTGATGCCCAAGAGCTGTCTCCCTCCCAGCAGCATCAAAGGCAAAGCCCCACTGTACAGCAGTTGCACTGCCCTGAGCACAGAGCCAGGGGCGGGACCTTGTTCATCCAGAGCTGCTGCCAAACCACTCGCGCTGTGGAACCACAGCCCAAAACACACAACGTTTAATCACGAAACTTGCTTAGGCAGCTGCTGAAAAGGAGAGACAAGTTGCTTACACATGCATAGTCCTGAATGGACTATCTTATGTGGACTTCAAGGTGCTTCAAAAATATCATCTAAACCCAAATATTATTTAAGCCATCTAAAAAGAAACCGCTTCTCTGCGAGTCAGAGCTCTGGTTCACACGCAGCGAGGTGATGAAGTGGGTACTGACATCCACCAACCACTTGCTGCTCAGACACAGTGACCACAGCAGGGAAAGCTGAACTCTGAAGCAACTTCTAGAGCCCCACAGCCCAGGACTTCAAAATAAATTGAAATTGTATCACTGTATCAGGAAGGGTATGACAGTAACCAGCTCCTGTTTCAAATCACCATATGCAGCTAAAACATGATTATATTGTATTAAGTAGCTTTCTGAATGCACATTCATATTAGAACAGCAATGCTGTAGTCTGTAGAGGGAACATGGTTTTGAAGTTGAGAGCACAGACCATGGCTTCTGATCACCTGGAATTCCTTATGCTGGATCATAGCTTGCCTGTGGACTAGGCAGTACTGCCAGCAGCTCACTCCCCTGCTGGTGCACATTTCTTTTCCAGTGCTTCTCACAATGTTATTACTGCTTTTCCCTCCAGTTTTAGCAAAAATTATAACCTTATTTAGCATTTTTTGACTGTATTCTTCTACTTATTGTGATATTTTCAAAGTTTCTTTTGACTCATTTTTTATTTCGCCCAAATGTTTTTGTAGCCTGGAGAAAGACTCTGATGTCAAGATGGGCCTAGCTTTGAACCCAGGGTGGAGAAACTTTTGATACACTTCCAGACTATTTAATTCTCTACTCAGGTCTCTCGAGTATCCAAAAGAACCAACTTTCCCAGGCCCTGCTTGCCTGTGAGATGCTGGAGAGCAAAGCACCCAGTCTTTCTGAGAGGTGAGGTGCTGATTACACAGCTTTCAGCACATCCTGAAAGCTGATGCCAAAAACTAATATTGTTTTTGGCATCACACAGACTTCTTCACATACCCTGTAGAGGGAAAAGCAAGTGCAGGAAGGTGAGGGGTTTTTAATATAACTTTTAAAAGAAGAGAAGTATGGTGTTGAGAAAGACAACCTAAGATCCAGCTCAGACTTAGCCAAATCTCAGCTGCATCATTCAGGAGATTTGGCTCTTGTCCTCTCAGTTCAGTGTGGTCATGCATCAAAGGTTACTCCACAAAATTGTATTAGACTGAAAATTTTACACTCTCTCCTCTAGCACTCAGGATGGGTGTGCTGCAGAATTTCAGTATAAACTGCTGGTACATGGAGACAAGAAAGCTCAGGGATTTCAACACCCCTCCTCAAGTAAGTTTGGCACTTCTTCCCAAACTGATGTCATATGTGTCGTATGTGTTCTTAACACATTTAGTAGTCAAGAAGACAGCCATCAAAAATGATCAAAACTTCACAAAGCGTGTCTTAGAGCAACTCTATTGTTAAAATAAAAAGTTATCGGTAAAACATCAAAGTGTGCTGAACAAAAAACCCCTTATTACAAAACAAAATAATTTCTACATATATATAACATATTTATATATCCACACACACGCATATATATGTATGTGTGTGTGTGTATAAATATGTGGAAATTATTTTATATATATATAATGTAAATAATATATAAATAACATTATATATATATACATACATATATATACATACATATATATACATACATATATATACATAAACATACACACACACACACACACACACATATATATATATATATGGAAAAGGAAGCAGGGCAATGCAAACTTTCCCTAGAGACTGGAAGCAAAATTTTCTTTATTGGCAACTACCCAACTAACTTTCCTTAAAATACAATACAGTAAAAGGATCTTTTCTTCCCATCTCTCATGTTCAAGTTATCCAAAATATTTACCTCCTTACAGTCACGTGCACCAAGACAGCCTCCTGAACACTGATTTTGTTTCATGCAAGAGGGCCCTTGGGTCAGACTGGGTGGGATGGGGGATGTCTGTGTGGCTGCTGCCCCAAAGCCAGCACCCACGTGTGGTGCTTCCCTACAGCCACTTCTCCCAGAGAGGAGCGCATCCCTCTCAGCATCCCTTTCTCCCCTCCTGCAATGGACAACAGCTGTAAATTAGGAGCACTTCACCAATGCTGGCTGGAGGTCAGAGAGACCTGCAAACACATGGAGCCAGCAGCCTTCCCAGCTCCATGGTATTCCCAGTGATATTCCCAGAGCAGCATGATTCCTTCAGCATGGCTCTGATAGCAGAGTCCTGGGTGTGAGCTGAGACCTCTCTCTGCCAGGTGCTGCACAAAGAGCATAAACCCACAGTTTACTGAAAAAGCAACCAGAACCTGAAATGGACACTCCCTTCCTCCAGAGCAAAGGAAGGGAAAATAAATAAGTGAGATAGATAAATAGAAGCCAGCAGAGAAATTAGTGTCTAGCCTAGAAAATATTTCAGAAAAAGGGTGAGCCTCTCAAAATGGTATCTTGAGAAAGAAGCACAGTTGCCAGGAATCAGAATAATTTCCCACCAGGTTTAATATGTTTTAACAAAACATAATTAATTTCTTCTGTCCTGAAAGAATATTTAAGCATTCTTTTAATCAGTGGGAATTTTCTCAACCTTCAGTTCATGGCTGTTTTCACTCTTGGCTTTGGAGCAAAAAGCTCTAACCTATTTCTCTCTACCACTGGAGAAAAATAAAAAAAAATCAAAAAAGGAAAAAAAGGAACCAGGCATAGAAAAGATGCTATCAGTTTCTTTTCCAAGACAAAAGAGGTCTTTTAAGATTGCAAGCATGTTCAGCACTAAGCCTCTGAAGCTAGTGTATTTCCCCAGGTGTATTTTCCTGGATGGAGTATCTGGTGGAATAGCAGCGGACGTCATGGAAGGCAGCCCATTGACAACACACTACTGGGAACAGCTAATCATCCTGCTGTTTTCCTGCATGACCATCACTTACCAGGTATTTGAGCTAGTATGGAGAAGACAGAGACCATGTTCTTATGCCATGCCTGTGAGAAGGACAGAAATCTGACTTTTGCCCAAGAAGATGGACTGGATGATTCCTCAAGTCTGTCTTTTTTCAACACCCAGGAAAAAACGGGACACCATGTTTCTCATACTTGTTTGATTTAAGGTAAAGAGAGATTTCAAAAAAGGGATTCTCAAAAATGGAAAAGAGTAAACTCAAGCAAAAGGACAAAACCATGAGACCCAGTGAGCAGTTATCAATCAGCAGTGGAAATAGGTTTTGCAGTTTATTTAACGTGGTTTTGCTGCATAGTTTGGCATTTGAGCCATATACTGGACAGTTTTTTCCCGAGCATTTTTCTGAGCATATTGCTCCCAAGATGGTGTCCTTTTTACAACCCAAGTCACACATCCAGAGGTCTTTTCTAGCAGCAATGCCTTCATAAGCATATAGATCTGAGAAGTGAATTTGCTTATGGTGACTTGGTATGCTCATGTGGGACATCAGGGCTCTGGCTGACTCCTGTGCATTTGGTGTCCACAGCACATGGTGACATGGAGGAGGTCTGCTCTGCTCTACACAAACCCAGGGTAGGTGGGACAAGCACACACCCCACAAGGAAGCACAAGTGCTGCTGAAATGTGGTGCTTGTGACTTATTTCTTTTCCAGAAATCTCTCCCAGAACAAACACTTTTCTTTCCTTGTTTAAAAAAAGCCTTGTCACTAATGAATCCAGGAGAAATCTGCTTTTTAGCAGGGCCTGTGGCAATAGAATGAGGGGCAATGGTTTTAATATAAAAGGGGGGGTCATTTTAGATTAGATATAAGTAAGTTTTTCACAGTGAGGGTGGTGAAACACCAGGACAGGTTCCCAGGAAGCAACCTGTGGTACATGTCTGAACCCTGGAAACATTTAAGGTCAGGTTGGATGAGAGCCTGGTCTTATTGAAGATGTCCCTGGTCACTGCAGGGGATTGGATCCAGATGTCCTTTAAACACCTCTTTCAACTCAATTATTCTACAATAATCCAAAGGATTTCAATAGTTCCTCTTGTTGTCAAAGTAGTATCAGACAAAACCCACATTTCTTCCTGAAGGAAAGCAAGTTCCAAAAAAGTTATACAGCACAAATTTTAGAAAAACATTACATTATTGTGCAAATGATCACAGTTTCTTATCACATTAGGTATTCAAGCAATTTCAAATTGATTCTCCCAGTAACACTTGTAAACCATATTAATAATAATTTTAGAAAACATTTACCTATATCCAGGGATATCCATTTACCTATATCCATATATGGTATCCATATCCCACCAATTGATTACTCAAAAGTTCAGTGAGCTAAAAACCCACTTGTTTTTCATCCAGAGAGAAATCTTTAGCACCCAAAATATGTAATTAAGATACGCATCCAAGCATTAAAAAATATGTTTATTGATAAGTACTTTTCCAAGCCAGCAATGTTGAAGGCCTAAAGCGTGGATTTTTCTAAGGATGGATTTACTCATGTAGGCATATTTACTGTAGATGTGTTTTTATTTGTGTTCATTGGTGCTGCAGGTTACACTAGAATCCATAAATCTATCATGCTGTGCTTTTTATACCCTAGAAATTCAGCACTGTACTCTTGAGGCTCAGCATGGTAAGTACATCAAGTGACATTCCCAACAACACCGAGGATGAGTTTTAATCTGCAGCTGTAGTAATAAGACTCTGCCACTGAAAGCCTTCAGAAGCTTTGTGCCAGCACAATTAAATGAGGATCTAGAGAGGTTTGCAGGGATGCAAACTAACTTTTCATTTGCTTCATGTGCACAAATTATATTTATGTATCAGCCCATCAGCAGTGTTGATGTGATCTTCAGCATCAGCTGGATGCTGCCTGATGAGATGGTGCCTGTGAGATCTCATTAGCTCTGCCCGGTATCTCAAACCTCTTCTCATCCACAGGGCAGTATTGGCAAGAGAAGCAATAATGATGGCAGAGAGAAAAGGTTCTGCAGTGCTGTCTGAGATTCAGGGCATCTCCCAGCACCTTAAGGAGTGTTCCTAGATGAGATTTCCAGAGGGACATCAGTCTGAAGCAAAAAAATGGATGCTATAAAAGGTAGTGTTGGTATGAGCCTGTGCTTGTTTTCCACTCTGCCACAGCCTCAGAAGAATGAGGTAAATGACTCAGCTCTCTACACAGATGTATAAGGCATTTCCACTGGCCCTGGAAGATCCCAGTTTTGTGACATGCAGTAAATCAAGGAATCTCTGCCATCATGAAATCAGGCTTCTCCACAAAGACTTTCAACTCCTGGGACATTTTTACAATGAATATAATTATCCTCATTTTAAAGCTGGCAACAAAAGCAGAGAAGAACATGGAAAAGATCACACACATGGGTCAGTCTTCTGTGGCAGATCCACTTAATTCCAGGCAAGTACTTAAAACAGAAGACTGTCATGAATTTAAAACTGAATTTCCACCATGTCCTGTATTGGTCATGCTGAGGAGTATTATTAAAATTAATTCAGCCCAAAATCTTAGGGTTAAAGTAATTTTTAAATGTAGCCTTAAAAAAAAAGAAATACATGAGCAAAGACAAGATCTGCAATAACAGAGGGAAAATTAATTACCTAGGCAGACTCCTTTTCAAGTTCATGACTCATGCCAGCATGTAAATGTCTGCATGAAGCCAGTTCTTAATGCTAATTTTGTCACTGTAAGAAAATCATAATGTTCTCTGAGAAAAACTGAGTGCATACCTTGCTATTGATTTTTCAAGAGTCTGACTGACAGAGTGCTCTACTATAACAGCAGATTTGTGCTAATGCTCTAAAATGCTTTGCTAAATTTTATCTTTCACCACAGATATAGGGGACTCCTGACCATGCTGCAGTTGGCCTCAGCTCCAGAGAAGCTGTGGTCACAGCCACTTAATTAATCCCTTTTTACTAAATATAGACATGCAAGTGTAGCTCTCAATAAGCCAAAAATCCCATTCCATGTAATGACAAAACCACAGTACAAAGAATACAGAGAGTAGGAGTAAGAAAAGATGCATTTTTGTTAGAACTAATCTGTGGTTCAAATGTTGCCCCTGCTGCTGTGCTTATCAGCCTGGCTGGCACGGGGTCGCAGTGCCTGGCACTGACAGAGCTGCTGAGGACCCAGCCCTCCACAAGACCCTCCTTGGAACTATCACCTCTGAGCCCACAGTTAATTTAGAGACATGAGCTACCAACTGGAGGTATCTGCTTTTTATCTAAGAATTACCAAAGTGCTCCTTGGGTTCTTTTAATCTGAATGGAGCATTACAAGAGAAAGTAAATGTGTCTCATGGTCCATATGCACGGCCCTACTTGGCAACATGGTGCCAAAAGCTACACATGCCATGGCTGGAAGTATGTGGGCAGCATCTCCATTAGGGGTCATGACCTCATTAAAGTGGGGAAAAAAGAAACACAGGCACACCAACATGAGCATTTCTCTGCTGGTGGCAGGCAGAGCCCAGGCAGCGCAGGGAGGAGGGAGCCAGCTGCACTGCTGGGCTCTACCACCCCAAAAGCTGCTGCTCCTCTTCATCTCCCCTGGAAAGTCCCTGGCAGTGGTGGGGTGTCAGCACCATGCTGACACCAGAGGTGTCATCAACACAAGGACCTCATTGTGACAGGGCCTCTCCAAACATGCAGCTGCACAAGGGGCCTGAAGCACCATGTCTGACAAGAAGGCACTGAGCTCAGCAGAGGTTTTTCACTGGCAGGCTGAGAGCAGGTCAAGCGTCCTGGCAGCCCCTGGCATGCCACAGGCTGCCTTCCCACTACACAAAGCAAAAACAGCACAAGAGAAAGGTTAAGATAAGGAAAAATGCCTCCTGCCCAGCATGACTTTCTCTTTGCCTATGGCAGCATGCACAGGGAGCAAGGCTCAGTCCACGAAAGCCAAGGCCTGGGGAAAATGTCACCTGCTGCACCCAGCCTCACCCCAGACACTGCGCAGCAGGGGAACAGCATCCAACTGGTCCAGTGTTCACAGGGAAGGGGTAGGAGATGAAGGTAACGTGGGGAGTGTCCCTGTGCACCCCTACATGCCCCTATCCTGCTCTGCAGGGTGGCTGGGCTGGCCCCAGGCTGGCCCCAGGGGAAGAAGAGATGAGTGGAGGGTAAGACAGAGAGAGAGTGCTGCTTCATCACATAGAGCCACACAATGCAGCATTGGCACCCAAGCCAGCACAGGTCCAGGCAGGGACCTTTGTTTGAAACAATGGCACATGGGGTGGAAGTCTGAGCTTGTGTCTCCAAAGCAGCCCAGTCTTATCCCAAAGTGCTGAACCCAAGCAGCACCTGGAGGCAACATGAAGATCTCTACATCCCACTTTCTAGGCTATGTGGAGACAGTACTTACATTCAAAGGTGTTAGAGGGAAAGGTAACCAAAACATGTATTCTTTTTATTTCCAGAAAAAAATTATATATCCTGCACTTTTTGAAAGCTAATTTTAAATGTGAAGCGATTGGTTACTAAGCTCCTTAATTCCTTGCAAGTATTCTCAGAAAGAGAATGTGATCAGCCTATATTGATTTTATGACTTTGTTATATTTTATTCCTATCACTGTCATGGACTTATGCACACATGGAACAAGCAGGCAACTGGACAAATATTAGCATTTCTAGCTAAAGTGAAATAAAACCATTTGCTGGATGTTCCTGCTTCTGTAGCAAATCAATAATGGGTATTTAAATTGTTGTTCAGACATCAAAGCTGAGATGAATAGGGACATTCTCATTTCTTTCCTGCTGCTATGCTTTCAGGCTGTGCCTTTTAAATAAGACCTGGCATGTGCAATTCACATCACAGAATAATTTATACTTAAAAGGTACAGGTATTATTTTAGAACAACATGCCAGCCACCTCCATACAATGGTACATTGATTTGGCCTGTTCATCTTAATTGCAGCAATTAAAAAGCATCCCCAGTAATCTGTTTTGTGGCTTGAATACCTCCTTCATTATTGCATCCAGACAGCACAGCACTTGTTGGCACTAACCACTCAGCCTGCCAGGGAAAATCTATGGCACACCCCTGCTCAGGAACCCATCCCATGCTAGACAGCTTCCAGAAACCAGGACAGTTCTGGGGCTTGAGATCAAACTTGCACACAGTCAGGATTATATTCTCAGGGTCCATTAATTGTGCCAGTGTCACTTCCCAAACACAAAAAATTCTCATCTTTGTGAGGTCAAATCTATTGGTATTTTACTATATTTCATGGGAGGCTGGAGAGGGAAAAGGCAGGGTATCATGAGGTGTCTGAGGCAGCAATGATTCTTAGAAATGTTATGGATGTATTTATTCAACTAAGAGGTTCTTTACTGGATATATTATTGGATATGTGATTTATTTGTTATTTGATGCTCTGCTCAAGATTAATTATTTTAAAGGCTTTACTCTGTATAACTAGAAGGGTGAGGGATGGCTCAATTTTACAGAAAACAGGGATGTGGCTTTTTAAATACCTGAGAAAATATTTGCATTTGCAAAATAGGACAAACACAAGAGCATAAATCAACAAAAAGCACTGCAAGTACACTGCCAAGGACACTGCCCTTAAGGAGGCCATTTAGCTTGTGTAACTTAGGCCATACTTGGAGATGTACAATTCCACAGGAAGGTTATGTAACTTCTCTTCTAAGCGATGCAGAAAATAACAGTAATTAATTTGTATTTCTGAAATGTGCAATGAAAATAAGACGCCTGCAGGTCCCAGATGCATTCTGTAATGCCCCTACTTTCCTGCTCTGGCCATGTTGACTCCAACACTGCATCAACCTCCCCTTTCCTCTGGGCCACCTGCAATAAAGCACCATGAGCCTCTCTTTGAGAGTGAGCAGGACCACACTTCTCTACTGACAAGAGATTAGGAGCTCCACTGAAGCAGAAGCTGATCCTTTGGAGAGGTCTGTGGCTCTGTAATGCTCTCGAGCCTTTGTCTTGCAGGTATCATCAAAGAGATGCAACAGAGGCTAAATCTGCACTTGTATTTTAAATTTTAAGCACCAAGCAGACCTATTATGAAAGCAGCCAAGGCATAAGTGGTCCCCAAATGTTGCTCCCAGATATCTGGTGTAAACCCTGGATGAAATGAGGAAACGAGCTAAGGAGCTGAAGAGATGAGTGGGACACAATCCCCAGGCATAATTGATGGCTGCTTTCACCTGATCTTCATGTGATGAAACTGAGCCTCTGACTCATTACATTAAATTATATTTCCAAGCTGCCACAGTGGAGAAGTGAAGAGCAAAAATATCACTCAGAAACTGGGAGCTCTGGCTTTCAACAGCAGGTGGACACGGTAAGGAGCCAGAAGAAACTACAGCCATGGTGGCATCTTAATTTCAGTCAATGTTACTTGATTTGGCCAATAGTATGTCCCTTACCAAAGGCTTTGAATTTCTGACTTTTAAATAAAAAGGCTGGCAAAAAAAAATCAGAATTGTAAAGACAATAGGCTATTAAATAAATATTCTTCAGCTCTTCACTTCTATCAGGTATCCATCCATAGGTACTTAGCTGGTCTGTCATGTTGGTATTAAGAACATATCCCAAAAAATCAGGATAGAAATAGCAACACTCTTATAATGTCAGGTGACAAGAGAAAAAGGTATTTAAAAGGTATATCTATACAATAAAGAAATGTTTTCATTTTTCAGCTGATTAATAAGTTAAGAGGTCTGATGTGTTCTTGTGACACAGAGTAAGTGCAAATCAATGCTCAGCTTTTAAACAAGTGAAGTCAGTGGACCTCCTAAATTCTGTTCAAAAACTATATCTGCCCTCTATGCCAACAGTTCATATTGTCATGGCCTATTATTGAAACACTGGGTTAGTTTTTATATCAGTATCGTGATAAAAATGGAGTTTGATCACACATTTTCCATGGGATAGCATCACATATACTTAATTCTTTTCTGTGGTGGCTTCCATAACTCAATGGAAAACATACAGTTTAACAAAAGTTTAGGTCTTTCTGAACTACTTCAAGAATATTATGTTTTATGCAATCTTTAATATCTTTTTTTGTTCTCTGTGAAATTACACAGTTAGTATGAACTTTGAATAAGAAGACACAAATTATGAAGCCTCTGTTCTCAAAAGCTTCATGCATGGAAAGAAAATCCAGATATCCACCTAGAGAATAAGGTGCAGACGTGATTTCCTTCCCTTCACTGTGTTTTTTCACAGCTAACTGAAAAATTGAACAACTTTTAATGCTAGTTAAAACCATGCCAACCTATCCCAGCCAACCCTTTCACTCAGTGTTTCCACTGTCACTTTTAACCATGTCCTTCAAATGTGAAGAAATTTTTTCTCATATGCACGTATTAAAATCGCTTTGTTTTCTTAATTGCTCCTTACAGATTTATTTGGCT
Organism: Melospiza georgiana; assembly: GCF_028018845.1. Lineage (NCBI taxonomy): Eukaryota > Metazoa > Chordata > Aves > Passeriformes > Passerellidae > Melospiza > Melospiza georgiana. The sequence continues at coordinate 101,046,646 of NC_080431.1, forward strand.
ATATAATAAAATAAACTAATGTGTCTCAATCTGTTGCAGTCAATACTGTGGTCACACTCACTTTTTGTTCTTGTTGGAAGTATTATCAGCAAACTTGGCTGCACATAGCCCATAATTTACCTATAAAAATAGCCCAAATAATCTAGCAGTAATGCAGGCTTTACATAAGTGAGTCCTTTCCTGTAATCCCTTCATTGTGATCCTCCACGTGGTTACTATACTGAAGCAACACAGGAAGAGCTCAGGAAAGATATTTAGTGTGCACAGAGTAAGGGATACTCCCTGGTGCAAAACTCCTGCAGTTCAAGTGAATGACACAGACTGAAGCTATAAGGTCTCATTTTACTATGAGATTGATGGAATGGAATAAATATAAATCAAGACACTCATTCATAAATATTCATGTCACAAAAGCACTCTCTTGGTAATGAAAAGCCTTTCTGAAGGAAAGGGCAATGTGTTAAGAAAATAAAGGACTGCTTCAATCAGGGAACAGGGTCAATCCACACTAACTTTTTGTGTGTGGGGATATTTGTGGCTAAGATACTATGATAAACCTTGCACATCTTCAGTATATTAAACTGTAATATCATGAAGCCTTTCTCTGACAAAGGTTTGACACGCATTAAAGATAAGTAAACATGAGTACTTTCATTATAGGCTCAAGCTCAGGGAAGTTAAATGTGGCATAGTTGAAAGAAAAAAGAAACCTCCCAGTAATGTTTGGTTTCCCATTTTATTCAGTCACTAGTCCACATGTCCCCCTGAGTCCATTACATTTCAGTCCCTAAATTATTATTTCTCATTCTGTGTTCCTGATATTATCTTGATATTCTTGGCATATGTTAATAACACCCACAGGGCAGATAAACTGTTCTAGTGGTCTCAAAGTAATAAAAGAACAGTTCTTACCAGGCACAGAGGAGATTCCTCAGAAACCCATTAACAGCTGCAATGATTCACTCAGTTTTCCATGGATCTGTATTCGCTGTGGCATCAGCTTTTCATATTAAGAAATGTCAGATTTGGTAAATCCCCAGTAAATGGCAATTTTCCCTCAGCTCGTGCAGTTGGATATGCACAGCTTTGAAGATCTGCATTGTGGGATGCAGTCCAGGAATGCATCTCTTTGGTTCAGGGGATTTGCCCAGCTCTGGAGCAACCTCCACCCTCCTCATTTTATCAGAGAGCCAGGATACTGACTTAAATGAGTTTTTGTATTTCAGGCATCACTGCCCCCCTTACACCCCCTATCTTTCTTAGTATGGTGTCTCCTCCTCCCATCTTAGGCTTTGTCTAGCTCCAGAGAAAGCCACTGAGGCTCACAGCTGCTTTTTCTCACTCTGGGCTCCCTCCACAGAGGCAGCAGGAACAGAAAACCTCCCCAACCTGGACTGCTCAGCTGCTGACAGCAGTGATTTATCCAAGACTTCTCAGCAGCCATGACCTAACAGCATTTCTGAGATGTGACTTGAATTCACAATTATGAAAGAGCTGAATGCTGCAGCTTATGTGGTTTTTAAACCCTCATATCTGTTGTCACCTCAAAGCATGCTCCAGGTCAAAAGGCAGGGTTTATACACACAAATACATACGTACTTATTTCATATTTAAACAATGACACAAGCGTTCCTCAAGGAGGATAACTGCACAACCAAGCCTCCAGCTAACAAAACTCAATGGATGTGAAGTCTGTGTGTGTTCATACACAAATGACAGATTTATTTGTTTATGTGGTTTTTCTCACAATGGAATTCTTACCGCCTCATCACATCTTATCAGTGACTTTCCACGGTATCAACAAACTCGAGGACATTGGGAAAGCAGAAATTATTATTAAAGTATAACAAGATTGTATTGGATAAACAGGCATGGATTTGTTTTACCAGTGGTGATATTACCCGAATATCTAGGTTTTAGGGCAGGTCAGTACATAGGAAACAAGCAGAGAAGCCTCTGAGCTGTCAGGTTGCCTTTGGACAAGGCCATGACAAACCTGACCTTGTTTAAGTTTAGGTTTCCTACTGGCACTGACACTTCAAAGGTGGGGACTCCTGAACCAGGGGCCCTGGGAAAGGAGGAACAAAATATCCTCAGCAACCAGCCAGTCAGCAAAGGCTTGTAAGGCTGTCACAGCCTTGATGACTGACAGGAAAAATGAAGAAAAAGTCCAGAGTAGACAAGGGGGCCCCTAGAATCACAAACAACAAAGATAAATATTTTTTTAATAGACTTGCCAACGTCTGATGAAACAAATGAAAGCTGCTAGCTGCCCTTAGATGTTGGTTCTGGATGCCAGTATTTCCCAGGCTTTAGCTCTTTTTGCTCTGACTTAACACACCATGTTGCAATTTATGGAAACAGATTTCACAGTGCTTGAGAGCAAAGAAATGTGATTTTTTTTTAAAAATTGTTGTTATTTAGAAAAGTTGATCTAGAAGGCAGCAGTCCCAGCTCCAACATGCCTTAATGGCAGTTTAAGTAGAAGTGTATTTTTTAATTTATTCAAATTATAATTAGGTAATTATAAGCAATCAAGAGAGAGCTGTTTAAAAGCTACTGGCCACAGCTGTTAGCTCCCTCATCTCGTCAGCAATCAGCACCCCCCAGCTGGGGGATTTAAGCAAACCTGGTTTATGACAGCCAAGTGTAAGTGCTCACGTCCTCAATTACTCAGCTGAGAAATCAGTAGCTTCTGGGAGCAGGGCAGTAAGTTTGTTACAGCTCCACATGGACCTGGAAAGGGCAGATCTGACTGTGCCCACCAATTTGAGCTGTTTTGTCTCCAAAAGTGACTGTCAGTTTCTAGTTCATATTGCTACTAATATTCCTCTCTGGGCTGTTATGATCGTGTGCATTTAAAATGCTGTTCTCCTCTGAAAAATTATTTTAATTAAAATGATATTCAGGGGTCCCATATTCTTTGGTTTTTACTAATTATCTCTGCACATTTTTACAGTTTTCAAGCTAAAGGGTGCTTTCACTGACTGCCAGCTCCCAAATTAAACATGGGATCTGAAAAGGCTTTTTATTTCTCATGTCATGTTTTCCTGCCCTTCCATCTTCTGGGATTGCATAGTCACTGCGAGGAGAGCATCTTTCAAATTCTCTTTGCATAAAACTCACAGATGAGCCTGGCTGAATGTGCCTGACAGCACAGCACATGGTCCAGCCACTGTGCTAGGTCTGTGGATGAAATGGGAGCACGGAAATACTTAAGAGCTTAAAGTAAGCAAGACATAATTACTATGAAATCATTAGCAGAGAGCACAAAACACAGAACAGTTAAGCAGAGAGGTGTAATTTGGATACACAAGCAAGCAGTGCTTAAAGACACAGTGAGAGAATGCATCCAGAGCAGTGGTTTTTGTCCAGCAGTTCATCATGTGGCTTTCTTCTTCCATCAGCTCTCCTGCAATTCACACAGATTGCACACACATGGAAACGTAATGGAACTAGGAGAGGATTTCTAATACAGCACAGTCTTGAAAACCTGAATACATAATGGGTTTTTCATAAAAAGTTTGCAATACACCAGATTTTTCAGGATGAGATTTGTGTTAGTTACTTTGGCCTCTACATACCATATTTGTTTGTTTCCGAAATGCAAGCTAACACGCTGAAGTTATACAAGCCAAGCCTATTAAGAAGATCACAGTTAACTTTCCATGGAAACCCCTATTCAGAAGTCAGGAAGATTTAACTTAGCCCATTAGAAACAGTCAGTGGAGACACAGATTCTTCCAGTCCTTGCAAAGGACTCCCACCTTGGTATGCACTTAGCCAGTGTCCAACACAGAGAGCAAAACATTTCAGCCCTTGCAAATAATGCTGCTCTTTTGCCTGCTCAGAAACTATGAGCTAGAACACAGGGGTGCACAGAGCATAAACTGGGGACAGATTGGGCCCCAATGACATCCAAGTGCAGTGCTCAATGCAAGGATATGAAACACCCTGCACAGAGAGAAAGGATGCACGGGAAATTTCTGAAAAGACAGGAGTGTAACCATCATTGTAAAATATATCGTTGTACAATATTAAGGTTAAACACTCTTTTTGCTGTGCATTGTCCTCCCAAAACAAACAAACAAACAAAAAACCAGGTGTACCCTAGTAAATACAGCTGTGAGCTAGTAGTCCAGGAGCAGCCTCAGCAACTTTTTTCCCCAAGAAACCCAAATATGACTCCTGACAACCTCTTCTGTGGGCTCACAGAGGCAACTGCCCCCCTAAGAAAACTGCTACTCCCAGAATCCAATGAATGAATTTATCAGAGGGTGCAGGGACAGAGGACATGTAGGGAGGAGAGGCTGGAATAAGAATGCTCAAGAGAAAGGGGTCAGGGGAACCAGCACCTGCACTTCCACTGAGGAAATTATTCTATTCAAGAAAAGTGATGGCTTTATCACTAGAAAATCAAAACAGTTCTTTGCTTTCTAAATGTTTCAGTTACTCTATCAGTCTGACACTTCCATAGAGGTAGCACACTCATAATTGCCTCAAAAACATTGTGCACTCAATCCTTGGAAATAAACTTACTGAAAATACTGATAGAATCCACAGACACACAAGTGCTTCAAATTATATTTGGAAAGATACTGCTTGAGGCCTGACCTATGCACTCAGTTTCTGGATGGATATGACTATTTCTAGAATTTAGAGGTTACTGTGTTTACACCAGATGTGTCAAAGCAACTCTCCTAAATCAAGATACTCTAGCAACAGCAGATCAAGCAGAGATGGGACATAAGGCAGTGAGCAGTTTTCTGGAGGACTCTGTGGCTTGGGCTGCCCTGGAGGAGGAATTCAACCCTCTCAAGTCCTTCACAGCCCCTCTGCAGGAGGTGAAGCCCCTTCAGGCCTGCAGGCTCTGTTTCTCAGCCAAGGACCTCCCAAATCATGCCCAAATGATTCAAGATAACTCAGTCCCTGGGGTTTGATTAACCTGGCTCTACAAGTAAATATGAGGAAACACAAGGGCAGGTGAATGCATATAAAGGAACCACTTTTTTTGTTTCTTTTGTTTAAATTAAGAATATTTCTCATTCCTTCTTGTGCAACAAAGATGATCTGGGAGCCACTGCATGTCCCAACACCCACAGCCTGGCCAATGCTGCCAGCTCCCCCAAGTCTTGCTCCTGATCCCACTGTAAGCAGATATACACTGGCTTTCCTATTACTCACCTGTATCCCTTGACATTTGCCATTTTTGTCACATATGATTGAATGCCAGACCACTTTGAGATATGGTCTTGGTGGTTTTGTGTACATACATGGGTATGAGAGAGTAGGTGAAAGTGTGTGAAATGGATTTTATTTTAAAATGAAACTAATTTCCCCTGCCATACAGCTCTACAACAGTAGATAGTTTTTGTTTCTGAAATGTTGCATCTTTTACTATGCTGTGGCCTTGATTTTGTTGACCATCATCCAGCTGCTGTTATCATACAGCTGTGAAGTAAATGTGTGGCCCTTCTATAAGTAAGAGCAAAGTTAGTTTTGTTTTGTGTACTATGAAAAAGCCCTTCAGATGCCATGCTGTGTACAAGAGAACTTAATCCATTTTTGAGGAAAACCAGTCTATTTCATTTCACATGGCAGAATACCAACTGGACATGATGGGTGCAGGATCTATTAATGCACTGCTCCCTGTGGTGCCTGCAGTGAAGCCAGTGCTGTGTGCTCTGAGCTACTGCAGCTGGGTACCCTCTGCAGATTGACTGGGAGCTGAACAATGGCACTAAATACAGAAAACAGGACACAATTGAAGTTGTGTTTTAAGCAACTTTAAGGAAATGAAGAAATGAATGCTGATCACTCAGAAAGGTGAATAATGAGAAAACTAAGGAGAAATGTATAATCAAAGCTTGAGCTGGACTCTCCTAAGGGTTGCACATCACTGTGCTGACCCAAAACACAGCATCAAGATTTTGCATCCTTCATTCCAGCATCTGCACCTGCACAGCAAAAGGACTGTGGTGTCCTACCTCATCCTTAATGCACCTTAACATACCTGCTTTGTAATAACACAACTGCACAGAGTGACATAATAAACTTCACACTTGTCGTTGCTTTGTAAAACTATAACAACTTTAGGGCTGTTTCTTGTCATGCATGGTCTGTACTAGTTTCTTATTAAGCATTAATGAATCACCCACATACCAGCAGCACTGAACACTGCTGAGCAGGACCCAGGTCGTGATGTACCTGCTCCTACCCAGTTGCAACAGAATATCTCTACCTCTCCCACAGAAAATAAAGATGTTTCTACAGCCAAATCACACCAGTTATTCTAAGAAGCCATCACCAACTTTCAGTTACCAGAAGGACTTAAAAAGGCTACCAAGAAAATCAGAGAAATTCAGAACAACTTTATTAACCTGGTAGCTGTAAAACAGCAGTTCATGTTGCATGGCAAAGCTCAGTCTGCCTCACCAGGCTCTTTCTTCCTCTCCTTAGAACAGACAATGCTCAAGGGAGCATTTGGAACAAAATTCTTCTTTGCTAATAGCCCACTAATTACTAGGATTGCTACATCATATATGCACGTGTACAAGGAACAGCAGCAGTGATGTCAGGGATGCCTTTGAAAAATGCTGAAGCTGAAGTGTTCCAAGCTCTGCAATTCCCACTGTGTACACTTTTCTGCTGTTTCATTTACTTAACATGTCAGATGAGGCAATGAGTCCTCAATTCCTTTAGAGCCCAGAAAAAGAAGCAATAGTAAAGGTGATTGTGCAGCTGCAAGCTCACGTGAAGCCTGACTCAGGATTGCTTTCATAACAGACTGGACACATCATTTGGTTTTACCCTGATAATGTAACTTTTTCAGTAACTACCAGGTGAAGTGTGCCCAGAAGTCTAATAATTTCCGTGAACACTCCATCGCAAACCAGAGTTTTACCCCAAACAAGTGCACTTGTACCAAGAACAACTATTAAGAACTGCATTGCACAAGCCAGGACTCTCTGGTTCAGAGATCTTGCTTAGAGCAGAGGCAATAAATCCATTACTTCCTGTAAGCATAGCCCACTGGGTCGATTTGGGAGTGCCCAGAAAGTTTTGGAGAGGTAAATTTAAAAAAATGAATAAAGTCATCAGTAGACAGACAAGCAGCTCTGTGGAGTTCATCTGCAGTTACCCACAAGTATGGCACTGAGACTAAAGCTCATATAAAACACTGGATTTACCTGAATCTGGTGCTACACAATTGCATGGCAGTTCAGTTTGGGATGTAAGACATTTGAAAGAACCACAGAAAAATCCTCAACAGTTACCCTGACAAAATTTCCAGGCATGTAGGGAACAGTAGATCTAGAGAAACACAGAAGCAGAATGATGTTGAGCATAAGTAGCAAAGTCAGAGTGAGACCATGCCCAGTACTGCAGGAAACCAGAAATACATGGAGAACTGAACCATCAGTGTTCAGTCAGGTGGCTTGAACAGAAAATTATTGGGTTTTTAAACACAATTCCACCTCTCAAATAATCCTTAATATTGGTTTTAAACAAAATTTACGAATTTCTCAATGTGGTCATCTTTTTATTCTATGAACAATTTTATATTGGAAACATGTAATTTACAGATGGTTCATTAATTCAGAGTCAAGATCAATTATTAAAAAAGAAAAATTGCTTTCCATTTATTTAAACAACTTGAAATTATTTCATTATTTCATTTAATTCATGGTTAGTTTAAGTCCATTGCTGTGTATAGTTCCAACAGCACCATCCTTCTGAGTTTAGATATGGAGCTGTATAGGCAGCAGGTAACAGAGCTCATTAAAGTGTTAACAATGTTTCATTTCCTTCAGTCAACAAAATATTTTCTAATACTTTAATTTTCATGTTACAGTTCTTTGAAAAATCTCACGAATTAGAGGTGTGCATGAATCATAAGCATCCATTTTATGAAAAAAAATTGTATTTCTGTTCTTTTTTCCATTTTAAAATGGGATGAAAGGCTGGAAATGTGACATATTCTACTGAATAGATACTTCTGAGAAATAACAGCCTGTCATACCACCTCCCTGTATGGCTGTCACTCAGCATTTCAAGCAGCCTGCCTTGCTCATAGCTTACCTACTGCACTGGATGGGTAGGAGGGAAAAGCAGGCTTCACCTCCATCAAGAATTGCAGCAGAATTGCATACATCACCAGGGATGTTTTGATTCTAACATACAAGACTTCTCTGAACAAAAGTGCACTTAAGCACTGTGGTCAGCACACATGCATGTGTTCACATCCAGATACTGTTTGGTAGAGGTCAGAGTGCACAGATATTGAACCAAGCAAAATCCTTGTGATTTTGTCTGTATGAGGTACTGAGAGATGATGATAAAAATGGAATGCCAATGGAATCATCTTTAGGATGAGAACACTATCAGAGCACATCTTCTACTCAAAAGACTGGAAAAGCCTTGGGAAAAGACTCAGACAGCCCTTGGAGACTTCTTTTTGCTATACAACAAGAGGCCTGTAGATACAGAATGGAGGTGTGGTAAGGGACAGTAGCTCACCAAACTTTCCACAGATATGGTTCCAGCTACAGCTAAAGGGCTCAGATTATAATGGCAATAAATTTTAAAAAATCAAATCAGGAAGAAAGCTAAGACTATTAGAATTTGCTTCTATACAAGCAAAGCTCACTTTGAGCCATTGCACTCACAGGTAGACAGACACAGGAACTTGGGACTGAGGTGAGCAGTCCTAGAAATAAATCTCCCAGACACACATACTGTTCACCGTTTCTAAATTCACTCTGCCCTAATCCATGTGTTATTGTAGCTGGCTATTCTCTTTGATCATGGCAATTGGCAGTACCTTGCTACAGCCAAAGCCTCTGCCTGAAGTCCATGAACCTTTGATGTGCCACCCTAGAGGAAATGGGCACCTCTGGAGTGGCACAGTGCCAACATCCTCCTGCTGAGCCCGGGTGGCCTCGTGGGCTTAGTGCACAATACTCAGACACCTGGCACACTTTCCTGCAATGGGAATATTTTATCTCCTAAATATGAGATTATTGATAGAAATTTGGGCAAACCCCTGTGTCTCCAAGCTGCAAGGAGCACTTACAAAGCTCTGACTCAATGCATACCTGTGGCACAATGTTTGAACAAGCTCTGCTGACAACCTGCAGCAACAGCTGGGAGAGGTGTGACCTTCCTCAGTTCAGAGCAATTTTGAAAACCAGTGATAAATCAACATCAGCTTTGTTAGCAACCTAATGAAATTACCAGAAGTAAGAGGGAAGATCACACTTTGAAGTAAGCAGCTTAAATAGCTTAGGAACAGCATTTACGATAATGTCAGTGGGGTTTTTTTCAGATATTCTCAGCCAGGAAAAATAATATTGAATTCTGCATCTCAAGTCAAATCTTCTCCTCTCACAAACATCCACATCAGACAAAACTTTCTGTAAATCACCTAAGCACACAGGCAGAAATAGGTAAACATCTCCATTTCTCTCACTGGGAAGCTGTTGCAGAATTTTGGGCCTCTGCAGGCTCAAAATATTTCCTAATTTCCAGCCTACATGTGCAGCTCTTCAGAGAATCTGTTTATACAGTAGGACAGGCCTAAAACTGAAACAGTCCTAAGCATTCCCTGATTTTTATCTTCCAGACAGGCAACAATCAAATCCTTTCAGGTTTTGCTTTTCTAACCCAAACTGCCAAACTCTCCATCCCACCTCCTTAAAAAGTCACTTTGCTCCCTATATCACATCACTTCATTTGTCTGATTTGCAAGATCCAGCTCCTTCCTTCCCCTTAAGTAAGGGATATGTGAATCCTCCTTTCTCTTCATTACAACTCCAAGCTTTGAGTCATCAGCATATTTCACTAGTACTGTTATTTTATTGCAAAGGTCTATTGAACTAAATTGCTCCCAAGGCCAACAGGAATTTCTCTAATAAGTTCCAACATTTCAGCTTCCAGCACTAATTGTCATCCCTATTAGCCAATTCCTTACTCATCTCAGATTTTTCTCCTACTAATCTGACTCATTGTATATAATGATTCTCCATGTAATAAAAACATTTTGGCCAATTAAAGAACTATACATCAAAAAACCACCATATTAAGGGAAAAGCTCAGGCAAATACTTCATGAAATCATCTCCCAAAACCACTAGAGCCAGAACAGAGTAAAATCATCTGCTAACTGGCCAGTCCTCCAGTGGGGAATACTCAGCCCCCTTTTCCCTTTGTCTTCACCCAGCCTGAGCACACAAAGTGAGCGTGGCATGGCTTTCACCTCAGCTCTGGCTATTTGCATTGTAGGAGCACTTGTGCCAAAGCTGATTTGGCAGGGTGTTGGCTGCTCAGTTAAGCTGCTCCTGATGGTGGTTTTATGCCAAGGTTTGACAGTGTCCACCCAAGTGACAGACCTTTTATTCTGTTTCACTGTGCCCCAGCTGCTGTGAGTTGCCCATTTCCAGTTGGGAGATGGAGTGAGAAAGGGGGGAATAACTTCTTAGACAGCTGAAGTCAGATTGTCAAGAGCACCTTCAATGACATGCTAGAAAGAGCATTTTAAACTAATCTCCCTAAATCAGGAGATGAAGTGAATTAAAGCCAATCAAGGGTGCAATTCCATGTTACAGGTTATGATGAAGTGCCACCAAGAGGTGCAGCACAGCTGCACCAGCTCCTGCCTGACCTTACAGTGCGCTGATAGCAGAAATTCAGACAGAATAAAAACTATCACTTCAGGGGTTTTTCAGAAAGTTGTTTCTCTCTCAAGCAGTTTGCCAGAAGCACCAATGCCAGCACTAGTGAAGCTGTTTAAAGCTTTACTGGAATACGTGTACTCATCAGGCAGTTGTGCTGCCTGCAAAAACAATTTATAAAAAGACTTAAATAGAAGGAATGCAGATTTTTTTTCCCTTTCCTTTCCTTTCCTTTCCTTTCCTTTCCTTTCCTTTCCTTTCCTTTCCTTTCCTTTCCTTTCCTTTCCTTTCCTTTCCTTTCCTTTCCTTTCCTTTCCTTTCCTTTCCTTTCCTTTCCTTTCCTTTCCTTTCCTTTCCTTTCCTTTCCTTTCCTTTCCTTTCCTCTTCTTTTTCTTTTTTTCTTTTTTCTTGTTTTCGTTTTTCTCTTTTTCCTCTTTTTCTTTTTTCTGTGCCAGTGAAGCCTGTGAGCCCAGATTCAGGTTGGGTGCTCCCATCCCCAGCTGTCTGTCTTTCCCCCTTGCCAGAAAATATTTTGCCTGTAATAGGGACGACAAAAATGGATGTGTCTGTGATCAGGTAGCCTGCCTGAGCATCATCATCCAGGTCTGTTTTCCCTACTTCAGGCAACATCTAAAGTCATGCCAGCAAAGAACAGCAAGGATGTTCACTGAAAGATCTGGGGTTTTGATCACCAGAGACATAGCTATCACTTCCTCAGAAGGATAAGTGGAAATCTATCCTAGGCCTATGTTAATCTTACATCCATTTAACTCTTACACCCACTTGTAAAGAATTTGTGTTGAGCTAACTTTTGCGGCATATAGCTTTGTGTTGTCTAAAATAATGCACCAGAAATAAGACAGTGGTCTGGGAGACGGAAGCTGTTGAACCCCGAGAATGAAAAATCTACATTAGGAATGAAAATGTTTTTCATTTCCCCGCAGAACTTGAAGCACACAAATACTCTAGGCAGTCAGTTTGCAGATGAAAGTAAGTTTTTCTCATAAAATATGGCATTTCAAATGAGATATGCTAACATTTTTAATTCATGTGCTTCCTTCTAAAGAGTTCTCTTGACAAAATTGTGAGTGCTCTTATCAACATTAGGAAGTTTTGCCATATCACTTATTCTACATGCCTGAGTGAAAGACTTGAGCTTCCCAAGGAGTGCAGTAATCTCCCATTGTTTGAAAGGCTGTATTGTTTTCCTGTAGAAGGGTGAAGATGGAAAAGTCCATGTTTATGTACTTAGGTACATTCTTCATACACAACCAGGAAACTCTTCTTAAAGTATTTCCAAACTCAGGTTCAAATAATGTACAATACTGTAAATCCTGCCCATGTGTAATCCCATCATCTGAGATGAATCATGTTCCTCTGAAATAAGAGAAAGTCCCATGGGTTGTCTTGCTGAGGAACTACTAACCATGGCAGAACTAGAACTATGTATGAAAATGAAAATTTAAAATTCTGAATCACATCAAAGTATTAAAAGCATCAATATAAACTGCTAGGCCAAATCCCCACATTTGACACATGCAGCACATGGTGGAGCTAGCATAGTCCTGAGCAGTAACTCTACAAGCTTTGCACTCTCGTGCTGTTTCCCATGCTCTCATACCACCAAATATTCTTGATTTTACGCTATAGAACATATTTTGTGTGGCTGTGACATAGCCACCTCTTTATCCCATATACTTTGTTATTATTTCTCTTTGCATTTCTCTCTCTAACAACACCCAGTGTGAATCTTGTGCAGCTTTGGGAGGTCAATCTCACCATACAAATCAGAGGACAGGGCACCTTCTACTTCACATATACTTGGCCAGAGGTAAGTCTCTCTTTCTGTCTTGAGTTAAAGCAGCATGGAAGGCTGACAAAAGAAGACTTGCTGCCAAATTTACTGATCCTGCAGACCTGTGCAGCCAAACCTCTACCAAACCAATCCTCTGGCAGCAGCACTGGCATAGGGCATCCTCAGCTCCCTGATGCCTCTTTCCCTTCTCTGCCCATGTCTGAGCACCACCACACTCATGGTGCCAATGTGGGATTGCACTGTTACACAGGCTGTGCCCACTGAGACCACGGGCATTTTGGCAGCAGAGCAGAGTGTGGCAATTTGGAGCACAGGGGTAGGGAAGAGGAAGCAGTGCCAGAGGAAGGCCTGCATTTGGAATAAATAATCAGAAAGCTCTGTATCAGCACAGTTTACACAGATAACCTGTTCTTAAATTTCTCTGGTTAGAAAGTGGAGAAAGTTGGAAGGAAAAAGACAATGTAAAAAGTGAGGATTCTGTTTCCATCTCCCACATTCAGAAATCCTCAGAAATATGACTTTTATTTTGCTCTCCACTAACTTCATCCCAGTGTACAAAACCTAGAAGTATTTCCCAAGAAGCTGAGCTGTTGGTATTTGAATTTTTCTCAATTATCTATCATTATTTTTTGCTACAAGTTATTTTTTCCTATTCGTTCACTGACTTTATAATACAAATATTACAAATTCTAAACTCTTGTAAATATTTGCTGTATAAATATTATAATTTACTATGATAAATGATCTCTAAGTAAAAGCTGATCTCAGTCAAGATTCTCATATTAATGCTATGGACTACTAAAAAAAAAAACTGTATAGAAACAGGTTTTGTTTTATACAACATACAACAACATACCATCTTTTATGTTCTGGGTCTTTTAGCCTCGCCAAGAATTACTTCATCTGGAAAATATCCTGGTAGGGAGACGTACTTGTAACTTTAGATACCATGAAGCACAAGTCTGAAACTTCAAACTTCAGCACTTTCTTCATAACAGTAAGGGGTAAAAGAACTCCACTTCAACTGGAATATAAATAAAGTTAAGTGAAAATATTATTGCTAGTAGTCCAGCTAACAAGCAGTAGCAAAGAAACCAACAAAGTGAAATTAAAGCAATGTTAAGTCATTTACAAAATGTCAAGAAAATTCAAGATTCACAAATCTCCCTTTTTGTGTAGGGCTTGCTACTTTTGTTCTACATGCCTCAACGCTGGGTGTAACAAAATCATAGAAACACAGAACCACAGGATGGTTTGCCTTGGAAGAGATGTTAAAGATCTTGTACTTCCAAGCCCCCTGCCATGGGCAGGGACACTTTTCACCAGACCAGGTTGTTTAGGGCTCCATCCAACCTGGCCTTGAATGCTTGCAGGGATGGGGCAGCCTCAAGTTTAGCGGGCAACTTGTTCCTGTGTCTCACCACCCTCACAGTAGGGAACTCCTTCCTAATACCTAACCTACACATACTCTCAGTTTGAATCCATTTCCTCCTGTTGTCCTTTCACAACAGGCCCTGGCAAAAAGTCCCTCTCCAGCTTTCTTGTAGGCCCCCCTTTGGGCACTGGAAGGATGTTGTAGGGTTTCCCCAGAGTTGGAGCTGAACTACCCCAACACTCTCAGCCTTTCCTCATAGGAGAGATGCCCAAAAGTAAGTCTGGTTTCCTGACAGCTTACTTTCAAAGAGTGTAATATCTTGAAGTCCTATTCAATGGCAGAAATTTTCATTCCAGGATTTTCACTAAAAACCAGCAAGAAAAGAAACAAACAAGCACAGAGAAAAACAAACAAAACACAAGCATTTCAGCCTCTGAATATGTCTGGATTTTCAGGCCTTCAAAGCTTGGCCACTGCCAGCCTAAATCTCTGGATGTGCCAGTCTCCAATATCCAAAAGACTGCCAAAGACTAAACCCACCTGCAGATCATAGGAGGGAAGGGATTGAGTTGTGCATAGGTGAGCAAAGCTTACTGCTGGCCAGTACCTTGACACCTGAAGAGACATCAAAGAACCACCTCATAAAACTACTGAGATGCTGCTGTCATTCCTGAATCACACGTTCTTTGTTATGCAGTTCTACCTCTCTAATGCAATTTCTCCATCATAGAAAGTTTTTAAAATTTATACCAGGCAAGCACTGCTAAAGAAGCAGTCACCAGAAACGTATCACTGAGTGCTCTGACCACTCTGTTCCTCCAGCTCTCCAGCTGCATACTTGGAGGCAGTAATTCTCAATTATCTTCCCTTCCCAGAGCAGTATGAGATCACTGTACTAAATTCTAATCTCTTCACAAGAGGCTGTTTATACAGGCATGTCTGTTTGGCTATGGGAAAGAGAACCTCTTTGCACAGGTTTGTCTATATCCCACTGAGAGCCACTAAATATTTATGTCAGCTTAAAAATTAAGATGTTTTCCTGATTTGTTTAATCCAGTTTTAGTGTAACTGCTTCCTGAAGTGATGGTCACACCTTCCCATCATTTCTGCCTTCATGGTCCCAGTCTCCTCCTCATCACAATGCTAAAAATTGTGTGACTGCATGATAAAGGAAATGACTCGCTGTAAATTCACCCAGTGGCAAAAAAAGCAGCAAAAGATGAGTTTTCAGCTAGAGCAGCTCTCTGGTCCAACAGCTTGCTATGTAGTCATGTCTTTACTGAGTGCTGACACAGGAAGCAGAAAAACAACAACTGTCTTAAATCATGAAATAGCAACCTAACCAAAATATGGCAATAGTGGCTGAAGGTATTGTATGCTCCCTAGGGCTACTCAGAGTACCAGTCCAGTCAGGGGAGTGGTGTCACAAGGAAATCTCCACCTGCATGACCCCAGGGACCCCTCAGCAGTCTGACGGGCGCAGTGCAAGCAGGGCCCTCACACTCCCCTCATAATTAAGGGTGTCTGTGTCACAGTATATTAATAGTGCTGTGCAGAGAAGAGCACAAGCAGCAGTTATTGCTATCAGAAAGGCTTGATACAAACACCTCTGCAAAAACAGCAAGGCAATTTTCTGTGAGAAGCCAGGAAGCTGGGCCTAATGCTTTTGTTCAGCATTAGTTATTCAGATATTGTCATACTTTCATTTTAGGGAATGGTTGGCTCTGATACTTTTACATCTTTCTTTTGTGTTTTTATGATTTGTATATTCAGAAAAAGTTTTCTGTGAGATTCATTATCACCTTATTAAATGCCTAATCCTGTAGGGCATGGCGACACAAATATTAACTTTAAAATTCTGGCATCAAATATAGCCATGTAATTCTACCTTGATGTTAAATTTTGCTTTTGTCTAATTTAGATGACCTTGAATGACAGGTCAACAGAAGTAGAACTACAAACTAAGCACATACCAAAAGGTACAAAGCCTGCCATGAAACCAACTCCAAGAAACACTGATTTATAAGACATACTTGTGCCCAGCCTTGTGCCAAAGACAAGGAGATGCTGCCTCCAGAAGAAGTCAAATGTGAGCTGCTTCTTTCCTCAGCAGGAGAGAGCAGCACTGGGGGGCAGCTCCACACCAGCTGGGCACTCCTGGCCATGGTCTGCTGGGTTTGCAAGGACCCCATTTGTGAGCACAGATCTGTCCAGCAGCTGTCACAAAGAAAGGAAAATAAAGCAAGAACTTGCCATAAAAAATGTTTTCCCCATTCCAGAAATGTTTTATAGCAAACTAGTTCACACTTTTGAAGATTCTGTTGTAAAATGAAAATGTCACCAAGCACCAATATGGTGCGGCACTGACACAATAATCACCTGCACCAGTGAACTGTGGAGTTAATGTCAGTTCTCCAGTTCCTTGAACACTAACTTTGGTCCCCAAAATGTGACCCAAGTAATTGGGGTTAACAACAGCTCAAGTCAGGACTCTGGTCAGTTCAGTTTTAGAAAATGCTATTGTAACAAAGACCTATTAAAAAGGTGTGAGCGCAGCTCCTCACTGATTTTAATTGTAACAATCCCTATGAAAGTCCTCTCCTGTTTTCCCCATGCTCCTTCAAACACACTGCAGTCACAAGGGGGATGTAAACCATGCTGCAAGGAGGACAGCTGACAGTAACCTTATCTTTGGCCTCTGGATAATGTGGTGACACAAAACTGGGAGGCTTGCCTAGGATTGGGAGCAATCTCCCTCCTTCCATCCTTATCAGACCATAAAACTGGGGCATGTGGTTTCTTTGTCATTCCTATTGTCTCATGCTTCCATGCTGAACTGGAATGTCAAGAGCACACAGTGTTACCTTAGCAAGAGAGGGTTCATCAGCTGAGATGTGACACAGAAAAGAGCCCCCACATAAGTGGCCAACTCCTTCTAGCCAGAGTGGCTCATCAGGAGCTGCATGGGGGTCCTCAGCACGCCTACATGATTTTTTTTGCCCCCTCCAAGAGACATTCTCTTGCACCCTCTGGGGTCCCTGTCACTACTGAAATGGAGGCATTCCTCATGACTTATCGGTCCCCCAGTCCTGGTGCTGAGCTTGATTTCTGGTTGCACAGACCAGACATGTCAAGCTGCCTCAGAGGGCAGCTGCTCCTTTCTGTAGCTGTGAGCTCATCTGAATCACTCCCCATCACACTGATGCCAGGGAAGAAGCAGGAACATTCTGCAGGGGGAAAGCCTCACAAAAGCCTCTCCCAGGTGCAGGTAGGAATGAGGAGGACTAGTGAACAGGCTAATGTGCTGATCTAGATTGAAAATAAACGTTAACCTGTTTTGTGCTGGCTCCATTTTAAGTGGGATGGCAGCTCTGGTTGAGCCAGCTCATTGTGTGACCTGCTGACCTGTACAAGAGAGGTGATCTGTCAGCCTGCTGTGGGGACATCAAATCAGAGTCACTGCAGTGACCTACACAGGGACCTGTCCACCTGGGCACAGAACTCATTGTTCATGAGCCTGTGGTTGGCCAAACACAGAGTCCTCCTTGCCACAAGGAGAAAAAGCAGCACACAAATTCCACTGGGGAATGATCCAGCTTAGCTCTTCACTTTCCCCATGATCTTAGCCTTGATGACTAACATGATAATCCCGTATTCTCAACAAAACAAAGTTTATATGTGACTGGTTTATATCCAGGCCTCAAGGGCACATCAAGGCTGAATTTCTGACTTCTCTGTGATAATTAGGTTTGGTTCCAGTAATTTAAATTCTCAATGGGGTTTCTGTCCCTTATACTGAAAGTCTTTAGGCACTGAAAGTACAGTAAGACATTTTTAAATGCCCAAGGGGTAGACTGGAGCTTTCCTGATAATTCTGAGTGAGAAGTGACTAAAATGGTACCTCATGATAGTCAAATTAAGTTTGGTCACTTTGGGTTAAATAACTGTTTGTCCTAGCCTTGTAAAACCTTGGCTGGGTTTGAGAGATGAACTGGTTCACTACAAAAAATGCCAAGACCTAATGAGAGGTGGAAGACACATTAGGGAAGATCAAGAGAGGAAAGAGTGAGTCTGTCCCTGATGGCAGATGTGAGCTCTCAGCCTGACCTACTCATAAGGTGACTTCAGAGTCCTGTGAGCCACAATTGGTCCTTTCTTAAGGATTTTTGCAGTCCCACACATGCTCACATTTAAGATGCTATTTTCCTTGAGTTTTAGTATTTTAACACTTGTGCCAAGCTTAAAAGGTGATTCACTGCTGTATCACAGCAAATGCATTTCTGTGCAAATTTGACAAGCACAGTAATAATTCTCCTTTCCTCTTATGATCCTAATCTCTGGCAAGAAACTGTGAAAAACTATTTCCAGCAAATAACTATGATAAGTGCAAACAATTCAGTGACATTTTTATAGCAATGTGCTTTCAAGCTATCATTAAGTCTGTGTGAGAAAAACAACCACAAAAACCACTGCAGCACACTGAACCCCAACTGAAGGCTTTAGTGCATCTGTCACTTTCCATTGTATGTATATATATTAAGAAACTCAAACCAACAAACCTTTCTGGCATGCAGAACTGTTGTATTCATAAAAGTTAGCAACATTAGGCTTCAAAAAATGTACATGCACATCTTTCAGATTTCTACACACTGATTTACTTGATCTCACTGCAGTTATCCAGAGGTACTAAATTTTAGGACTATGTAAAAATTTGAAAGATGGAGACCTAAACTAGCATGTTGCAACTCTTATGGAAGTACCAGACCAAGAAGGAACAAGAGGATAAATAAAACATTGCAAACTCCTAATTTCCACACAAACCTTAAGGAGAAAGGGCAGTGAAAACAGACATCTGTGTTATGCTATCTCTGGACAGTGCAGTGTGTGTTTTGTCTAAAATGTGAGAGACCATCAGTTTTAAAGGTCTCCTTTCCAGTGGTATTGATGTTCATCTTTGTGAGCACCTAACAAAAATCAGTCAAGCCTTTCTAAACCTGCAGACAAGATTATAGTTAAACAGTTTGTCCTTCACAGCTCAACACTGGACTTGTTCCCTTAGGAAAGATCACATCAGTGCCAATTCACTCATATTCATGCTTTTTTAAACTGAATTCCACTAGGAACCTTTTAATGCCACTCTTCCATGCAAGCTTATGGAATAATGAAATATAGAAGAATATCCAGTGCTTGGGCACTGAGAGATCATGATATCAGGCTGGCCTGTCACCTAATGAGAAATGAATTTGCTTCTGAAAACATATGAATGCCTACATTAGCTCCTTTTTTTCTACCCCTTTCTCATATGTCTCAGTGTTTAAGGAGTTATACATATGATCTTAGAAGGTTTTCCTTAGCCAAAAAGGCATTACCTAAGATAAAAGACAGCAATAATAAATGATACAAAATAAGTACAGGACTCCCACTGATCTTGAAAGAACATGGATACTTCCTGAGTGAATTAAAACTCATATTGCCATACACTTTTAATTTTTCGCACTCAAAATCCTTTCTACCAGTACTTAAAATCTTTACTTGAATGTAAAGGATATCATTTATTCGGCATCCCAGTATTTATTGGCCACTGGTATTTTGCTCTTATGGTAGGATTAAAAAATATATTATTCACTGTATTCATATAAAGCCTATTATTTTGTACATGGTTATAAACCACACAGGAAATTTGTGACTTTACCTGATTTCAGCACAGTCAGAAGTCCCCCAGATCTGGGGATATTGGGAATCAGTGCAGCTGGAACTGGACTGATTTCCACCTTTATCTTTCTTTTCTGTGAAGTTTCTGCTTCCCCAGCTGGAGGAAGCAAAACACAATAGGCTTCTCATCCTAAATCTAGTGAAGATGAGGAGGAAAATGCTGTGAAATAAGCTGAAAAGAGCTTTAAGAAGGAAGACTTAGCTTTCACTTCACATTTCCACTGAATGGGAAGCTGGGCAGAGCATCAACAACTGAGCAATGCAAATGGGGGAGAAAGGACTCAGGGATGGGAACGCAGAAACTACAGGCTACTGTGTGAAGACAGTAACAGGAGATGAAATAGAAGCATTGTGAAGAAAGGGATGCAAGGAACTGAGGATGGGGACTAGTGAGCAACCATTTTAGGATAATTTCTTGATGTATGCAATGCATTTCCTTAAGTGTTGAGCAGATCAATGAAATACTCTGCTTCCAGGAGGAATTAGAAAACAAGACCAAAGCAGAGTAGAAGTTAGAAAACAATAGTAATAACTCTCCTAGCTATGGAGAGTTATTACTATTTTAGTCATTATTTTAAACCACTCTGTTTGTATTTTGGGTCATGTTATGTTTCTAACTCACAGGCAAAATACTTATTTTTCAGTACATGATTATACATGGTATTTCTCTGCCACATGTTTGACTTCACGTGTAATTTGTGGATTTAAATTTTTTTTCACAGCCCCTCTGGATTTGAACTTGCAATGGTCTCTGCCATCATCCTTTACCTCACAAAAGTATTCCAAAGATGTGTTCCCCAAATACTAAACTTACATCACTTGAACCAGCATTCAGCAAGAAACCATCCTGTGGCTTAAGTTTTCCAGCCAATTCTCTTTCAAGCAGTGAGGAAAAGCATTCATAGCATTCTTAGTATTCCCTGCCCTCCCAGCCCACACTTTACAGTGTTTTTGTTGGAGGCAAGAAGAAGGAAACATACAGAATAACCTCACTGAAAAGAGCCATGGTTTAACACTACAAAAAACGAATTCTGCTGCATCTGCCACAGCATATAAACCCTGCTGTATCCTGTCCAGTGGCAGCCAACATTAAAAGTGTTGGCATTTTTCTAGTGCTTTCTATCTTAAGCTTGCTGGCCTAAATTAGACATCTAAAATTGCTAGTCCCTTTTGAAAAACTGGAAGGTTTTTAAATACAGACCACATTTTCTGAAAAGCATGCAGTAATCCATGCCTTTTTCAAGATTCTTCAACCTGGGCAAACAAAATCACCCACAACTACTCTTTAATATCTCCAGCAAACAAATGCAGCATTTCATCACCAAACTGAGTTTTTGAGTGCTGCAGCCCTACCATGTAACAATGGACTATCAAGAGGGACAAAGGTACAAGAACAAGCTGATGAGAAAGCTATTACCCATCCCCAAGTGCCCCAGTACAACTTACTGTTAAATGTACAAGGAATCTGCCAAATCACTTCTCTAGATTTCCCTACCCCAAGGCTCCCAACCATTTCAGTCCCGTGGGAAGGCTGATCTATTAAACCTGCCTCTGGCTAGGATATCCTTCTTTCAGCAGGGCTGCTCTTTGCTGTACAGAAAACCTCCAGCCCACAGAAGAAACACACAGCAAGCTGTGTGCAGCCTTGCCAGAGGGACTACCTGCACACCAGGCATTCCTGCCAGGAAAAACCATGGATTTCAAGGCTCTTATAGCTTCACACCCCATATGTGACCCAGCTGCCTTGGCAAAGGTCTGGAGCACAGAGCTGGCCTCAGCTTTGGGTTGTAACCACAGAACTCTCCTCTCTGTCAGCAGGATGAGTCAACTCATTTAATTCCTCTTGATAGATGGACTTTTATGCAATTTCACCTGGTCTTCTTTCTCCCAGAAAGAAAACTATAAATATTTAGGCTTCTGAAAAATAAAGAGGGCCAACTTCCTGAACGTGATCCACATGCAATTCTTTTACTGCTACAAGGAAATGGAGAGTGAAGATATTTGAGTGCCATCTGGACAAACAACTTCCATCTACATAAACATGTCTCAGCAAGTTCAAGTCCCATGGGCAGGATACTTGCCACCAACTTTTAGATTCACATGACCCTTCTCACAAACACTTCCAGGCCTTAAGATTAGGCATCTCTATTCCTGGCACAGCCTTTTGGGGCATATCAGGGGAAGAAGGAGCTGAACTATCTGACTCTGGTCCCACCAGCTCCATGAGACCCCAGTCACACAACTGCTGCCGAGTACATGGGACGTACTTGATTTGTACATTTGGCAGCCCTTTGAGCAGTTCTTCCCTTTCCCAAACAGTAATAGATTTTAAAAGCTGTATTCAAGTTTGGTTTTAACTAGTACATAATGCTTCTTGCTGTGTCAGGGCATAACAGTGTGTGAAGGAACAGGGGCACCCCAGACCTGCTGGGAAGACCTGGCACATTCTCAGCCTGACCCTTGGCTCCAGGCGGTGAACCACGCTGTGTCAGACAGTTCTCTGGCCTGTAACAGGGCACTGTGCTCGCCTAAAGCAGGCAGGAAAGCCATAAGGCTGTGCAGGAGATGGCTGAGTCCAGTGCATCACTTGCCTGCTCTGTCTGTCCAGGTACAACTGATGTCCTTACTGGAATCAAGAGAAATCAGTGGGAGTCAAGCTAGAGATGCCTCTCCATTTCTACTGTTCCCCTGCCACCACCTTTCTCTCTCCAAATCCTCTTCCACCCAGTCTCTTCTACAATATCCTTCAAACAGTTTTGTCATCCTCTGACTCCCTTTCCAGCCCTTTAAGTGGCTCCTCTCCCTCAAAATGGAGTCAGGCTTATTCCTGCTGTGAGGAGCAGGGAGAGGTGGAAATCTCTGAACAGCTTATTCTCCAGCATTATTCTGTGGTATGCCTCCTGTGCTGGGGAAGAGGTGGGAGAATGCAAGATAATTTGTAGGTGTACTAAGCAGTACAATGGTAATTGCATTATTAAAATCCTCTAATGTAAGACTGCCTGGAGAAAGAAAGAAAAACAGCTAAACTGCCTACTCAATATTTCTTTGTATAAACAAGACCATGGAAATGTATGCTGTGTACCATGGAGACTGGCTTATGAGAGCCTCCTTACAATCTCTGACACTCTCTAGGGCTACATTTGATCTGTTGTTCACTTGCCTCTCTTGTTTCTTTATTCCGTGTTAGCTAGTTATTCATAAACAGGAGTTCACACCAGTCACAAAAATGCTTTTTTACCTTTCTACCAAAACCATTAAATTCCTACACCAATATTTTTCAAGAATAGTCAAGAAAAATAGAATATTTTTCAATCAAAGTCAAGAATCAGAAAGAGGAAGCTGTGAGAAAAAAACTAGGGATATTTAAAGGATCATTTTATTAGTGCTAAAAAAAAAAAAAACAAAAAACAAAAGAGAGAGAGAGAATCCAACAGAAAACAGAACCAACATGTATTGATTTTGTACCACTTTTTACACACATGCCAGGTAGACACAGGCCTCTTTTTACTCCTACCTGATGGCAGTCCAGACTGAATCCCTTCTTTAGGTAAGCCCTCCCTCCCACAGGCCTCTTGAAGCATGCTTACTCTGTAATCATTTCAAAAAAGCCCCATTCTCAAACAGAGTTCAGAGCTTCAGTAACCACCTGCCTGGGGTCACAAGCCCTGTCCCTAACTCATCCCACACTTGACTCCCCCTGTCCCCTACAGAGTTGGCACTGATAGTCAAGAAGCAGAGTCTTACACCTGGAGATGCTGCTACAGAGCAACACTAACCACAATGCTTCAGCAGCTGAAGCCAAAGCCACAGATTTGGCTAGACTAACAGCCTGCTTAAAGAATCCATTTGGAATGTGTGCTGACTGTGCCTAGTGGCTTTTCTGGATATCTCTTCATGCTGACAAATAAAAAGTATTTCTAAAAGGTATGCCTGGAAGTAAACTAGGCTTGGCCTATAGCTACAGAAACTACATTTCAGGGACTGGAAGAGACCTCTGAGACAAGAGCCCTGGGTATGGACAAAGATGACAGTATTTGCTCAAGCCAAAATCATAGCTTCCTGAGGAGACAAATATTTCATGAACCTGCCTTTACTTCCATTACTTTCATTCTGAAGAGTCTTAAAGTCTCACTAGCTGGAAACCATCTTCTCATTTCTGTCCTAAGGTTATTCAGTGCCACATTATAGCCCTTTAAATCATTAGCTTAAATAGCTCTTCTCTTTCATCCCTAGTATTTGGTCCCTACTAAGAAAGGATAATCCTACTGCCTTCCCAATGTCCTTCTTTTGTGAGGCTAAGCAATCTAAAATCTTTTGATCTTTCCCCTCCCTGATTTTAGCAGCACTTACTTGGATCTACTCCAGCCCTGGCTCATTTTACCTGAATAGGAATGCCCAAAATTGCACAAGAAGTCTTAGTCATGCTTTGTACAATGGAGTAACACTTTTTCAAATAAAATTATATATACACATGTAAATCGATAGTTTTCCAAAGACCATAATGTGTGCCATGAATGCTGTCCCTCAGGGGCTGGTATTGGGACCAGAGGTGTTCAGTGTCTTTGCTGGTGACATGGACAGGGAGATCCAGTGCACCCCTGGCCAGTTAGCCCACGACATTCAGCTGTGGGGCCCACGGGAGGGAAGGGATGCCATCCAGAGGGATGGACAGGGATGCCATCCAGAGGGATGGACAGGCTGGAGATGTGGGCCTGTGTGAACCTCATGACCTTCAGTGAGGCCAAATGCAAGGTCCTGCACCTGGGTACAGGCGATTCCAATCACCAATACAGGAGAGCAGACTGAGAGCCCCCATGAGGAGAAGAACCTGAGGGTATTGGTTGGCAAGAAGCTCAACATGACCTGCTCTTGCAGCCCAGAGAGCCAACTGTGAGCTGGGCTGTATCAAAAGCAGTGTGGCCTGCAGCTCATGATGCCTAACCTACTGATAAAGGTAGAGGTATGAAACAGCAATACTGCTAAGACTCAAATATGCTGAGAAGGAAAATAGTAGGGGCAAGTATTTGTGCACTTACTTTGAAATTTAAAAGTAGTTTCCATTTTTACCCATTTTCCTGTTCTGCAAATTCCACTACAGTAAAGCGACTCATTCTCCAAAGTGTTCCTCATAAATCTTTACAATTTCTATACTAAAACAGTTTTGGAGCAGCTGTAGCATTGAGAAGGCTGTGCAAATACACCAACACTTGAAAGTCTAAGGATTTAAAGGTCATCATTTAGGAAGACTACAGCACAAAAACCCCCAAATTTCTATCCTGTGAATGGGTCTCTCTGAGGCCTGGTGTATCAGAGCAAAGGCTGGATCTCAGCCCGTTCCTCTGTCACTGCATGTTTAACAATAGCATATGAGCACTGGGCAATTATGAAGTTATCCTTACACTGACTGGCTTCCCCCTCAGTTCTAGCAATACAAGTGTAAGGAGTGCCACAAGCTACATTCAAAACATGCTGGTTTTTATCTATGTACTTGTCCCTCTTCATGTTCTGCAGGAATGCAATCATGCAATTTCAAAAAACACCAGTTCTATTGCAGAAATATAACCTGGGAGCACCACTCAGCATCCCTCAGCAAAAAGTATGTTGTGATACTCCACTGGAAAGGATCTGTCCCTCTGTCCAGATAATGATAAATTCATTATCATTCACTGCTGTTTTCAGGTACATTTGACCTGCTACAAGGCAGTATTTGTTCTATCTTGCAAAGAAGCTGGGCAGAAGGTTAAAATCCTTCTCATAACCAGAGGCCTAACAAATACTCAGCTCTCCTGGCTGATGGGGCCTCTTGCTGAAAGCTTGGCCAAAAACAAGAGGAGATGTGGCTGAATGAAGAGAAGTTGTGCAACTGTGTGCTTCTGGAAAACCACCAGTTACATGGCATAGCCATGCCCTCAGCTTTCTCTTTCTCAGAGGGGAACTGTTCACAGCAGCTTGCCCAATATCCTGAATAATACCCAAGAGCAGGAACTGAAGAGACTTTTGAAAATTTTGGGCAGTTTTAGAAGCTACCTCTGAGAGAAAAAGTGGAATTTGTCAAGGAAATAGGTCATAAACACATTAGTGTTGCCACTTCAATAGCAAGGGCAAATATGTTACGAAATGCTCTGCTGGATAAGAAATATACTTTTGCATAGGGAAAGAGGGAAGAAAAATGGAAAAGTTAAGCATAAAGAATGCAAAAAGCTGGCATATTCTAATTTGCAGATTGACCAGAGGTATATTAAGTTTTTTTGATATATAGTTAAAATGCATTTGCTGGTTTCAGAAAACAGAAGCATTTGTTCCACAAAAACTGGAAATTTTTAAACTTGGGAAGAAGAGAACTAAGTCATACCAAGGAATATTTTATGTCCTCTGGGACTGAGTATGGTGGAAACAATCTGCAAGTTGGCTGATTGAAATGGATATTCCAGTGTGGAGTGTTTACTCCATTTTGCAGAGCACTGGAATACTTGATCTTGTAAAACGAGGTGCAACCTATCATCTGTGTTCATCTGTAGGTTTTAATCACACCACTATACAAAGCTGTGTTACCATTTGCTCCACTGAGACTGCTCCAGGAAGCTAAATCCACATGTCTGATTTTGCATCTCTCCGCTGTGATGAACCAAATGTTTCCTGGAACAATTTGGAGCTATTTAGGGAGTCCTGAGAGAATTACTTGATCATTTACTACTCTTGTCAAACAGAATACTTTCTTTGCTTTAACTCCCACAAGCCAAGCTAAAGCACATCTCCAAACTGACTGAGTTTTCTATCTGACCACCACACATGACAGCGCCTTTAGCACATCAGCATTTTGAACTCTGAGCATCCCTGTATGAAGCCTTTGAATTATGACCTCTGAAGTTTCATGAAGGAGGAATGCATGGACAAGACGCCATAAAAAATAAAAAATGAAATATTTCAATCTCCAGCATAGAGGCCACCTGGGAAAATCTGTCAGTAGGAGGCTGACACATTATTAGAGAGGTACTTTCTTCTAACCAACAAAGTGTTAGGCCATATGTAGCTAGGAAAATTAGCTGAAATACATGTGCTAAATTACACTGCAGGGAGAGATCACACTTCTGGAGAGACTCATAAAATAGTGCTTTCAAAGGGATTGTCCTCTGAGGGGTCTCCTGGAGCATCACCCCCAATGAACATCATAATGTTCCTTTTCAAATTGATTGGCAAGTGGTCTCTGCAGGGCTCTTCACATTTCCCTTTTGATGTGTGGTAGCATTTTGTCCAAAAAGTAGGTTCCAGTCTTCAACAGAGAAGTAGATATTGGAAGAATTGCCCAAAGTCTTGTTCTGGGTGCATCTACCATACAGACCTCATTTAACACCTGAAGAGTTACAAGTCCTGGCAGTATCCAGCAGCCACCTGTCCTATGGGACATGCAAACACAGATAACAGCTCCAGTTCTAACTTTGTGTCTCAGGACTTAAAGCTGCACCACTTGTTTCTTCAATGCAAACATCACCCTTGATGCCACAAGCAGCAGAAAAGAGTCAAGCAACTCAAGAGAATGCAGTTACCAAGCATCTAGGTTTAATTCATGTAGGATGCCAGCCTGAGGCAACAATGCAGCACCAAAGAATCTGTCTATGCAAGCTTTAAAGCAAACACCTGCTCTGTGACACAGAAAGGTGTATGCTCTGAGAAGATTATATACTAAAATTTAAAAACCAAAATAAATTATGTTGGACAACATTTCCAACGTAGCAGATGCTCTAACACGAACCAGTGAACTGGAGGGAGAAGGTTTGCAGGTCAGCTCCAACTGAACTTGTGCTTCTATAGGAAGGGAAAGAGAGAAGCAGGAAGCACACAAAGCAAACCCTGCCTGCTTTCCCCTGACTCATCTTCCCACACCACACACGCTCCCAGCACGGCTGGTGCACAGGCAGGAAAGCTGGTGTGCCACTATGAAACTACAAATTCCAAATACTCTCCTTTGAAAAAAAAAAAAGTTTGGGATTATTGAAAAACTACAGCCCGGAAAAAGCTGAGAACTGCTAAAGAAAATATTTTCCTTTAACAGGGTGAAAAACCACGGAGTTTAAGTGCCCTTGCTAGCAAGAGAGCTGCTTGCAGCCACACACGCAGAACAACACTCCCTCGTGTGGTCTCTGAAATAAGAGTTCTTCCTTCCTGAAAAGCTGAATCAGAATTGCCACCAAATACAGGCTGGGAAAAGCTCTATCAGCTTTAGCCAAACGTTGACATCAAACCAGGGACATTGGAAAACAATGGCAAAAAAAGTCTAAACTCTTCAAGAGGGACTATCCCATGACAAACTTTAATTGAAACAGATGCCATTGAACAGCACAGCAGGTGCCCAGCTTTTTCCTCCCTAGGAGTGGTGGCTTCCAAAGTTTTTGACTTTTTTCTCCCAGCAGAATTTTTTTCATTTTCAGTTATTATGGGAAAACTCTGAGGTGGTCAAACAGAAACATCTGTTTATTTCTGTAAATGAGAACAAAAGCTAGGGTTTGGAAGAACAGAACATTCTTCATATAATTTTATCCTTTTTTTCCTAAGAACTAGCCATCACTCCTGTAGCTAGGCATCAGAAATAGGCATTGCTTCAAGCTTAATACTTGTAGCATTTCTCAAGTGTTTTGTCTAGCTCATTTGTCCTTATCTAAAGAAATAAGGGATTCTTTTTTCCCTTAAGGGATTCTCAAGGAAAACTTAATTTGTATTCAAATACATCTAACTCTCAAATTATTAAAGCCTGTGTGAACCTTTCCTTAAATGCTGGTAAAAGTTGTTAAGCTTTGTTTCTGCTTAACGGGAAAAGAAAGCGTGAGGGAAAAAGTGAGTCATCAGAGGAGGCATCCTCATGTTGTGTATCAGTGAATCACTGAACACTCTTTGCATCACAGACGTCCCGTGCAGCACCCGCAGTATCTGCCACAGCTAAAGATGCAGGAACTTGTGTATGTCTGTACATAAACAAAAATGAATGACGTTTTCTTCTACTTTACAAAGCTGCATACACATACTCCTCTAATCTCAGTCCAGTGAGGTTTATATCTGTATCGTCAGGCTTCTTGAAAACTACAGCTTGAAAAATGATTAAGCAAAACATTTTCAAACTCTGATCCCTACATTTGCAGCAAACATGCTGTAAAAGACACACGTCCTGACGCACAGGCCTCGGCTTTTTGGTCAGTTGAAATGAACACATCTCCACTGGTACATGCTGTAATCATGGCCTGCTGTTCCATTCAGAGTCACTGCAAAACACCATGTACAAGCCCCCAGGAAGTAAGGAAAATCACTAAGCAGAGTTCTTTTTAATTAATAATTTTTGAAAAATTAGTCATTATTCCATCACAAAGAACAGTCACCGACAACCTTTAAAGTAAAGCAGTGTAATGTTCTAACTCCCAATCAATAATGTCTCCTTATTCCCATACATATAAAGAAATATCACATGGCAAATTGCAGCTTTTTTCTTTCAAAAAAATCTCACATACACCCACAACCTTTACAGAAGGTGCTTTAAAAGCAAATCTGATGGCTATGGCACGACTCTGAAGTCATGGGCAATATGAAAAAAATAAGCAACAAAACTAAAAGAGCTATAAAAAAGAAGAAATGGCTGAAATTTCTGAAATTTTTTTGAGGTGAAGACTGGAAAAGAATTTTCTCTGGAACTGGTTTGCTAACTGAAACACTAGTAACAAAGCAAGAGAGGTTTCTCCAAAGTCCACACCTACTTTCTTTTGGATATGACTATGCCTGGCTCCTGCTGACAGGGCAGCCACTCCCTATCCCATCCCTGCAGTCCCCATTGCCCACACCAGGAGGAACCCAGAGTTGCAGTGGGGCTGAAAACAGCAAACCCAGGACATGAAAAACAGTACTGGAAAAATCCAGCCTGATACAGTGGAGCTGTCTAAACGTTCATGCACTATGGGGTGATATTTCATGAGCCTGCAACTACAGCTTCAGACAAGCCAGGTATACACAGAGTTGAGAGGCCCCTCAGCATCAATTCCCTGGGCTGGCAAGGGCTGCATTTTCCCTGAGAGGATTCATTTTTCCAAGCTCTGGGCAGCATTGACCCAGGCCAGCACATAACAGAGCGGCTGTGAGCCACGATGGATGCATCTCCCTCGCAACACAACAGAAACAGTCAGATTGCCAAGAAACACTGAGTGAAAATAATTTTATCTCTTTTCACCTGCCAAGCAATCAATTACTCAAAAAATTAATTTGTTTTGCAGCAGCTCATGAGCAGACATGAACAGAGTCTTAGACCAGACAGAGGACACAGGCAGTGCTCTGGGATGGGACAGTATCAATGCCAGGGTGGGCTGCTCCACTTGGGTTCACGTGGTAACCACATATCTCTGAACAGAGAGAGACACAGATCTCCCAGATTTTTCTGGGAAGCTGTGAGAAAGCTCAGAAAAAGAATTAAAACAATTATTATCTCAATCTCTGTACCTGGCAGGCAATCTCTGTTTGTCAAAGATGTTTACAAGAAAGAGTTGTCCCTTCTTGACCAGTAGGTGAGAGAAGATTCCTAAAGGCCAAGCAGGTCTTAGGTCACCATTGTTTCTATAAGAACTGTGGATTTCTAACAGGTCCTCTTAGGCCCACTATTGTTTCTTTAAGAACTGTGGGTTTCTAATAAAACAGTGCCTTTTCATGCCTTCTGATGATGGTCTCCGTATCACCTTTGTCTGTCCCCGATATCCCTTTGGTGATAGGTTCAAGCAGGGCTCACATCTCCAAGGATTCAGCAGCAAACCAGACAGGCACTGTTCAACTAAAATCCCAGCCTTTCAGGTGAAGGCAGTGCTGGAGGAGGAGCCAAAGTTATTGAACATGAGAGCCACCTTCATCACACCTGTGGTCCCTCCCTGGTGCCTCTGCTGCCTTCAGCAAGCAGCACGAGCAATCCCAGTGACTCTGCAGGACCCCAGCAGCATTCCATGAAAAACCATGGAATACCACTCACAGCTGGGGAAAGGGAAGCTTCAGGCAGCATGCAGAGAGCTTCACACTTCTGCCAACTGCACCTTGCCAAGCTGCCTCCTTTGTGAATGTCTTTAACCCTTAATTTTCCTGAGAATTTCAGGACTGATAGCATGTTATGTGACACCTAAAAGAAAAAACTTGACTACAAGTACCTAATTAGAGTGTACCAGTCATTTAAGAACATATTCATTCCTTGAGATAAGATATCAAAAACAGTATTTATGAATCTCAAGAAAAAAAATCTCATGCATTTTTTCAGTTTTCTGCCAGAAAACCAGATTTGAGGTCATGGATAGATGTAGGGGGATAGAATATAAGTAAAAAAAGGTGGCATAGAAAGTAATCTTACCCCCTAAAGAGTTGCAGCTGGGTTAATTATCAAAGATTAGGAGCACGCCTGATGTTAACAGGCCACAGCTGTAGCTGATAATAAGAAGAGTGTTATAAAAGAGTGGATTGGTTGGCTGAAGGGAATCAGCCAACTGGAATCAGTTGGCTGCTGTGAGAAGTGCATAGAGGAGATGTCTATGAGAAATATCAAGAAGGTATGAAACTAGCAATGTGAAACTCTTGCACTAAACAGACCACAATATGAAACGTTGCAATGTAATGACAACAGAGAGAGGAATTGGAGAAATTTATTATGGGCAGCAAAATTAAATTATTACTTCTTTACATGTTTCATTTTTTCTTTTATATAGAATTATTTATATATTATTATTTATATATTATTTATATATTATTTTTATTTATATATTGTTTATAAGGAATTATGAAGTATATTTAAAAAATTCAAAATAAGGTAACATTCATCATCTTCAATGAAAAACAGAGGCTTGGAATAATGGAATTTAATATAATCTATAAACTTCATTTCAGCAAAATTTAAAAATACCAATTACCTTGAGAAGAAAACAAAATTAGCAGGAAAAAATTAAGATATCACAGTAAGACAATAGTAAGATAATTATTTAATATATAAAATTAACAAAACTCTTATTTTCTTTTTAAAATTAGTGGGTTTGCATCTTTATTAGTAAGAGATCCCTATTTGCATTTTTTACTTTGTTCAGGAGCAGACCATATTCCTCTTCTCCACTGGGTGGCACTACTACCTAGAGTAATGCAAATAAAGCACTACCGAGTGATGTGCTTGACGACCACATGAAGTCGCCACAATTAAGTAAATGTCTCTCACACCTTACTGCTCTGAATTTATAGAATTAAACCACCTAAGACAACCTGAGACAACCACCTAAGCTAGTCTGCTGATGTGCAAAACTACCCCTTCTTAGCCAAATAGTCGTGTCTGATAGTTTTGGAATGAGTATTGCTGTAAAAAATAAGATATTTCAGCTTAATTTAATTCATTCCATTGTGCTTGCCAATGCTGAATCATCTCTACAAAGAATAAATCCAGAGGGATGTATTAATACAGTAAAAACATTGTCATTATATGTGAAACAGAAAAATACAAGAAGAAAATTTGGATATGAAATAACTCCCAACTTCTAGGTCTGAAACAGCATTTGAGCTTTAGCAAATATCAGTGTTCAAGCAGTGAAGCAGTCCCAATGAAGTGCACCACAAGCTCACAAGCACACCTTGATGAAGTGTGCTGAGGGTGTCAGAAAAAGGCAAGAGAGTGGATGTTATTGTGTGCTGCACATGAACAAGATACCTGGGCTCTACAGAGCATCCCATAAATCCCATCACCATGTGCCGTGACCATTCTGCCTGTTTTCCTTCCAGGAAAACCAAAGTGTAGGGAAGGAGGAAAGAAGCTTAAAATCCTAGTTAGGTGTTAGTTGGCATGAAGGTGTGCACACACAAATGCTGGGTTGGGAAATATTTGGGGTCATTGTTTAGACAGCCATGCAGCACTAGCAGGAAATACGTGAGGAATAGGAAAACTTCTTCACAAGCTCTCTTTTCCCCTCCCTTTGGCAAAATTAAAAAGCAGGAGGTCAGTAGTAAAAAGATCAATCCAGTTGTTATTCAAAAATCCATATAAATAAATATAAACAGAGAGAGGGTTAGATTACAGGATAACAGCCTAAAAAGATTTTCTGATGTTGTTAAGGATTTAATTTTAATCTGGTTTCACTGTAAGTCTTAGACCATGATCCCTGAGTTCTGTTTGTTTGGTTATCCTCTTTCTCTACTGCTTCTCCCCACTGCTGTTGACCTCTGAAATAGACGGTCTTGATGTGCACACACCTAATGCGCATCAGGCTTTCATCCTTGAAGGACTTGCACACAATTAATGACAGGACAGTGAACCCAGCATTTTTTGCAGCTCCCTCACTATGGAGTTCTGTTCTCATCTTACTATTTTGTTCCAAGCCTTATCCCAGGCTTGAGCATCTTCACAGCTGGGAGGAGGAACACAGAGGAATCTGTCCTGACCGACCCTTCTAGGAAAACAAAATGAAAACCCAAATCAACCTTCCTATGTCAACCTCAACTCCTCTGAAAAAAAAAAAAATCAAAAGACTTCATATCCCCAGTAGTGCCCTCTTAAAAAATGAGAATAAAACCTTCCCGGGGTGAGGGCCATTTACATTGCACACCATCTTTCTTCTTTTATATTTATTCCAGAAAAATCCGCTTGAAAGGATTTATAGTCCGAACTGAGAGGCCTGAGCATGCCCCAGCTGGCTCCCACACAGGGAAGGGGAGCTGTGCATTCCTGTCCCCCACCCCTGCATGCACAATGGACAGGGCTGCCCACGCCCATCCCCAGGCATGTGCAAAGGGAAGCTCAAGACACAATGTGCAGTGCGTTTGTACACTGCTGAATTAATGTAAATGTAATTTAGAAAAAGAGAAACCTCTTTGTGATATGCTCTACCCACTACTTCCTTTGCTCTGGTATTCTCTCTATGAGCACGTACATTTTGGGTAAGAACTTGATTAAAGAGCCAAATTTGTCTTTCCCTGAAAGGTTTGTATTTAAAACCTCCCCACAGAAACAAGGATGGAATTCTTTTTCCTTCTTTCACTTACATTTAGAATCCACATTTAATCTAATTTTGTTGCTTCCTGAGACTTCATGATTTTTGTTTCTATTCATCTCTAGACCAGCTTCTGGAAATTGTGGTGTTTGTTCTCTAACAGGAGACTAGAATAGGTGGAATGAAGTTTTTCTATAATAATTGTTCCTTTCGATAAAGCAAGCTACAGGTTTCATTTACGTCACCAGGACGAAGTTATTTTTATAATGTGATTGTTACTCAAAAGTAACCAGAATTACTCTATTATTGCCAAATCCTGTTTATCCACTTACTGTTTTGAACATCATCTCAGTTCTGGTATTTTAACTATTTGTCCAGTGTTAGCCTAACCCAATTTTCTCAGTTGATCCAAATTATGAAAAAAGAGGCAATAGGGAGAGAAAGAAAAAAAGAAAGAAAATCTAATACCAGGTGTCCTACACACATACACGTTTTGCAGACCATTTAAAAAAAATGTTTATTTCACAAATTTGGAAGAAAAGCTCTAGTGGGAAAATAAAAATATCAACCACATGAGCCAAATCTATCACCAAGAGAATAACCTCTTCCACTCAAATGAGTTTTGGATCAGCACCTTATGAAGGTACTTTCTCTAATGTAATCTCTACTCATGCATTTGGGCACTGGTTGGGGTTTGTCCAACAAACACATTTTCCTGCTCCTTTACCATATCAACCACATCAAAGAGACAATGTCACCTGCAGAACTTGGCCATACCTTTATAGTAAAGGCAGAGAAGGCATTTTCCTCCTTGTTTCACACTCCCAAAGTCTTGGGCTAGAGCCCCACTGTGGGGCTGAGCTCTTAGGAGATAGAGTCAGTATTTTTTGGTGCATACCGTGGGTGCCAGAACTGCATTTCTGGTCATGCTGAGGCAAGTGATGTTCCCCACCAACCTTGAAAAGATGTTGCTCTCTATTTTAATGAGTATACAGAATAAGCAATTTTCAGCTCCATATGCCACATTATGTAGCAAGTAGAAATAAAGTCCTGCTATAACAGCTAGACTGACTGACTAACACACAGCTGCAGCTGCACTGCTGGGCCCAAGAAACATCTTGCCATATCCAAGACAGGCTGGGTTTAAAATGAGCAGTCTTTTTCCTCATATGACGGATCTGCAAATAATCCTACAGATCTCTCAGGTGTCTGGATATGTAGGTTATGCAGAGCATGTGCACTGCTATTAATTGCTATATCCTCTTTGTAAAGCAGCCTGTCAACAGAGGACTTGATGCAGTCTTTGATTCCTTCACTTGACACTTAATGGGACATTCTGTCATGCGTTTTTCGGTGATTTAAAAAATACAGCAGGATCTATCTCATTTTACAGTGGAATTCACCAACAAACTCTAGGAAGTGTGATCTACACACACTTCCTCTTTCTAAAACAACACATTGTGACCTTGTCTACTTGTTCGTATCACTGTGTAAACCCTTGTGCTCAGCTGTATACAAACATTAAGTCACTGAAGACAACTGGAAAACCCTGACAGCCCCAACCAGCTGCAGCTGAGCTATTCCAAGACACAGCTACCTATCAACGCCATGAAATCACTGTACCTAGAAGGTCAGAACAGGTTAGACAATCTATTTCAATTCTGAACTATCCTTATCATCAGAGAAATACTGATGTTGATATGTCTCCATTTCATTCTGTTTTGGAGAGTCTTATTGCCTGTGGATGCAGAGAATTATATTGCCTGTTCGCCTGTGGTTATATGCAAGAAACTTGGAATGTTTATCTCGCATATTTTCTTTAAATCAATAAAACCCACTGCTTTCAAACTTTAATACATAAAATTCTGTAAACTTTCAGTAGATCAGAACCACCTCAAGATGGCCCACATAGTTCTTGATGAAGGATGCCTGAAAGTGGTACTTTTTCAGTCAAGCTCCAGCAGAGCCAAGTAGAGCAGGCAGATGTCTTTGCATACAGCCTTTGTATACAGCAGTCCTGTTTATGCCCACTGGATGGTTTTGCTTCCAACACACGCCACTCTGAACCACAGATTAAATGCAAGGCAACAATGACCACCACATCTTCCTCTGCAGACCTTTTGCCAAGCAAACAATTCATTCCCTAACAGGAGGATGTGCCCTTGATAGCTCATAAACAAACACGGAATTTTGTACTCAACTTGTATTTCACACCCAGCTAACAAAATCAAGTTTTAATCCTATTCAGTTACCAAATTCATATTGCCTAGATCACATTTTTCTACCTGTTCTTAAAATTGATTACTATGTTTCTGGCTGTGTGTTTCTTTAAGGACAGTCACCAATTTAACAGAATCGATAGTCATTTAAAAATCCTTGTCAGATCTACTATTTAATTCACTTTAAGATTCTGGCAATAACCAGAGAAACACTCCCTGATTCACTCACTTGAGTCCACTTGGTTGTGCTATTTTCCATTCCCAACCTCTGCTTCCAGCAGCTCTCTTTCTTTCAATGGACACCACTGACAGCTGGAGTGCATTTTTCATTTAATCATTTTGGTTCTCTGCTCTGCAATCTCTGCAGAGCAAATGCAATCCCTTATTTTCTAAAAAAGAACTTTACTATTGGCACATCTCTTTTATGGTAACCAAGCAGGATTCGTGGTTTTTTACTACAAGTCTCTGTTTCTGACTTTTAGACATTTCTTTATTGAGGCTTCTGTTCTTTTTTCTAATCTTTATGGAAAATGCACTGCTTTCTTCTGACTACCTCAAAAAGTTCTTTGTTTGACTGGGCTGAGTAGGCTGCTCTGCAAGCATTTCTCCTCAGTTTGAAATACCACCTCCAGTTCCTCTGTAATATTAACACTATTCACCAAACTACACATAAAAAGAGTATTAACAGCTTCATTGGTTATTTGGTGAGAGCCCTTTACATCTCGGAATAGTTAAAAACCACTTTTTCCAACCTCCACACCTGTTGTGATGATCAGTGCCAGCAGCCTGGTAATGCTGACTTTCTGGCACAGGGACTGAGGGAGGGAAGAGTTTCCCTGGGCTCATCTCCATGAAGCTGTGCAAGCCTGAGTCCTCTTTGCAGAGCCACTTACTGGCTTTTCTGCCCTACCTTTCAGATAATACACTGACACTTTTCCTTCCAAATGTTTTTGTCTCTCACCCTGATCAAACAGTCAAAATGAGACAGCAGCCCACCACTAATGCCAAAAGTAAAGAAGAAAGTAGTATTAAAATCAGTTCTTTTGCTCTCATAATGTCTTTTTTTTTTCCCAAAAAAACCCCTACCTCTGTAAGAAAATACAAAGAAGAAACATTTATTTCAAGACATCTGACTGCTCTAACCTTTCTAGCTAATGTCATCCTCATTTTCTAAGTAAAAATTCAAGAAGTAGAATCTCAATCAAAGGCTGAAGCAGTTTCTGTGACCTTTCCTTTATCAACCCTTTCATCTCCCGCCAGCAGGAAAAGCTCCCATCACCTTCTCCCAGCACCCACACCAGCCCACAGCCAGGGAACAGAACCTGACCCTGTCCACAAATTCACAGAGTGTGCTCTTGGACCATCTGTTTGCTCTCCTGGGCTGCTCAGAGTGTGACCTCTCCAGAGGATGAGTCCCTGCCAGATACAAACCAGGTTCTGTGCTCCATCCAAAGGGAGGCCAGCACAGGAAAAGCTTTGAAAGACAGTCTACCAAAAGAAAATTGCATCAAATGCACTCTACAGGACTCTCCCAACAGCTTCCCTAGGAACCAAGGGCTTGTGTGACAGAAAACAAACAGAAAGTCATTAAACACATTTAACACAATAAACACTTAGAAAAAATATATTTTAAAAAACAGAGGCCAGGGATTATGGATTTGCAAAGGAGTGACCCAGAGGATGATGACAGCTGCCCCTCAGCACCAGGAGACTTTTTCAATAATACACATTTCAGGATACTTTTACATTAAAGTAAAATACATTTTTCAAGAATTCAGGCACTACAGGGGATGAGTTTGCAACTGATTTTGTTAAGAATCATCTTTCTTTTCTCAGGCTTTTTTGTTGAACTGTGATAGCATTTTACTATCCTGCAACACTACTTTTAGAAATTATCCACCAGTGATATAAGGAAATAAAGGAATTTTGTCTTGCCTTTATATTAACATCTTCATCTTGTCATTTTGTGAAAGATATATTAAAACATGGAAAAATATCCCAGGGATCTGTGTCTCTTCAATATTAAATGATCCTTTTGTGAAGATTTTATCTTAAACAGTATCTGTTTCAAGAAAATGCTCATTTCCTACTCAGAGGCCAGTTCTTCTTATCATTTTATAAACATGGATTTTGCAGATCTTTCAAA
This sequence comes from Melospiza georgiana, assembly GCF_028018845.1. Classification (NCBI taxonomy): domain Eukaryota; kingdom Metazoa; phylum Chordata; class Aves; order Passeriformes; family Passerellidae; genus Melospiza; species Melospiza georgiana. Next base: position 101,084,550 of record NC_080431.1, read on the forward strand.
GCAAGATTCTTCTCTTTGCTAACTTTTCTAAATTAAGCCAGTACTGCCATATGTTATCTGCAGGATATGTACAGAACACTCCCTTACTGCATCTTTTGGCCTGCATCATTGTAAGTTTTCTTCTAAAATATCTAATTTTTACTATCTCTACACACACACTCATGCTTTACTGCACTCATGTTTTACTGTGTAGCTGCCCTTCAAAGCTGTGAATAACCAAAATGACTTTTAGGCAGTCCAGACCAAGCAAGTGAAATGCTTCACTGATCAACACCAGAAACTGAGGCGTGAACAAATACAAGCTTGTGGATTACAGATATTTTATGTTCCCAACTGCCTCCACTAAGTGGAAGATACAGGGCCACACCTTCTCAGGACAGTAATTCTCCTACAGCTACATTGGGGCACAGTTAAATAATTTACAAAGTCTTTTGCTGATCTGAAAGCGTACTTCTCACATCCAGCAAAAGGCACAAAAGAAGACTTTGAGGGTTCATGCTAGGCTGCAGACCAGGTGCCTTCCACCAAACATAACTGGCCCTGGTGGCCTCTCCCTTCCTGAACGGAAGAAACACAGTAAACACCACTGATGCTGTTTTACCCAGGAGCAACCTGGTCCATAAAGCTGGAGGAGAAAACTCCTTTCAACTCTTCCCTATTCAGGTGCAAACCCCACCAGTACTCTGAAAACAACCCACAAAAGCCAGCCTGTGGTTAGGCCAAAGGGAAGATGAGATGCTGGCAGACACACCATGTTCCCTCAAAGCACAGCATCTGATTTTTGCAGCGATGGTAGGAGTGCCCTGCCAGCTCCCCAAAGAAGGGTTTTGCAACACGACAGGCCACTGGCATGCTGAGCCTTACAGGGAGAGTCAGTCAACAAAGCAGAACACCAGGACCTTCACACCAGTGAGAAACCAGAACCACAGCAAGAGCTAAGGATGCTTGGTACACATCCCACATTTAGAAATTATTTATTGGGGAAATAAACTCGTAAGCAATTTATCCTTTGATATTCGGCTCGCAATTCCCCATGGAATCATAGGTACTATAGAAACTATTATAAATAATCAGTAAAAAACCATCTGCTACTTACACAATGTTTCATACACAATGTTTCCAGTATGAAACCACGCTTGAACTTAACAGATGAGTTCTTCTAGTATGGGAACATTTTGTGGATAATTCTCCCAAATGAACTTAAATGCTTTTATATTTTCCATGACCAAATTTAAGCTTCCTCACCCTCTCTTCTTGATGGCAGCCCATTTTGGAGGAAGCTGCCCGATTTTAAAATGCAATAAATTCTCTACAAGAAAATATTTTCATCTGATTCAGAAACTCAAGGATTGTCACAGTAGCTCACCTGCAAACATGAGGAATAATCAGAAAGCTGCTACAAAGAGTAAAGTTTTAGCAGTAACTTCTTTTTTCATCAGAACTCTAGTGCTAAAATTAAACCGAGAGGTTCTTCAGATGAAGTTCTGCGAGATAACATGGTAAAGAAAAGGGGTGATAGCAACATGTCTTCAATTATTTTCTGCTGTGATTATATGATAAATGTGTGCTTTTAAGTCTCATGAATAATCTCTGTGAAAAGAAGAGGATGAGTCTAAGTCTGGAAGATTTCCAAGTGTGTCTCTCCCACATCCTTTCAGATTTCAGTTTAACAAAAACACCCACACATACATACAGGAGGTCTACTTCCATACTAATGAGTAAAAGTACTCACTAGCAACCTAAAAGAGGCTTCTTTAATGGATCCAATGAGGCTTAAGCACAACTGCCATAAATTTAACATTTGGTCATTTTCTTGCCAGCATTCTGCCATCACTAACATCAATATCTCTTTAATGACACACAAGTTCTTCTCGTAATTGACTGAACTAAAGTATACCACCATGAGAGAGCTGTTCTTAAGCCAGTCAACTTTTTGCTTCCCAAGAGTTCAAGGACAGGATGTGATATCCCTTCTTCTGTCGTTTCTTAAGAAAATTCAAAGCAGAGAAAGCTCCCCAGAGCATCCCCAAAGATTCAGTGTTATCTTAGCATTGACTCTTTCTTTGTTCTGTGCATATTTAATGTTGTTTCTGCAGAGCTGAAACACCACTGCCAAACACCAAGATTGACTTAGGGTCTAATCTTTCTCTTGAAGAGGGCAAAACATGTTATTGCCTTGCCTTTGCGCCAGCTTCTGATGGGCCCAGCCTGTAAGATTGGTCCTCAGAGTGGAAGCCCTAAAAATCCACAAAAGCAATGTTGTAATACAGCAACCATCTGGGGAAAGACCAGTGTGTCCCTGGAGCAGCATAGAAAAGACTCAAAGGAAAAGGCTGAAATCAAAAGGCCCAAGCACAACCTGACCCTGCCAAAGGTGAAATGGATTATTTGTACTAACCCTGGCCAGACCGTGGACTGGCTTTGTTGATATTTTCTTGAAGAAAACCAACTGTCCTGTACATATTCAAAAAGAAAGGGACATGCTTTATTTATTTTTGCCACTCTCCAGGAAGAGTTTGTTTTATCATCCCAGAGCCAGGGGTCCAGCTTAGCTTTTAATTCAAGGAGAAATGTTTTTTGTATACAAAGAAGTAAAGGGGGAAGACCCAAACCTACACTGTCTGCAGTGATCCCCTTCTAGTGCATTAACTCCTCTCCTGCCAGGAGTCCTGAAGCTTCCTGAGACATAGATCCAGAGAAAAACAGAGGATACAGGATGATAGGATTTCCCTTTATAAAAACCTAGGACTACAGAATAAATTCCTTCACGGGAAGAGCACACTGGCAGCACAACCCATGTTCTGGCCAGAAGCACAGACACTGTGGCAAGTGACAGCACAATGTGGGCTCTGACCAAATGACAACCAAAACAAGAAAGCCCTCACAGATCCGTAATTCCATCTGTAATATTCATGGAAATGTCATGCCTACAAGCGTCTGTGCAGGTCTCATTTTAGGAAGTGCACACTCAGTTTTACAACAGAAAGTACAAAGGATTTCTGGATTAAAGAATAAAAAAAAGTCATTATACCTGCTTGAAGGGAAAGCATGATTGTGATTCTTTCTTTCACTATAAATCATCTAAAGACAGTCCCTGAAAAGCAAATGCTTTCTTAGACCAGTTTCTAGGTCACTCTTCCTGAGCAGAAAATATGGAATCTTCCTGACAGACTTCATGCCTTAGGCCTCCTTCACTTCCACTCTCTTCTGAAACTCTAGTACTTGGAGCAACCAAATATGAAATACATGTTATTTACATAAAGTATTACTGGAATATGCATCCTGATGAAAAAGCCAAAACCAAACCATTCCTTTATTTTAATTGTCATTTTTAAGAAGTTCTCATCAGGGACTGACAGGCTAGGATTCAACTGTGCAAATCCAAGCTGCTCATCAAGAGGCTTTTTATAGGCAAGAGCAACACTTCCAGGATACTATTCCTGCCATTCTTTAACAGGTACAAGAAGTGCTGGTGTTGTTCTCCCCACAGGACTGACTGCAGGGACACCCTGGGGGATAATGCCCATGTAGAGATTTACATTGAGAACATCCAGAATTAGACTAGACAAACCTCTACCCTCCAAGGACAAGGAGAAGGGGAGAAAGAAGGCCTTGGGCTGAGAAGGGTGCAGCTTGAGCCTGGGGATGAGCTGTTCTCAGAGGGACAGGTCGGTACCATGAAGCCAGCACATGCAGCTGGAATCAGAGCATCCAACACAGCAGCACAGGGGTGGCCTCCAGCCCATGGCATCGCAGCAGCAATGGTTTGCTAAAATTGGCACTTTACTCTCAAGTATTGGCTGTCTTAACACTTTGCCCTCTTCCTTGGAAACAAAAGATTTTCCTCTGAAGCTCCAAGCAGGTTACTCTGAAGACACATCCCCACTGCATTATCTTAAAGACACAGGCCCCCAGTGAGGAGAAAAGGTTCAGTTAGGGACACCAGCAAAAGCTTTGATTTTTAGTGATTAAGGGATTCAGGCGTGACATTTCCTACTCCCAATTCCATCTCATCTCTTTCAAATTAAGGACTGGATTCAATCAATGGCTTATTTTTAGAGGCATTTAATCATAATAAAAAAGTAAACAAAAAAAGCTGGAGATGAGACAAGCTCTGTAGCCTGCCTTCTTCCTTAACACTGCTACAGCTCATTACCAGGCAATTCAATTCAGTTGTGAAAATGCCAGTACCTATTCAGATGCAATGCAGAATCCTGTAAAACATTCCCAGGCCTCTGGACAGCAATGAGAACTGTTCAAAATTGAAAACAAGCACAAGACACTTTCTTACAATTATAAGTAGCTATGGCAGAATATTAGCAAATGTTATTTTAAAAAAAGCTGATATCACCCTCACCCTACAGAAGGTCTTAGAATTACCCTGTTATCCAATTCTGAATACAGTGTTTTAAAAAAAAAGTGTTAGGCTTATTGCCTGGGTCCAAATATTTGTTTTTTCTAAAAAGGGCCTGAGAAGCCAAGCAAATCAACTGCCTAAGGTTTCTGTTGGAGTCTAGAAAGTATCTGAAGTTCAGAACAAATAGGGTTTGTCACATGATGTGGGAGAAAAATGAAGGCAGAATAATAAAACACAACATCAGCATCTCCCTGGGAGAATCAGAGTTTTTGCATCATGTTCTTGCTAGTTCCCAATTTCAAGCTGTGTATTTTACATAAAAATGTAGTATGATCATTCTTATTAACTTTGGCAGGAAATCCAGTTCAACCAAATGACTACTTATTATCGTCTTTGACCAAAACCATGATTAACATAGAAGAACCCAGTAATAATATTTTGATGATTTTTAGGAATTTCTTATATGAAAGGGAGGGGAGACCAGAGACAGGGGAAATGATTAAAGAGTGTGCCATCTAATGAAATTAAATTAAGAAATGTCTGTGAAATGGAGTTGGACCTCAAAGTACAACATGCAAGAAACAAAATACCCTACACCTATGATACTGAATTTTGGAAGGCAGACAACTTTTCCCCATTCTCATCCCTGGGGAAGCCCCTGAAGCATCACAGAGGAGTCCTCACTGCTGAAACTGGCAAAGGAAATAATCCATTAATAAGCCCTGACCCACAGCAGCTCTGCCATCTGTGCCACACTCGCGGGCAGATCTTTCTGACAGAGGCCACTGCTGGGGAAATCATCAAGCCCATGATGCACTCTGAGCCTTTCCAAGCAAACCTCTCTCTCTCTGTCGTGTTTCTTTCACCTTCCTTATGGCAGTGCAGGCAGGAGGGGCTGAACCCAGCACGGGTACCTGGCTTTGGGCACAGCCCCCAGCTTTGCCCTTGGCCCTGCCCTGCCCAGCAGTACAGGCACACTCCAGACACTGGCACCTCTTTGTACTGCTGAGGCAGCTTTGCAGTTATACTCAGAATTAATAAACATAATCACCATTCACTTCTGGAGACAGAGTGATCTTAAATGCCACTGGGAACAAAAAATGATGCTGTTACAGGAAAGAAAACTGCACACCACTACAGGGTGAAATCATGAGGATGCAAGGCATAAAATCAGGCTGTTGGTGACAGGAATTTTCAGCATATCCTCTGCAGAATTGATTAAAAATGTTCAAAGCACAGAGTTAACTCAGTTTCAAAATATGACATGCTGCTTTCTTGCAAACATTTCCATTAAATATTTTCCTGATCACCATCCAGTTCTCCATCTGCAAGCCAAACAGGATTGCTGTCAATCTCACTGAGCAGCAGTAACTCACCTTTCCTTTCTAGCTCCCCTCTCCTGGAAGCTTTTCCTATCCAGTAAGTGATATTTGGCTTTAAGCTAATTGAAAGTGTCTATACTTAAATATTCAGGACTCCTAAAACAGTCTTAGGAATTCAGGGAGGAACTACAGTCGCCCTGTCCTTAGTGGAGACTGTCTTCTGCAGATGGCAGCAGCAGAGGGTAAAACTTCTAATATCAAAGGAAACAAATCTCTTCCTCTCTCAACAGCTTAGTAAAATAAATAAAATAAAACCTGAGCAACATTAAACAAATACCAAGTGAGAAGGCATACCCATTCTGTAAGCCACAGATTGGTGTTCTGTTTGCAGTATGAGCTTTAATGGAAAAACACACTTCTCATGTGGCAGATCCTACACAACTATTACTTCCAAGCAAGCCTTTTTGACATCATGCTCTTTTTGAGGTCCAAAAAATTACTATTATTGGTGTGCTACACTCCCATTACAAGAATGAATGTTCTCTGGTCCTTTCTGTATCCAGGTGGCGAAAACTTTTATGCATTTCCTTAGCCAGCATAGCTTATACGGATGCCTTATTTATTTCCTCTCACCCTTCACTGATTTCCACTGTCTTCCTGCAAATTAAGGAAGATTAGAAGCATTTTAACAGTACTGGAAGATTTCCATAATTTTTCTTTAATACAAAAGAGTCATTAGAAAGAGATAATAGCCATCTGCAAAGAGATCTGTAAATCTAGGACTGCTCAGCATTCTAATGAAAACAGAATCCCAAAGGCATTATCTTAATGCTTCTAAAACTGGCTCCCTCTGTTTTGGGGAAGGAAACCCACCACACTAATCATCGCATTTTGCAGTTACTGTAGAATTAAACAGAAAAGCCACCCGTGGTTGCAAGCGGCTGAAACAAAGCATTCAGTAATACATGACAGCTAAAATCAAGTTCCTCCTTCTTGTTATTAAAATGCAGTACACATGAGAAATATTTTATTGTCTGCTTCAGAAAGATGGTAACAGTCAATCTGAAATTTGTATGCTCTAGTATGGTAATCCAGTTTATCCTCCTGTTCACCATCAGTGTTTATTACACCCAAAGATGGGAGATAAGAAAAAAAACACAAATGTAACAAAATGAGAACCAGTGACTCACCTTGGGGACCAAGAGCTTATGGAGAGGAAAAAGGTGGAAGCTTAATGCTAAATAAGTTCTGAGCCTTCACTGTAACTTGTGCTATATAATTTGCAGAACTAATGTTCTGTATATTAAATAGCAGAACAAAGTAAAATGACTTTGCAGAACAAACTCAAATTACTTTATTTTCTTATACAGGTGTTATTGCTGTAGCCACAAATGAAGGGAAGTGCATATGGCAGAAGAAGATGAAGTATGGTATTATTAAGAATTGGTGCAGAAATATGACATAATACATAAACAAGCTATTTAATTTGTGTGTAATTGTAGCAAATTGTTACAGCTTGCCTGCGTTTACAACAGGGACAGTTGTGAGTAATTCACCTTGCTCTGCTCCATGTCCCTCTAACAAAATATATCTCCTGCTGACAACACCTTTTTTTTTACCATCACATTGTTCTTCTGGGAGGAAAGACAATGGAACAAGAAGATGGTATGAGCAGTATGAAATTAGATTTCTTCTGAGTCTTGAACTCAGGAGTCATTTGCTATGTTCACTCCTCAGCCTAGCTCTTCTTTTTCCACCCCCACCCAAGAGATAACCTATCAGTACTTAAACAGGAAAGCAAAGAGGAGTGGGAATGTCTTTCTAACTGAGGTCTTTGGTGTGTTAATTTTTTTTCCCAGCCTGTTTATTTTAAACTGCTTTAAACACTCAGCAAGATCATGTAAGTGCTCTGAGCCCCAACCTGGCAGCAGGGGCACCTTGCAGGGCAGCGAGGCTGGGCTGGCAGCGTGTGAGGCTGCAGCAGAGCAGTGTGCACAGTGTGCAGTGTCACCCACTGTGGGACAGCATCACCCACTGTGGGACAGCATCTCCCTGTGTGCCCAGGGCTCACTCACTGTGGGACAGCATCACCCACTGTGGGACAGCACCTCCCTGTGTTCACAGGGCTCACCCACTGTGGGACAGCATCACCCACTGTGGGACAGCATTATCCACTGTGGGACAGCATCTCCCTGTGTGCCCAGGGCTCACTCACTCTGGGACAGCATCTCCACTGCTGCCAGCAGCAAAAGCTGTGTCTGCATCTAGGAGTGACAGAGACAGCATCCTGTGCACAGAAATCCTGAATGGGGAGGTCCAGCATTCACCACACAGAGATGGATTTTGTGGTCAGTGCCCTTTCCAGCTGGAGGGCTGGTGTTGAGGGTAGGACACCACAGCTGCAGCAGCTTCTGCCAGAGGTGTTCCCTGTGCTTTTTTCCTTTGGGTCCCAAGCATATACTGGGAGATTTAAGATATATACTAAGACTCCTGTCCCCACCATGGTCCACATCCTCCCCTTCACTGCCACACAAGCTTACTGCCATCCCAAAGGCTGGCACCTCTTTAAAACCACATGAGCTCTTAGCACTGGGCTCTCACAGTGGCATTCACAGGAGTCAAGCAAGTTATAAACACAAGGAAAAAAAAGAGAGCGAGACACCTACCCCAAGAGCACACTACTGTTGTCTCTCCCAGTAAAAACTGAGCTGTGCCTGTTTTTCATCCCACTTAAACTTGTCACTGCCTTGCTTTCTGGCTTTCTGGGATCACACTAGATATGGCCACTGATGCCCTCTAAGGGATTTTTGTAGGGATCCTACTATTAATAGAACAATTTGCCTTCCCCTCAGAATTGACCCGAGGGAGGCACTCGGGATGGAGCACACGGCACCTCGGTGCAACACAGCACCTCTGGAACACACAGCACCTCTGTGGTCCCTGCCAAAATTATCTGCCTCAAAGTATCCAGGGTTTGTCCCTGCTGTCATGGCTACACCCTAGTCTGCAGAGAGAGAGGGGGAAAAAAAAAAACCTACATGAAAACTGGAAGCCAGGTTTGAGGGAAAGCTACAATCTGGCCTTTCTACTGGCACTGGGGTGTGGTCTCTCAAAGTTGCATTCACACCACAAAGAAAAAAAACCAAACAATCCAAACCAAAACTTTCAAAAGACAGCTTGCATTAACCCAAAAAGCACAGGTTTTGTAAGTGTAAAATCTCAGAAAAAATATATTTTTTCTTTACAAATGCCTCAGTTTTCTTAAGAACTTTTCCCAATGGCCTGCAGCATTTGGCAGCAGGTTCTTGGTAACAATGAGGGTTCTTGTCACTACACTTCCCCCCATGGGAGGTATCTCAGAGCATAAGGATGGCTGGGAATGGTGACCTTTTCCCTTCCACCACACAAAACATTCTTCTAGGTCTATGACACCAGGGTAAGCAGCAAGGTCACTTTTTTCTCTAGCAAAACACACTAAAGGCAGTCCAGACACCATGGAGACCAGGAAAAAGTTGATGGTTGTGAACTGAACGATATTTTGAAACACGTACTTAAATTTTTTCCCAAAATGTTTTACTTTTGACAGATACTTACAGATTTCTCTTTTTTCCTCCCAGGCTGTGACCACCTGTGATTTGACTGTGCAGGACTTTGCCTTCCTCACAGAATAGGGAAATTAAAAAGCAAGTAGGGGGCTGGCTTCCTCCAAGAGCTCTTTTTAAAGTCCTCTTTGCTATTCACAAAGCCCTGGTTAACACTGATGAGAAGCATGGGTTTGGGTTACTATGGGTTGCCTTATTCTACAAATATCCCCTGATTTTAGTGGGATATTCTTAAAAAAAAAAAAAACAAAAACACAAAACACAGTATTTCCTACAGTGGAGTGTATTCTCAGAGTATAGAACATATAAAATACAAGAAATATCTCTTCTCAGTTCATTTCCAAATTTATTAGGAAGAAGGGTAAAATATACAGTCTATAAATTCAAGTGAGCATTTGTACATGCTTTGCCACTCATGATCTTTCAATGGGTAGAGTTCTTCCTGAATTAAATACTATTTTTAAAAGGAACCTGTTGTTCTCTTTAAAATGTCATGCATTCTTTTAATGCCATACACCAACACTGAACAATGAAAACCATTTTATCCTTCTGGAATTCATACTTATAAAACATAGTTCTGCAAAAATAAATTATTTGAAAAAAATTTTTCATCAGAAGTTTTGAATTCTAATAGGTTTGTAATGTTCATCTACCCTGTTTCTAGGCTACAGGTACCATGGGAGCGTGATTCTATCAACAGATAATGTATTTTCACTGGAAAATTTGCCTATTACAAAGAAACTATTTGAAAAACAAAAAATGTTCCAAAACTATACAGTAATTAAGTGAAAACTAAAAATTTGTTGATTTGTCTGTATACAAATGTTTTAATTCTATCCAAAAAGACTCAAAAGCTAAAAACAAATTTTGCCTTAAAATTTTTCATTTTCAAGTTTTCAACCAGTTAAAAGACAGAAATGCTACAGAAAGCACATTTCAAATTTCTGGCAGCTAGAAAGCCACGGTTTAAACAGGGTTATAGGCATCCCACTGTATCCTTTCATAGGACAGTAAATCATGTACATCCTCACTGAAAATTTGCTCCCTATCTCTTGTATAAAGTTCACCAGCTTACAGTAAGTGAATTCATTATATTTCTTTTTCAGGTAAGTTAAAAGTCAAGGTGTATCTGACAGACTCTTACAAGCCAGAGTAACCATGCAAACAAGGAGGTGCTGTGGAGAGAGGTTTTAAATGGACACAGAACAAAGGGCCTGAATTGCCATCAACATTTTCCTCCTCTACTGCTCTAACTCTCTGGAATTTGCTTTCATGATTAAGTTTCCAAAGGCTGTTGCAATACCAGATTTGCAACATCTTTTGCAGTTTTGGTAGCTACACATGCAGAGTAAGCAGCAAGTGGAGTCACACAGGGCTGGCAAGATCACCACACATTTCAGGTGACAGAGACAACCCTGATTGGGTCAAAGGTACAGAGAAGTGAGCCCATTTGGGGATACCTGTCTTGGTGGCAAAATGAATCTGAATTGCAACTGTCTGAGTACCTGCTTGTACTTTATTATTTTACAGATTCAGCAAGAGAAAAAGAACATTTAGGCCGATTTTAGGAAAAAAAAAAAAAAAAAAAAAAAACCAACAAAAAACTTCAAAGTTTTCTCATTGAAGTTAAACAAGAAAAGCAGCCCATATTTTACTGCAAGTGAAAGGAAGTATTAAAATTTGCACTGAAATGCCTGTTCCCTGGGCTATTTTCTATCACCATAGGGAAGGGGGGACAGCAGCTGTGGGGGCAGCAAGGTGCTCAGCTGTAGGAAATGACAAGCTGCTACAAGCACATAGAAAACCATGCTGGCCAGGTCTGGATCTGAGCATGTGCCCTAACCACGCTGGCACCCCCACCCTTGATTCCTAGGGCTCACCAAATATGTAAATCTTTTATTTTATTGTTTTTAAAGGAACAGGATTGAAAGGAGACATAAGGAGTGATATATACCCTCGAATATAACTTATTTTGTAGATCATATTACTTTCTTAAGAGATGATTGATATGGCTTTGAGTCCTTTTGGTCTTGAACCCATTCTTCACTATCACTTCCTCATCAAGAGGAATTACCACTTTAGCCTGAAGCATTTTGTTGTCCAAACCTAATCAGCCAATCATCCCAAATTTCCAAATAGTTGCACAGAGAAATCACATTCCATTTTGGGACAAACTGTTTTCAAAAATAATGTTCAACTCAAAAGTATGTTTTTCATGGTTTATGTGGATCCACTGCAAAAAAATGCCCATAAATCCCACTTTCAGGTTAAATGTAAGGCATTCCACTCCTTTCTAAGATGAAATAAAATGACCAAGACATTTAACACTGTTACTGTTAAAGTTTTTGAATGTTGTTTTGGTGGAAATTTTCTTCCTAAGCAAAATAAAGAGCTTGAGCACATGTTTCTTCCCCTGAGTCAACAAGTTCCTGTGTGCCAGCTGGTGTGCCATTATCTTACACGTGCTTAGAGTTAGATAAATGCAAGCAATACAACTTAAATTCTCCTACTTTCACTGCAATCTAAGCTAAATTGGATTACTTAGTTCCTTCCATGGCCAAGCAACATGAGCACACAAAACAATTTCTTTACTAAAAGACAGTGCATTATGAAGCAGCAGTAATGTGATTATGCAACTGACACCCAATGTATCTACTGCAGTGCTCCCAAACTCATAATTTCATTAAGTTTTAATTGCTTTTTTAGACTACAAATGCAATATCTGAAAGCTATAACAGTCTTGTAATTCAGTTCCCTTCCCTCACCACATTACTAATATTTCCTACCAAATTTCACTGGAGTTTAACAAAACTTGTCCTTTGCTATTAAGAAAGAGCATTCAATATTACAAGACACAATTACAGAGTGCCTAAGAATATTGTCAATTAGCAAGATGACTATAAATATGGAAATCTCATTACAAAGAGCTGTTTGAAACTTAAACCAACCAGCTCCTGACAAAACATGCTAAATTGTAATTTTATTCCTATCCTATTTTTAAGGAGAATGCTGGTGTCACAATAAGAAACCAGTTACTCTCACTTCAGTCTTGCAAATCGCTCTATGAGGAAAAAAACCACAAAGGTTGGTTTAATTTTTGCTTCTAACAGTATAGGAAAAGATGGAAGGAAACAGAAAAGGGAACATGTTGAAATTATTAAAGCACAATGGTCACAGGGAATTGCCAGAAAAAACAAACAGTATAAATTGAAAGATGTTTTTTAAAGACTGGATTCTCTACTCCATTACAAAATTGAGTGTTTTCTTTTTGGATGGATAAGGAACATTTATGAGAAACATCCCTTGCATAAACTGCAGCACAGCAGTCAAAAGTACAGCAGGTGTTGAGGGACAGAGGAAGCCTTCTCCTTTGAAGGACCTCAAAACAGGGTGGATAAAGTACACATGGATGTTACTTTGTTAATTTGTGAATATTTGTACACAAACATAAATACTTTGCAAGTTTGCCAATTATAATGACTCTTTTAGCTTCCCCTGAGGCCAAACTGTACAGCAAAGCTGTCCCCTCTGGCAGACACTGCAGATTTCTCATTCCACATTCTACATGAAATGTTAGCAGCAGAGTTACTATTCAGAGAAAATCTTTATGTAAAGGCAATCAACTCATACTTTTATCATAATTTTATCACTTCTCAAGCAATAATTGTTTTAGTGTTAATTGATTATAGTTTTAATATCAAGAATAATATGAATATTCCATTACAGAAAAAGTTCTTCATCAACTACTTCAAAATGTGTTAAGAAAAGTGCTATTGGTTCCATATAAAAAGTGAAATAAATGCTTTTCTTCCTTGCTTTTAGACTTCACATTTAAAAGTCTAATGAACAACTGTAAAGTGCATGGGGCTGCTATGAACTCAAGCTCAAGCACTTGCACTCTTTGAGCCAGGAACTTATTACTGGATATGGAGTTTACCCATGCAGGAGACACAGTTTGTGCTCCACCAGAGGAAAATGCTGGTGCTCAGAAGGGTCAGAAGGTTCTGACTGTGCTTCTTTCCCTTAAAGCCCTACACTCTGATGGGGCTGTGTGTGAAAGTCCACAGAGGGGACCAGCTGGCAGCCAGCAGCTCCTCACATGTCATCTGACCCAGGGCACATTAGAGTTAAATCTCAGAGCTTGGGCCCATAAAATAAACTTCATGCAAGATATTAACAAAAAGTTTTATTTTTACATTAACAGGATACACATAATACATTTGCTATGAAAATAAATCTCGTTGAGCGAACCAAAAAATGCCCTTATTTCTAATAATAGGAGGGAAAATTACAGTTGGCAAACTTAAGAGACAATTAAGCCAGTGTTTCAGAGAACTCCAGATCACTGCCAAAACAAATATTCAGATAAAAGAATGCAGCTTCCACTCCCTGCTTCCTTATTAACTGTGTTTTCTTCTCTAGCCATTACAATTAGGTTTGTAAAATATACTCAGAAAGTATATGGGTCTCTGTTTTTCATTTAAACTTGATTGTTGTTTCTGAAGATGCTACCAGCTGCTGAAGGAGAAAGCATTGCACTAATATTCACTCTATAAATAATGTAAGAAAAAAAAGGAAAGTCACTGCACAGCAAGGTTACATGAGGACAACGTGGGAAATTCAGTGTAAGGGACTGTGAGGCCTCTCACTTGGATTTCCAAGTGCAACATATTCATTGCATTTTATTAGCTGATTAACGAGGTGGCTGGCAATTCATCTGGAGCTACCGAGGTCTTTGATCCACCCTCCCTACAAGCGCTCCTCTCAAGAGACACAAAAGTTCTTTGCAGCTAAAATCCCTGTGTCCAGCAGGAGGATGCTGCTGGGGGCAGCACGGTCTCCCCACACCAAGGGGACAGGTCCAGCTGTCCCATCCACCCCACAGAGCCCACCACTCACCCGTGTGGGGCAGCTGAGGCTGCATCCCCCACGCTGTGCCATGCAGGCACATGAGCTGGCAGTGTGCTTTCTGTCTCAGTGGGAGGCTCTGAGGGCTCTCCCCACTCCAGGTCTCAACGGGACATGCAGCTGCTGCATGGGCACTGCTGGACATGTCTGCTTGCTTTGGGGAAGCTCTCAACCTCCAAAAGCTCTCTTGCATGCACAGGTATCAAAATCCTCAATACAAGAATTTCAAAGAATTTTTTTACACAGAAATCATGGCCTCAGAGCTGCATATGGTTTGTAATGTTCAAGCCTAAAAATTTCCAGTAATAAAACCCTTCAGTTTGCTCTTGGGTGCTGAAAAAAGCCTCTCCACACAGTGCTATAGGCAGACATATACAGAGCCCACTGGACCAACCATCTGTGGAGCAGCAGCAGTGAAGATCTGGACCAAATGGCTCAAGAGTTCTGCTAATCTACAGCTGACAAATGCCAAGGTTTAGCTCTCTATGGTAGGGTACAATTCCCTGGCTGCATGCAGCTTACAGTGGTGTCTTGCTGCTTAATGTAAAGCTTTAGAATGACACAAAACAGTACAATCTTCATCAGACACTCTCAAAAGGCAGAGAATTGCCTTACAAAAGAGGCAGCTTTATGTAAGTGTTCTCTTTTCTGCCATCTTCACTTCAGACCAAAACCCTCAAAGCTGTCCTTATCTTGTGGCTTTGGATGTCACTCCAAGCAACACAGAACAGCAGGTGAAGTGAATCCAGGGGGAGCAGCAAAGGAAAGAGGCAGGAAAAGCAGAGTGACAAGAAGCAGGAGAGAGCAGCTTTCATCTTGATCAAGATGAGAGTACAGAGTCTCTGGAGAGCAGCTGGGATCTCCATCTGTACTGAAAGAACAGAGACATGATAGTTTCACAAAGCTCTCTGAGATGGGATGAGGCAGTCCTAGACCTACACCAGCTGAGCATCACAGCAACAGCTGATGAGCTTTACAGTCAAATATTACCCAGAACTGAATTCTTAGCATGCTTCTGTAATCAGAAGAATTAGTTAGCATGTTTCTGTAATCAGAAGAAACAAAATTTTCTAAAATAATCCTATCTTGTTTTAATCTTCCTCCCTAGTAACAGGGTGAGCTCAGAAGAATCAGAGGCACTAAAACACCCAGCTCATATGGGTGTGTGCATATATTTTGGGAGGCAGCCTGGGGCCTAAGCACAGCCATCTAGTGCCACTTCAAATGCACTTTAGGGTAAACAAGACTTCTGGGGGACCAAGCAGAGTGATGTGAGCCCTCTGCTGGACTCACAGCAGGTGGGACAGCCAAGGTCACCTCAACTGGTTCCAAACAGTTGTGAACCCCAAATGCCCGTCTCAGTGCCAGGGTCACCTAAGAAATAAATTAGGATTCTGAGAAAATGAAGACACATTTTTCTCTAGCAAGCTGTAAAGGGCATTTTAAAAACAGAAATCTACCGGTGGCAGGTCTAAACCTACACCCTTTAGCAAACAGCAACTGGTGGAGAAATACCTTATGGTTAAAGTTTACACAGAAGCGTCACTATGGAGCCACTCAGTAAGATGGAGACAAAAAAGTGAACTCCAGTGACACCCTGAAGGACAGGGGTCTTGCAGGAATTAGAACTGCTGCTTCTCCTGCCTCATCTGGAAGGCAGTACCCACTGCAGCTCTGCTGTGAGCGAGCTTCTGAGTCCATTAACTGGAAGCTGATGCTGCTGTTAATGATTAAAATCCAGGTTAAGTTTTATGGACACCTAGCTGTAATGGAGTTTCCCATATCCAGCACCCTGTGCCTGGCACTGACCAGCCTGTCATGGTTACTACAGGGATCAATTGTTACTACAATTTCAAGTGTCAGTTGTGCCCAAGTCTCAATCATGCACAGTTCAATGATAACTTTCTATTAAGAAATCAAATGTGCAGAGTAGAACAGTAAATGAACTGCAGTGCTAAAGATTTGCATATAATCATTAACAAAAAGCCAACACATTACTTGAATTTTTTAAGAAGGGAATCCTATGCTGTATTTTCCAATAGTAAGTTGCAAGGGATAAAACAAAGCGAACATGAAACAGTGCTAACAGCCACTTTCAAACAGAAATTTAATTTATTCTGTCCTGACCTGTGTCAGATTAAAATCTTTTCTCCAGTAACATTCAAAATTACCTTCTCCAAAGCTTTAATACAGCAAAGGAAGTATAGGAGGAACAGGAAAAATTTGAAATAAATGAAGTGGGCAGATGTAGATGCAATCTACCATGCCATTCCTCCATGTTGATATTTCTGCAGCACTGATTGGCCACACTAGTGTTTGCTCCCTCTGGTTTTATGTCATTCCTGGGCAGTGAGGGAGGGGAAAAGGGTCAGGCTGTGCTGTGATTCTAGGGAGAGGCTGATGCTGCTGTCTTTTTCAACACACTGAGTATTTCCTGCAATTCTTGCCATCATTTCCTGGAGCCACAATTTGACATTTCCCTTAGTAAACCTCCTTTGCATCAAACAGATGCATCTTTTACTGCAGTCCTTTAATTGATATTCCCTTGACAAGGTATAGAGCAGCATGAGGCAAGACCTAAGAGTAGATTCTCAAAAAGGCAAAAACTAACTCTAATTCTGGTATCCCTGTGCTCATCAAAGTCACAGGTGGCAGAAGTCTCACTCTCCATGAGGGGATGTCCTTGCAGGAAGCTTGAAGCAGCTATGTGCCATCACAAGCAACCAAACACCCTTTTTTAGCTGAGGTCTCTGCACCAGGAACACTGGGTGCAACTTCAGGAGTGAATTAATGCTTGACCACCTTGTTCTTCAGCTGCTGATGTGGGGTTCATTAACCTTTCTGGGTTTAGGCTACCTACCTACCTACCTGCCCCTCTGACACCCTGTGACTGTCACCCCCTGCGGCAGCAGCTGCTCACCCAGGGCTCTGTGAGGCTGGACTTCCAAACCAGTGGGGCCAGATTTGGGTACAAGATGAAAGTGCTCCCTCAGGACTTTCCAGTGCATGTCACACAGCCATCACGGCACCACAATCTTTTGCCTCTCCATTTCTGTACCACTGAAACACTTGTATCAATGCATTAGCAGTTCCAAAACAACTGATGTGCTTCAAAATTTTTAAAATTATCTGGTGTTCTTCCTCAAAGCAATCTTTTAGTTTCAAAATGTTATTTGCATAAACAGCAAAAATACTTGAAAGGCAAAATTCCACCAAATCCTGTGAAATTAATCTTCTCATTCAGTCTGAAATAAATATGCTTGTTATTTATCATCCAGGATTTACTTAAATAGTTTTGAGGACTTGACCCCAGAGGAATGTATGCATTTCTGGACATGCTGACAAACCAGTAACACCCCAGGCTCACATCCAACACTATCGATTTTCATGGCTGCCAGTGTGAGTTGGAGACATTAGGATGTTAAAAACAGCGCAGCCACACTTACAAGCACTCCCAACAAAAAAGCACAACCAGAAACAATTGCAGTTACTAAATATATTCAGTAAAACTCCCAAAGCATGCAAAAGCCAGCCATGGCAAATGCCTGCTTAGTAACTGGATCCACTCTGAGACTGCCCTCGATGTCCCTTGGCTTACAGGAAAATGACATCCCTTAATGAGGACAATCAGGAAGATGGGGAAGTTAGGGAAAATGCTTCTTCATTCTACAATTATAACTTAATTTTGAGATTAAACTGATCATTTAATGACTCCTACCAGTTTGAAAACAGGATCCAGGAAGAGAAGTGACCAAGCAGAGACAACTGCCATGTCCCATCTCTGACAAACTCCCAGCTGCTAAAAGCAGTGTTGCCTGGTGGGAACTCCTTGTGCACCCCCAGGTGGGATGAGCCCCTCATGTCCCTCCTGCCTCACACTTCTGGCAGGAACACAGATCTGGGGACATTTCCAGGAAGCCAGAGTGCATTTGGGATGTCTGTCTCTCCCATCTTTCGGTACACATCCAAAAACCAACCCAAAACCCTCCAAAATGTGACTTAGGACCTCAAAACCTTGATGTGGAGTGAAGACGTCCCTGAGGAATGGCAGCTGCCTGCTGAGCTGCCCCAGGAGCTGCCCTCATGGCAATGCTCATCCACACCACTCTTCTACCTGAACCTGACTTCTGCAAAACTGGGCAGAGCTCTTCCCTGTCTCCCAACTCGTGCACAAAATCAAAGTTATTCATGAGGGGCAGTGTGGTTGTGTGAGATTCGCTCGCGGAGCAAAACAACCTAAAAATAACTTGAAACTACCACTGGGTAGTTTCTATTTGTCCTTATCTTTCAAGGTATTTTCTGCAAGTCCAAACAATTTTTTTTCGTTTTGGACAACTGCAGTCATCACATGTGTACATCCCCCACTTAGTATAAGCTTAAGGCATGCAAAAAACAGAGAAAGACAACAGATGGCAATGGGAGTGGATGAGAGGGTATGGCATCACACCATGGGAAGACCTTTTCCAGCAGCAGAGGTCCTGGCAGAGAGGGAATGTGTGAGCAAGGCCACAGGAGAAGCAGTGGGAACAACACCACCACCACCAACACAAGGCTGATGCAGCCAGCTGAAGGGACACCTGCACTGCAAAGCTCCATATCTGAATGTGTGGGAATGGCTGGGGTTTATGAACCTCTCCACCTGAAAAAAACTCAGAGAAGCACCTGCATGGAATTTAGAAAGTATGAGCCCTGGAAAGAGGAAACAAAAATCAATCAAGAAATAGTCAAAAAGGCAAGGGAAAGAATCTGACCCTGAATCTAACATATTGCAAGATGAATGCATTTGCAGGCAAAGCACTCTCCACTGCTCAGTGAAAATCAGGAAGGTATCTAATATTTTCAGGAGAATGAGTCCACGAGCATGTGCTAAAGGTTTCCAGCCTGAAATTTTGCAATTCTTTATCTGCTGTTTGTAAATGATTTCTGATTTATTTTCCCAGCAAGGAGAAGACAGGCTAATCTAAAAATAAGCTGTGTGAGCAAAACCACAGAATTACATTCAGAGCTTCAGCACTTGACAATTTTTAGGCTGCAGTTCCAAATCATCTCATTTTCTTTCAGCACAAAGAAGCGGCAAAATATTTTGCTTAAGTGAGGTCATGTAATACATATGTTTGATAGATAGACATAAAAATATCCTTTTGTCCCCACCACTGGGCATGCTGAAAACACTATGTTAAGAATAACATCAGGATGCCTCATTTTCAAGCATGAAAATCCTAAATGGTTTACATGGCAACACATACTACTCAGGACTCAGAGCTTTCTCTTCCACCTTTGCTCCCTCCCTAAATAAGGCAAATGTGGTTACTTTAAGTTTCCTTCAGAGGTTGTGCCAAAAATTCAAAAGAACAGGAATAAAAATCTTTCTATGTAGATTTTCATCAAAACAGTATACTTGCAAGAACAATGGTGTGCTATTTTTTTTAAAGATTACCAAAAAGAAAGTGCCAGGGTTATTCTGTAAAAAACTTCTCATAAAACCTCAGTCTCTGTGCAGCAGTAACATCGACTGTGTTAGTCAATGTGTGCTGCTAGGTCTTTCCTCCTAAAGAAACTATTTTAAATGTTTTAATTCAACAAAATCTAATCAATTTTTAAACTCTCCTATCTCTAATTATAGGTTTGATTTTATAATCATCATACAGAGAGCCAACCTTGCCTACCGTTCATTCACACATCTGTTAGTATTCCTACCACTGTCGATGTGACAAGAAGCCCCAAACATTTCTACACTTTTCATTTTAGCAAAGCTCTTGGTCCTGAAGCATCAACAGCTTTTAGGGAAGACTCCACACTGGAAAGGGGAGTTTGATAAATATTCTTCCATTTTGAGTCCAGTTCTCTAAGGTAACAAGGCTAATGCCCTTTTTCCTCTCTGTCTGTCTGTTAGTCCTCTTACAGCAGCAATTTGTGGCAGCACAAGGCATATTCTCCAGGAGCAGAGGAGACTGGCAGAAGATGAGCTGCATTGCCACAGGCTTTGCAACATCCCTGGCTGACGAGCAGAAGCCCAGAGGGAAAAACCACAGAGTGAGCACAGCAAAAGTGTGTTTGACCTGCTGGGCTGCCTGTCACTGTGTGTGCCAGCCAGGCCATCACAGGGGACCTGGGAGGGACAGGGCCTGTTTGCCCCC
This sequence comes from Melospiza georgiana, assembly GCF_028018845.1. NCBI lineage: Eukaryota > Metazoa > Chordata > Aves > Passeriformes > Passerellidae > Melospiza > Melospiza georgiana. The sequence goes on from NC_080431.1 coordinate 101,104,876, forward strand.
TGGCCAAGCAGTGCCAGAAGGATGGACCTACACAGGGAAGGATGGGAGAAAGACCACCAGAAATATCAGTGACTGCCAGCAATTAATATATAATATTAATAAAATTAATATTATTAATTTATTATTAATTTACTATTAATTTACTATTAATAAAATAGTCAAGTGACTACCAAGTCAAGGGTGAGACTTAGGAAAGAACACATTCTGTTAGTCTTTTTCCTCACAGGACAGCCTGTTATATAAGATATATAGAGATGGAAAATAGAGAAAAGCTCTGCTTTTTTAGTTTTTGGGCCCACAGCTCAGTGTGCTGTGAACAGCCAATCAAGAAACAAAATCACAACTATTAAAAGAGCATGTGGGCATATCTATGCACCCCCAAGGAGAACGGTGCTGGCACCAGCAATGTCCATTCTCCCCAGAAGTGAGGTGGTAAAAGGTGTGTTGGTGTGTATCTGTGAGCCAGAGGCAGACAGATACCCAGGGCAGTGGGCTGGATTCAGTCACTAAAGCAAAATATTTGCTGACCCTCCACACCTGCAGTGCCACAAGTTCCCCACCCAGACACCAAGCCCTGTCTCCTACCAGCAGACACTGCCCTGCTACAATTTTAGTTTATAAAGCACCATTCTAGAAAGTGTTGTTTTTCCTGCAAATCAAAACCCTTCCAGGTACCTGCTCACAGGGCACAGATTCCCTCTGTGGCTGAGAAAACTATCTGACAACCCAAAGCCTCCTTTCCTCCTCACTGTGCTCACTTCATTTCACTGCATGTCAGGAGTTTTACTGGTAGCTGCTCCCAACCAGACAGCTCATGGCAGTGAGGGCTGGCAGGAGCTCCCAGTATATTTCTACATGAATGGGAAGTCATTCTCTCTCTGGAGGGTTTATAAATGAGCCCCTACACTCACAGCTACCAAATGTTTCATTCTAGGCATTTTATCTATGTAAACCAAACAGATAACAAGGAGAGCAAAGACCATGGAAATATTTATTAATCAATTAAAGTCTTAAAGATTTCTACAGCACAGTGATAAGGAGCAAATTCTCACATAAAACGCCAAGGCATATGGAGAAACTGATTTTATATGAGTCCAGAAAATGTAGGTTTGCACAAAGAGAAAGGAAGAAAAAATGAGCTATATACAGGTTTCAAGATAGACACTAGATACCATGAAAGCAATATGCAATAAATTAATGCAACAGAACATACAAACTAAAACAATGTGAAAGGTTTATTAGCCAAACCTAGGAACTATAAATATAGACTGATTTACTGATAGAATACTTTTGGATTGATCTGTTTTCTCAACCATTCACTATATGTTAATTTTATGACAGCAGAGAAAAGATGTGTAAAAATACAGATAATACATAACAACACTTGTTCAATGTGTGCAAAATTTATTCTCCTTTTCCCTGTGTTGCAAAGGTGCTTATTTCTCTCATAAACACCATGTCTGAGGAAACCTGAATGTGAACATAAATGGCTTCATTTTGTTGCTTTGGTGTACTCAGTTTCACGAAAATGAAGCATGACAGCGTGAAGGTCACTGCTCAATATGCACAACACCGGAAAAATTAAGAGAGTACAGGGACGCCCTGACAGAAATGGGGACTTGAAACAGGTTTGAAAAATAACCCAATGCAGCAGGATCCCAGCAACACTGAAATACCATAGAGGCCTAGGTGGTGCCATCTCTCCAAATTTCTCACCATCTGAAGACAAGAAAGGAGGAAGGGGCATGCAAAAGCAATGCCACAGTTCCATTATATCAATCAACTGTTCAGGATCTTTACCCTGAATGAAGCTGTGTTCTCCTAACTTGCTTCTTCATAGTGATTTTTAAAACTTTGAAGCTGAAATTAAAGCAGTCTCAACTGATGAAAAAAACAACTGAACTGAATAAACACACCAGAAAACAAAGTGCTTGTCTCCACACACTGTCACTGCAGGGGCAGGTGCTGCTGGGACATGTGTATGCATCTCCCCAGGTGATTCTGGTGAATCTGTCACTGTGGTAAGAAGGAGCTTTTAGTCTGTCAGCCACAGTCACAAGGGCATCACCGGCGCTTAGCACAGTCCACAAACAAAGCCAGGTCCTAAATTCAACTCTTCACTTAGCTGGGAAACAACTAAAATGTTGCATCCCTTGTGTGTTACAGTCTTGCAACAGCGCCAGAGAAAGGGGGAAAAGAGGAATTTTACAATAAAGCAATTGGACTTTCTATTTCTAGCTATTTTTTCACTTACATTTTGTTAACCCACTTGCAAGAACAAAAAAAAAGGCACCAAAAAAATCCCAAACCGCAAAACCTTGCTATCATCATTCCTGAAAACTCCTTGGGCAAAATGCTTTCCCTTTGGAACATGACAGTTCTTGGAGCATGAAACATTTCAGCATGAAACATTGTCAAACCCATATCCTTACAGAAGAAATAGTACTGTTTTCCCAAGTACTTCTTACCTCCCTGACAGCTCCTAGGCTGGCAGGCAGTCTGTGCCTGTGGGAGACCAAAAATCAGGCTCCCAGATCTCATGACAGCATAAAGACCCTCACTGATATCTATTTAAAACTTTATATGTGCCACCTTTATAATTACATAAAACTCATCCTGTGGGAGCACTGACTCCAACATTTCTAACAACCTTTAGAAAATATCTTTTTGCCTCCTTCTTTCAGGGTAAATTATTGCCATTTAGAGGTCACAGAGCATGACCCTGCCTGTGCTGGCTCTTCTTTGGAGACAGAACTGAGAGAGGCACATGAAGAGGAGCAAGTGTTCTCTGAGCTGCACTCTTCCTGGGCAGTAGGCAATTCTGTCTGGGTCAGGAAATGTTACCTCCTCAAATGGCAATTTATAAACAACACTGTGGCTTGTAGGACCAGCTCATACAGCCTCTAACTGAATGTTTTATAATTTATGTGAAGACCAACTTCAGAGATTTAAATACTTCACTGTAAAAGGTGCAAGAGTAGACATCTTTTCATTGTTTTGCCCTAAAGCTGTCCCACTGGGAGGGGAAGCCCTTGGAGGACAGCAGGGGAGCTGCTGGTGCTAAGCAAGGGCTGGAGAGCCCTGGGGTCATGTTTTACATTGGGCAGGGAGCCTGCTGCCCACATTAACATCCCCCAGCCGTGCCTCTGTGCCTGTACCCATACATTACCTGCTGTTCCTGCCTGTTACAGCCCATAAACAGCACAGGGAGAACTGAACCCTGTGCCATTAGCAGCTGAACTGGGCACCTGCAGAGGCACAAAGGGCTGCTCCATTGGCACTGGCATCTCATAGAGCTGCCTCTGCTGTCACCTCTCCCCAGCCCTTCTCCTCCACCACTCAGGGCAGAAGGACAAGCTGCTTTGCACTCTTGTCCCCGTTTTCTCTCTGGGTGGTTTACTTACTCATCTCCTTATTATTCACAGTCTCACTGAAATTTATTTCTATCCCACAGACAGTGATGGTGGAAGCAGATGAGACATAAAGGAAGTTGCTTTTGTACAGAGAAGGAAAGAAAACAGTCTCTGTAAATAGAGCATGATATTAACAGGCTGATGCCTGACACTAAGCAAAAATAGCATCTTCTCCAAGAAACTTAATTTGCTGTAAAGATCACCAGATATGTGAGGATCTTTGATCTTCACAATTATTCACCCATGAAGCCTCTTGATCTAAATGGCCAACACATTTCCTTTTGGGACAGCAATGGGGACTTCTCTTTAAAAGGAGATAATCATGTGTCAAACATGTTTAAGAGAAGAACTGATATTAAGAAGTGAAGTAGACACAAAAATAGAGCATAATCAGTGGTAAAGTAGAAATTAGCATGCAAATTAATAAAAGCAGGAGTTTAGAATATGAATGCAATGAGTGCCAAGCAGACTATGACATTCTCCTTTTATGTCAGCATGCTGGCTCCTTGGCAGAAAGACAGCTGCTGCTTTTGTTTCTTCAGCAGCCTCCCCTGTACATGCAAAAGAAGTGGTCTCAACTCACTTCATCCTCTGTTTATTGATGAGAAACTGATGCAACAAGGAACAAGCATTGTCAAAATATTTGGGGTTTAGCAGATCTTGCTTTGACTTCTATAAAGCTTGGAGTCAAAATGCAGCTGCAGGCAAGCCTGTGCTGCAGACTGCCCAGTCTGCATCCTGGACAGCACCAGGGGGCTGAGTGGGGCTGGCAGCCCTTGGTGCACACCTGAAAACTCCAGGGCAGGGTGACACCAACTCTGCCTTGCCCCGAGCACCACCAGGCTCGGACACCAGGGCATTAGCTAATCCACCAAGAGGGCCAAAACAGTGAACTGGCAGCATGCACTGGTCCCAAGGAAATATGAGCAAGAACTAGAAAAGGCACAGGAGTGGAGATTCGCCTTTAAACACATCTGAAAGACATGTAACCACTCAGGACCTGCAGCGAGACAAACCAGACGAGTTCTTGGGACCACAGTATTAGGATTCCCAGAGTAAAATGAGCACCATAAATCTTTGCTTCTTCCAACCAAAAGCAACACTGCCCCAGGTGCAGGCAGCCCAAGGCTGGGATGGAAACAGCACTGGCTCACCAGATCAACCAAGATGAGCCTTCACTAGCAAAAAAACCTGAGAAGCAGCTGTGTTGCCTTGTCCCAGATGTGAACTTCTCATCTCCGAGAGCAGCACAGTTTCTGTGTGCTGCAGCACGGCTGCTGACCTACAGTTCAGTCCCACACTCTGCACAGCTGCTGCTGCTGGACTTTCAGAGGGAGAACAATTAGTCAACAGTTTAGGGTTGGAAAACAAAGTACTCAGTGACATAAAAATGGTAAAGTGAGATGCTTATTCCTTTTCTCACTAGCAGTTTGAGTCTCCAGATGGCATCAAGAGATGCCCACAGCTCCTCATGTACCAGAAGAACACTTTTTCTAGCCTACCTCAATAATACCTGAAGCATTAACTTCAACAGGATGTTAAATATTTTTCAAGGCCATGTATGTATGTGTATATATATATATATATGTATACATGGTATGCTGATTTGTTACAGTAAGATTAAAGTCACATTTTCTCATCCTAAAAAGAAATTATAATTTTAAAATTAGATGTTAAACTTAGCAGAAAATTAACCTAGGTACATTTTTAATGCAATGACATTTAAAATAGAAATAATTGTTTCCTATACAAATTTGCCCATTCAAAATGTGAATCATATGATCTAATTATTTTACCAGTATATAAACAGTTTGGGGTTTTTCTCTGGCACAAGCTATGAATACACTCTTTTTCTATTTCTGTCATGTGTAAACACATTTTTCTCACGACTTCCATATTTCAGTATATGGAGGGTACCCTGCAAACAGCACGTTCATGAAGCCATAGTGATTGCAATAAACCATTTATATGCAAAGCACTGAAGTTTCAAACCATGTGCTTTTCATTTTATGTGTACAATAAAATTACTACACCTGGACTAAATCCAAACAGAACCTCAAGTCCCAGATCATTAACAACTTACTTTACGTGTTTATGCTACAATTCAGATCTGAAATGAGACCATAAGAAGCCATAATAATAAAATGCTATAAAACTACACAATGCTGTCAAATTGAAATATCTTTTAACATAGATGTATTTACCCGATTTTAAACAGACTTGTTTCCAAAACTATGTCAACATCTGCTATAATATTATATTCAAACTTTCAACAATGTTCATCAAGTCAGAACAACCTGATGAGACCCTTCAGTTGTCAGCAAGAGTGACATAAATGTCCCAGGTGTGAGATCCCACCTGGAGCTCTGCACCCAGGTCTGGGATCCTCAGCACAGCAAAACAGGGACCTGTAAGAGGAAGTCTAGAGGAGGAGCACAGACGTGATGAGAGGCTGGAGCAACCCTCCTGAACCCTGTGAGGACAGGACTGAGGGAGCTGGAGTTGTTCAGTCTCAAGAAGATTCCAGGGAGACCTTAGAGCAAGAAAGAATACAGACTTTCTTTATAGGGCCTGTTGTGATGGGAGAAAGGATAATGGTTTTAAACTGAAAGAGGATAGATTTAGACTAGTTATAAGGAAGCAATTATTTACTGTGAGTGAGGGTGGTGAGGCACTGGAACAGGGTGCCCAGAGGTCCTAAGTGCCCCTAACCTGGACTGTTCAGCCAGGCTGGATGGGGCTCTGAACCGCCTGGCCTAGGGGGAAGTGTTCCTGCCCATGGCAAGGAGATGATCTTTAAGGTCCCTTTCCAAATCAAACCATTCTATGAATATACACATAAGCAGTTGTTGTTTCTATATGTATTGTTTATTACACACATATCCTTAAAATGAGAAGACCAGTATGATTCTGACACCTTATGGCACTGTGACACTACATGTATTCCTACATTCATGTCATAAACTGATTTTTCTGAATCAATGTAAAAATTGAAGAATTGCAGAAAATACAATTTTCTTGTACAGAAGCCATTTCTGTTTTCTTCCTGAAACAACTGCCCATAATCAATATCACTATAAATTAAATCAAGAAGTTCATCAACTCAGTCTTTCCCATTCTTTCTTCTAGGAAGGCAGAGGCTACTTTTTACTTTCTTTTAAATAAATTTAATTTATATTCAGTGTGAAGTGCTATTTCACAACACAAGAAAGGAAACATTAATTTCTAGGATGACAAATGCTTTGATTTTTCAGTAATGTGTCTCCTTGTTTTTCCAGCTGAAATTATTCACCGAAGGTGTATATCATTTTTATTCCATGTTCAACCAAATTCTGACACAAATTTACTACTTCTTAATGGACTGTTTATTTTATTTGATACAATAAATTAGCAAAACCACTCAATATAGAGCAGTAGAAGAATGAAAAAGAGAAACAAATGTTCAGATCCCACCCATGCCCTGTATCTAGAATTATTACCTCACACATGGGTCTCATCTGCCTCAAGCTGAGTTTAGGAAGAGTGCAAATAAATTAACATCATCTTTGAAAGCTAAGGCGGGGTAATATTAAAACATGGGGGGGGAAAAAGTGCAATTTCTAACTATGGAAACAATTATTGAAAAATTGTATATTCATTATGTGACAAAGGACTTAAATGATGTCTGCTCTAGAAACTCTTTCAGGAATGGCCTGGATAGGGAGTCAGAGGATTTTAGAATGCCTGATGAAACACAATTTACCTATTTTGTACATTTCTTCAGTGATGGTGACATTTTTCAGAGTTAAAAAGAATTCTCTTTGAAGAAAAGAAAAAGTTACATATACAGGAATAAGATGTACCAGCTCTTCATGCCAAATATAATCACACTTATGAAACTGATCTATTTAGAAAATATAATACCACTAAACCAGTTGTTATAGTTGATTAATCCAAGCCCTTCTTGTTAAAAACAGATGGCACATGCAAGAATAACAAAACACATTCTGAAGGGTTTCTGATGAGAAAGCCCATTAACTTTCATTAGTTTCTTATATATACAGAGCAGTAACAGCTGGACCACAAATAATTACAAAATATAAACAGAATGGAAGGCTGAAAGCAGAGACCAGTTCACAACATGTATGGACAAGTACTTTTACAGATATTGAGCAGATTTAAGCTCAGGATTCTCCTGGTCCTCACCTTAAAAAAAAAATATTCTCTTTTGGAAACATCATCTGGAAATATATATCTATGAAGAGAAGCAGCATTTTCCATTCTCATGAGTTCCTAAAGTGACTCTGTTTGACTGTACTGAGCTTATGTCCATTTATCCAGCCCTTCATCATGGCCTGATTGAGGCCCCACCATCCTTTACTTGTCTTTACTTATCCTTTGCTTGTCTAAGTTGGATGGTGTGCTAAATGAGAGCTTGGAAAACATTCAATTATTAATAATGCTACTTCAGTGTCCTATAAGATAAAATGCCTGGAATGAAAGAAAAGCCACAGGAGAAGAGAAATTACAAACTCTGCTGAGTGGCCTGAAACCCACACCTTTATTGAAGGCAATGAGAGCAGCTGGAGCACAAGGGAGGAAACAGCAAAACATACTGTCATCATTTGACAAACATCATTACATGTCTGAAAAGCAGGAAGTTGGAGCTGAGGCTAACCAGGGCACCGTTCAGCAGCTGCAGATGGCTTTTATGTACCATGGACTGGAAGGAGGAAGCCCCAGAGATGGGCAGCACAGACCATATGTCAGTATCTCCATGCAGCCTGTTCCTCTGGGAGCCACCACGGTGGTGACCACATCCAATCCTGCTGCAAAACACCCACAGCATCACAGAGCTCTCACCAGCAAATCTGTGCTGGCAGCATGGGGCACCAATTCCCCAGGGTCCCCAGGCATCATGCTCCAGTGCAGCAACCCAGCACCAGCCCGATATCCCCATCCACAAGTCTGCTGGTGTGAATGCCACTGCCCCCCATTCCCCATACAAAACCCCATCAGCATGGTGCAGCCACAGGCACTCTGCCAAGGTTCCCCACTGCACCATTAATGGCCAGGGAACATGGCCCTGCTCCTTGGATGGGCAGAAACCATAGTGTCCACCATGTGGGCAGACAAGCCTTCCTGCATCCAGCAAAACCAGGGCACTGCTCCAAAAGCCCTCTCACTCAGGAAGTGAACACTGTAAATAATTGCTAAACTTCATCCCACTTCAGTCTGGATCAAAATGTACAGCCTTTCTGCAGCTATGAGAGCTCTTATCCCTTCTGCACAGGGCTTACAGCTCCTCCAGACAGGACTCTCTGTAACAACCAGACCAATTTCTTTGGAAGCCCCAGAATCATCACGTGAATTCTTAGTGAAAAAATTTACATTTCCTCTTCATAATAAGCATTCAAGGAGGAAAAAACAACATCTGGAGCTGAGTCCTCTCTGAGATCATGTATCAGGTCACAACCTCAACATCCTTCAACTTTCAAAAAGGGAACAGTTTACAGTTTAGCCCTTTTCCTATAAAGTCCTTTCAGTTTCTTTCCCATTACCCTTCTCTCTGACATGCATATTTTAAAAAATTTAACTGCATGAGTCTCCTGGCCTTACCTGAGGCAGGTATGGCCCTCTGCCTCTCTCCTGGCTGTAATCCTGTCTCCTGATATGGCCTGCTGCCAGGAACACCAGGGGACAACCCCACTGGCTTCCTTCTTAGATGAGTAAAAAAAGGAAACTTTGTGTGAAATGGCATGCTGTGTGCTAAACCTATGGTTTTTCAACACTCTTCTACCATTTTAGGATGGATTAAACACTTTGCTTTCCCTGTATCCTGCAGCATGCTGGAGGCAAAACTCTCCAAGTTCCCAGAAACACTTCTCCAAAGCAAAGAGGATCACAACAGGAATGGGCTACGAGGACTCTATTACAGCCTTCAGTCAGAAGCAAAGCCTGATGTTAAAAGAGCCAAAGAGAATTTTGGGGGGGAATAAACATTGTAGTAAAAAACGAAACATGCATGTGGAAGACTTGTGCAAGAAACAGCAATGATGTGAGCCACGTGCAAAGGCTTACAGAGTGCATGCAATTGGTTTCTGTCCATTAGAAGTCTGCTTTAGACTCCCATTTAACAAGAACTGTAGCTTTGCCTTGATTTTCTCTGATCATAATATAATAGCATTATTATGAAAAATAACAAATTTGCATTTAGAAGACATCTGGAAGAATTATCTTCTCCAGTTGGCCTTGATGATAAATTCAGGCATGGAATTTCATACTTTTCATACTCTTATTATCTGCTTCCCTAAGCACTAGCATTGCCTAGTGCTGCCCAGGGGAGAGCTGAAGGAGCACCCACACCTCCTTGAGAGCAGCCTCCATCAGGAGCTGGGAAGGGAACAGGATTTCCTAATTAGGTCTGGAGCTGAAGACCAGCCTAGAGCTCAAACAAGTCCATAGGGTTAGACAAGGTCACAGGAAGGGTCTCTGCCATGCAGGGAATTACAGCAGTACCTTCTGCTATTTCCTAAAGCACATGCACAAAGCAAATTCACGTGTAAAATGAACAGAGGAGTTCTCCTCAAGGCAAGGGCCTGTGTTTTTTATGGGTGTAGCCAGTATGCTTCTCTGACTCTCAATGTTTAAGCAGCACTTACTGGATAAGAGAGGATTCAAAAAACCTGGAAGTGTCACAAGTAGTTACACCAACCTGTTTGGTTTTCCCAGCCCCTACATTCATAAGCCAGTGCTTCTCTGAGTTTGCTCAGAAACTTCTCACCAAGCTCCAGACTCCATCCAGCTCTCCTTAGCAAGCAGCACGAGGCAACTCTTGCCAGGTCTGGCCCCTGGCTAGGGCAGAAGCCAGCCCAGCCCAGCCCAGCCCAGCCGGGCTGAGCAGCTCAGGAGCAGGCTGGCTGCAAAGCCCCTCAGGCTGCCCTGATGCTCCATGGGCAGCCCCAAAGCCCAAGCTTCCAAACAAAGCCCAAGCTTCCTGCTCTGCCAGCAGGAGGGCCTCTTACAAACAAATATGAAATGCAACATTTCAGAAGAAAACATTTTTACATTTACAGAATTCCATTAAACCCACTGGCAAAGCTCCCACCAACTGCAGCAGGATGCCAGGATTTTACCCATTATATTTTAAGCAAAAATACCCAAAAAATCCACATAAATAAGATAAAAAAAAACCCCAGCCATCAAAAAGATACTGAGAGGCCCTTTGGGGATCTTCACCTAGGGACTATCAGACTCCCACATACCATTGCAAAGTCCTTGGTAGGCCCAAGTGCTGTCCCACGCCTTTCCTCTTCAGCCATGTAAACACTATAGTGACATCTCCAGAGATAGGAAACCATCTCTCTCTTTCCCCAGGGATCCTGTGGACATCTGATTAAAGATGGTGCTGCTTTCTTGGGACTCTTCAGAGGGATGCAGGAGATGCTGCAGAATGGACGGAGTGGAGCTGCCTATCACCCAGCCCAAGGGAGCACCGTGCCAGAGACAGCAACGGAAGAGCCAGTTCCTGGAGAGCTTTTTGCAAGTCTAGACAGGAAGCTTGAAAGAAAAGGAGTTGCTTCATAGAGGTTCAGATTTGATTTTTTTCCTTTTCAATTAAAAGGATATTCCTTTAACATGATATCATATATTCTATATAAGATAGGCAAGACAGTGACTCAGGCACATTAAAACTTGTGCTTTCCTTCTATTTTTCCATGACACAAAAAAAGCTATTCATATGTTTTAAATATGAACAATATCACCTAAACAATATCTGGAAAATAACAGCAAATTTTCTATCCAAATGCTATGTTAAACTAGAACTAAAGTTATGTTAAAGTAATAATAAGATAATTTACTCATTATAAGTTAATTGCAAATAGAAACATAAGCGCCACATTTTCATTTCCTCCAAAACAAGCACTATTACCCATAAAAAAGTAAAATTCAAGTGCAAACTGGAAATTAAAATATCAAGCATTGCTGCAGAAATGTAGAGGAAGGACACCAAAGGAGCAACTATGGACTTAAACCTCTTCAGGTTATAAATGGTTTATATGGCCCCAGACAGTACTAGAATGAGATGGTTTTCACATGGGAATCTGATTGCCTTGTGTTCTGATTTCTTTCCTCCTCCTTAGGTAAGAGATCTCTGGCACCACATCCAGGTCTGATAAAACACTATTCCTTAAAAACAAACAAATAAATAAACAAACAAACAAAGACATTAGCAAGAGAAAGAAAAATAATAATTGAGCAAAATAGTGGTGACAATGATTCCCACTATTTCAGTGACTAGTAAGTGGGTGAGAAGCTAAAAATGACATTTGGGAGAAAAACCCACTTCATATACCAGTGTTTTGAGGAGTAGAGGGAGTGGCTAGATCAGAGTTTGGGGAAGCAGTAGACAAATTTCAATGTGTGGGATTCTCCAGTGGAACTAAAGGGCAGGCTGCAAAGCTGTAAATGGGGAACAGGAATTCCAGAATACCACAAACCAGAGGGTGAAAGGACATCCCAGTGACACTACCAGGGCCTTCAAATGCCTCCACCACAGGTCTGGCTGATGTAAAAACTTTACTGTTTATTTATGCAGATTAGCAGTGTAGTCCCCAGACATTTGCTTCCACCTTGACTTCAGCAGCGCATCCTCGTGTCCCTGCCCATGGCAGGGTTTGGACAAGATGATCTTCCAAGGTCTCTTCCAACCCGAATTATTCTATGATTCTATGTTCCTGTCCTTAGCATCTGATCTACTTGCTCTATATAAACCCCACAGTAGCCAGCATTCATCCCAGAGACCAGCAAGGCCAGGCAAGAGTGAAGAGCAAGGACAGCTCCACGGGGAGGCAAAGGTGGCTGAGATGACTTTGCCACAGCAGTAACCCACAAGGAGCAGGATGCTGACCCACCACTGAAACTCACTCTAGCTGTGCTTGCAAACCAGATAGAAGCTGAAGGGCTGCCTGCAAAGTCCTGCTGCTCTCTCAAGGCAGGACTGTTATTATGTAGATAAGAAATGGAAAAGTGTGTTGTTTACTATAAACTCTGCTTCAGGGACACTTTTAGTCATGTCTTACTATCTAATTAATAATCACATTGAAGTTTCTGTGCTGAATCAAGGGTAAGGTACAAGGCAAGCAGTTGTAATGCAGATCTCTGAAACTGGAAGCCAAGAATATTTTTTTTTTCATATTTCAGAAGTGAAGAGGATCTTTTATCAAGATTGGCAGCAAAACTTTGCATTTCTTATTGCTCTAGAAGAGCAAGAGTAACACTGGACTAACCAGATGAAGAAAAAAAATTCTGGCATCAGAAAATCTAGTTCACAATTTGTGTAGGATGTTATAAAATATCCAGAAAAAAAATTGCTTCTATAACCTTAAATATATTTTCATAATTGGCACACACAGATATAAATCCTCAAAAATCAGTACTGATGCTTTTATTTTGTGGGGCAAGCAAAACACCAGACAAAACTTGATGTTTATATAAGTTACAATAGTAAAATATTTCTCCATTTAAAATATTCTTTAGACACTAAGTCATTTATAGGAATACTGTAATAAGACTTATACAATTTGACTGACAAGGAGGTAGGTTTTCTAGTAGAGTTTCTTGGTCTTAGTGCAGCATTACTGGAAGCTAAGTGAAAAACAACTCCATTATAAAAATTTATTTGAACATAACAAAAGGAATGTTCCTGGAAGAAAATCATTACAGTGCAGATAGTGACCTGCTTGTAAAATATGTGATTAGCTAAGGCAAAATTTAGAATAACACTACTTGCTTCTTTCCTTTGAGAGAAAACTATGGGCTTTGAAGGACTTTGCTAAAAGAGGCTGAAGCATTTCAATACCACTGGTAAAATGAATTCTTTAATAAGCTTATGATGCCTAAACTCTTTGTCCAATGAAACAGGTCATTCTTAGGATGGACAGAGTAGGAGGAGGCTAATTTACAAGCTGATCCCAAGGCAGGCTATCCAGCATTCCAGAAGGCATTTCAAGCCAAGATGGAGCATGGCCATGGGCACGTTTCCAACTGGCACTTGGCACAAGCCATGCCTGCAGCCTCACTGCTGTGTCACACCCCATGTACTGGAGTGCACCTCACAGCACCTGCCCCAGGGCAAAGGGCTCCCTCCTGCTCTGCACCACATGAGCTTTATTCCCAAAAGGGTTTTGTGCATGGGATGATGACCACAAGCACAATCAGAAGTTCCTCCAGAGTCTGCAAGACAGATTGCTATTGGAAGTGCTGGGTTTTGCTTCATGAAGGTGCCTTTGCTTCCTGATAGCCAAGACAAGCATTGGTCCTCAGTGTAGAAAGAGGGCAAGGATAGGATGGAGCAACTCCTCTGGAAGAGGGAATGTCTTTGATGTTTGCAGCTTCCCTTATCTGTTTTGATCTTTTTTTTGTTACAACTGCTGCCTGTCATTATATAGTATTTCCTTATTGAATATTTTGCTTTGTGGTTTAGTAAATACAGATGCAGTCAGCGATACTTACTCAGCTTAGCCTGACATAAATGTTTAAGGAGGCTCACTGCTGGGCCACATATATGTTGCAATATATAAATTTATAATGTATACCCAGCGAAATGGGAGAAAGGATAAAAAGGACAAAAAATTAGTAACAAGAGCAGAACAACAAGACAGGTAAGTTGATTTACTTTGAACTCAATTGTTTCTGCTACTTGGAAGGTTTCTTGGTCCTTCTGCCTGTTGCAGCCCAACAGCTTCCACCACAGCAGGTGGCTCATGCTATGTGAGTTAATGCAAAGATCAAGGGCTTGAGGGATTGAGCGTCTCCTGAGTAATTCCAGATTTGCTGGGGTAACTTCAGCTACACTGAGAGATGAGAATTTGATCCTCTGTCCTTAAAGAGATTAGTTTTACGAAGGAGTTATGCAATTCAGAAAAATGAAGGCTGTGGTCCCACATTCTTCTTCTCCTGTTTTACTGTATTTAGCCAGCCTGTCATACCATGGTTGTATGTGATAAACAACTGAAATGTTCAAGTCTACCCAGCATTTTACTGTGCAAGGGCATGCATGGGCAATCGCTGCTTCCATATATGATGCAGTGTTTTCAAACACTGTGACACCAGTGCCAAAAGTCAGCACGCTGACAAGAAATGCACCAGCACCTAAATTAAGTAATTAAAATGTTCTGTATTGCAAAAATCCCATCAATCTCAAAATTTAAGGCTGCCTTCACAGCTGTTTGTGCCTGATGAATTCCCATAATCTCTTAAATAGGCTTTCTCCACATAACTTTGCCTGACAGAGTCAGGGCATTAAGTTTCTATCATTCCAGAAACACCAAGATTTTTTCCTCAGTCTTTTCAACAGTGGATGATATATGTTTGCTGCATATCATCACCATCTTTCTGAGCATTACTGAAGTATGCTACAAAATCCCAGAGTTACTTTCTTGCAAATGTATTTTTGTTTCACTAATCTCTGTAAAAAAAGAGAGAAAAAGAATAGCAAGAAACTTTACTAGAGCTCATCTCTGACTTTCTTTTCCACAAAGAGGATGTTCCCCCTTGGTTTACAAGAGATGACACCTCCTTCACCTGAAGATGGATGGGATTCTTGGTGAATGCATGACATTATAGAAGGGGAAAACAGAGCTACAATAGGACACTACTTCCTGCAACTTAATGCTTTTGAACCAACTTTCATCATTCAGGATACTTAAATATGGAGGAGGTCATCCACAGAGGAGAGCCAGAGAGCCCACAGAGCAGGGATGGTGCTGCAAACAGGTAGCTGGCACCTGTGGTGCCACCCATCTGGGACCTGGCAGCAGAGGAGCACAGACTGGTATTGGGCATCTCCTTTGTCCCATGCAGCCCTCTTGTTCCCCATCAGAGCCCTGACCTCCCTGCTGGCAGCCACAAGGACTCCTCTTCAGGGAGAGGCTGTCCCTCTCCATGAACCCAGAACACAAACCCCACAGACTCACAGCCCCAGCTCCTTGCTGGAGTTCTGCCACAAGTGACCTGATGGTAATGAAGTGGGGACTTGCAACAAAATGGAACTGGAAACAATGAAGTTTTATGCCCTGGAACAAGTTATTAATTGTAGGCAACACACGTTGTAAGCATAGTAACTTGAGACCAGATAGACATTATTACTAACAATCTGATCCAGTGCCATGCCCTGAATCTGAGGCTAATCATGAAAATATTTCTCTCACACCCACTCACTTCAACAACAAACACAGCCAAGGGTAATAAATTACCCTTTTTTTGTTGATCTGCCTATGTCCAGAGTTTGCTGTCTTTCTGTTTAGATCATTCCAACAAGAACAGCAGAGACACTTCTCCAGCTGACGCATTATCAGTAACTGCACTTCTTGAGAGATATTTTGCCTGGTTTTACCACCCAAGAAGATATTAATAGATAAATAGAAACAGTGAAGAGGAGAAAAAATATCAATACCTTAAAAATTGAGCACAACCAGGTCTTTAAAGTAAACATATGCACTCCATCCTCCCACTGGTAATACACACTTTTCTGGAAAGGTTACACACTTTACATGAAAGTGTCAGTCTTAATGTGTGCCAGCTCAATGTTCCAGCACGGCTCCTCTGTGGTGCAGGCCCCAGACAGCTCTCCAAGCTCACAGAGTAGTTGTGCCTGACCTCCTGCCTCTGTGTCCTCCCCTGGCCTGCTCTGGCCATGCTTTATCTCATCCATGGGCATCCACATGTGCTCAGGCCCAAGGCAGTGAGGTCAGTCAGCATCCTGAAGCACAGGTTCACCAAGCCCTGCTTTACTCACTGCTGCTCTCATGGCCTTTGCCACCATGGTCCAGCCAATAAGAGTTTTCTCCTCCCAAAATCAGTGCCTGGCTATTTTCCTTGTCACCTCTACTCTTGAGAAGATGGTTTTGTGATTATAACAATTCAATAAATCAACCAAAGGTCTTCAAAAGCATTTGTCAGATCTCCTCCCAGCCTGGATAAATGTTATTTAACAACTTCATTTTACAGAGCTTTTCCCTCTGAATTTAATGCTTAAAGCAATCATCCATTTTGGATGATACAGGTGCTCAAGTAACAAAATCAGGATTACTGGGGAAATGTGCTACAGTGAAAAATGCTTGGGGGTATGAATTGCATTCTGAAGGGTAATCATCTACCACTTAGCACAAGCAGCTCTTTTATAGCATTAAACTGTCTGTAGTAATATAAAATGCAGTGTTGGAATGTAGCAAATGCACCAAAATACCACAAAAGAACATTTTCATATCCATGAATACATATTTTCCATCCCAAATGAAACTATTGCTTCCTTGAAAGAAACAGATGTTATGGCAAAGCTGGTTTCTCTTTTAGACTGATGGTTTTTGTCAATTTAAAATTTTTCAGCTAGTATTCAAGGATATGATTTTGATCAGTCATTGCTTTACCATGGAAATAGAAGGAAAAATGAAATCTCCCCAAGATGATGAATCTTAATCACAGTAGGGAAAAACAGTATTTTGTGCTGCTTCTGTAGAAGCAGTGACACAATTATAAGAAAATAAACTGAGGTAGACTGGCAGCTCAATTTCACAGCACCACTAAAAGCAAAACTTTTATGGTTTAAAATATAACATTGCTCAGTACTCTACTTTGAGCTAAATTGATACAGCAAGACAATTCAAAAATTCTTAATGTTTTCATTTTATTTTATTTCCCCTTTGAAATTCCTAACTATTCAGGATTGAGTTGTAACACAGCGGTCAGGAACTATGCCTGAAATATTATGAAAGCAATATTATTTTTCCATTTGTCACTTGCAAGAAAGTGAGATGATACACTAAGATCACCACTATTTTTTCTTAGCCTCTGTTTGTGGTAGCTGAAAACATCTGTCCCACACACAGAGGTGCAGCTCACAGGCAGCTCACACAGCTCGAAACGTCAACTCTTCCCAGGCCAAGCAGATGTAAAAACACAGAGAGTGTTTATCACTGGAGTCTTAAAAGTGCAGAGTTGCCTGCCTGATCCTGCATGCTAAGTACCAAGAGCAGTGTGAATAACATTAACTGTAACAGATAAAACTCCGAAATTTGCTAATGATGATCTACATTTCAATATGGACCCTTTCATTCCTGGTCCAGTCATAGCAAAGACCATGAAAATACACCC
Organism: Melospiza georgiana; assembly: GCF_028018845.1. Taxonomy (NCBI): domain Eukaryota; kingdom Metazoa; phylum Chordata; class Aves; order Passeriformes; family Passerellidae; genus Melospiza; species Melospiza georgiana. The sequence goes on from NC_080431.1 coordinate 101,122,422, forward strand.
AGGAAGGGCCTTTGATCATGGGTGGTTCCATGCTCCATTATATTCACCCTGTACACTGCTGAATAAGACAGCAATAGAAATTTGATCCAGGCCAGGAACAGACACACAATTACATTTTTGTTGAATAAGCCAAATCACTATACTGTTATGCAGGCTGCAGAAGGCCAGAACAACATCTGACACAGAGAAATCTTGCTGGCATAAGGTTAACTCCTAAGTATTGAAAGAGCAGAAGTCAACATTGGATGACTGCTTTGCTCCACATGGCCACAACATTTCTGATCTGAGAACTAGGACCAAAAAGTTAGATGGATTTGTGACAGGCTCTGCATTCAGTATGAGGAAAAAAAACCCTCCAACAACCACTCAGTTTGCAAGAAAATAAATGGTTAACAAAGGAATGATCTTGCCTTCAGAAAAGTTACTAAGGTGTTCAATATACTGCCTGTGCTTTCCATAACCACTCCAGACTATATTTCATAAAAATCTTATGAGACTAGAACTGCTTAGTCAGAAAAGAAACATAAACCTGAATTTTAGAAATTTGGAGAATCAAGGAAAGGAAGATTTAACCAACAAGTGGGAGGGATGGAGAGGACCTGCCATTCACCCTCCTTGTGTGCTCAGTCAGGTCTGTGGGAGACAAAGCAGTGTCCTGTACCTCTGCTTCTCCTACAACGAAAATTGCTTCAGACTGATCTCTCTTTTCAGTAAGTCTGAGTGAAGCTTAATGCTCTTTAACACAACTATTAACATGTTACTAAGTCCTCAAACAGCATATTTATAAAGGACATTACAGATAGGAATTACCATTCTCTGGAGCAGCCTAAGATCATTGTTAATGTTTAGTTCTTGTCAGTCATCCTCCATACAGCAACACTAACAGAGCTAAAAATAGCAACACAATTTTGGAGAAGGATATTCTCCAATGTAAACAATTCATAAATTAAGGCAGATTTTTAGATTGTGTATATATCACCAGGAGAGCCAGTTAATTATGGCACAAAGTAAATTGTCCATGAAAACAAAATAAAACCTTCCATATTTTCTTAGACTGCTAGAAAGAAAAATTACTGAAATTATTCTTTTTTCTGACTCTGTTTAAAGTGTCATTGGACTGAACTCTGGATAACACCCAGGAATCTGGAGCCTCCTCTTTAACTAAATGTGTATCTTCTAGAATGGAGCTGGAATTAGCACATAGCTTCATGTTTCAGATAACCTGCCTTTAAGATACAAGCAATATATTACAAAATACTCAAGAATTACTCCTCACCTGCTAAAAGAAAAAAAATAAAAGCCTGTAGTAATAATAGCTGATAGTTGAAACACACAGAACATACAGATTTTTATCTGCAGTATGATCAGTCCAAATACAAATCCCAAGACTGTCTTCTAATAAACACCCCACCTTGCTGTAACTTCCCTAGGGGCATACCCATGTTACTCCTAAGACACATGCAGAGCAGCATGTGGTGGAACAGAAGAAACATATGGTTTGTGGTTCTTGCCCACACCCTATTTGACAGTCGTGGGTTTAATAAAAGCTGGTTGGCTTAGGTTAAATTACTGGTGCAAAACCAACCAGACGTAGCTGGGCATGTGCACGTGTCCTCACGGGCAGGGATCCCAGTGCATGGTGTGTGTGTGTGTGTGTGCTGGAAATGTCTGTGTGTGGTACATGGGAACACACTCTCTGTTCTCCCTGGTGTTTAAGGAGAGATCCAAGGTAAAAGACAGCAGTCACTGAACCACAGGGAGAAACAAGGCCAGGCAAAGGAAAAGATAATGAAGAAAAAAAGAAGGGAAATTGGAATACAGAATAAAGGGAGGAAATGAAAAACTGACAGTATGCATAGCAGAAGGATAAATCTGCGGCTAACGTACAGGACAAAGAGTCCTTGCCAAGCACCATGTGCAACCACAGTCACATCTTCCCTTATTATTTCAGTTAACACATCTGCCAAGCAGGAAATACTGAGCTACTGCAGGTAGGAAAGGAACACTGCAGAAAGTCCTGCAAGTAACACTGCTGAATTGCTGTTAGCACAAAATGAACTGAAGGTGTCCCAACCTTTTTTGTTCAAAAGCCAAATAAAGCCTATTATTTTGAAGAGGTCAGAACTACAATGAACACCTGCTGACAAGACTTCTGCCTTGTTTTGATCTGCACCCCAAAATCACCTGGGAGGGACTAGCCATGGGGAGGCAGGGGCACCACTGCTGCTTGGGAGGGACCTCGGGTGATGGGCTAGTGGGGACAAATGAAAGCAGTCCCCAGCCTGTCCATTCTCAATGGGACCAGCAGCTATTCCTAGCTGCCCACACTCAGCTCTCTCCTTCCCTTCTTCTGCCACCAACAACTCAGGGGAGTGGAACTCAAAGCAATCACCTGCAAAAATCTCCCCTTGGCTACTTCCATAGAGATGCAAGAGTTTGAGGAGGCCAAACCTCCTTCTCCTCTGTTCCAGCCAGGACAGCAGAGGAGCAGCTGAGCTGGGCAGGGTACAGGCTGCTGGGCCCCCAGCTCACACTGTGGCTACAGCTGCAAGACCAGCAGCAGCCACACCACAAGTGCCAACACCCTGCTTTGTGTTTTCCCAGGAAATACCCCCCTCAGTGCAATTTGGGAATCTCATTTTGTACACAATGAAGCTTTTTCTCCAAAACAAAGACATCCAAAGATGCCAAAACTGAAAACCACCCAGCTCTAAGTAAAGGAAGCCCCAGGTAACCCTATAACGTTTGCTCTCTTCCACTGGAATCCCAAAAATAGCTGTTGATCCAGAAACTACTTCAGGCCTCTTCAGAGCAGCTGGGGATCTGAAAGCTGTCTTTTACTTTTCCACGGTATCTCTGCTGACCTAGCCAGCAACCCGGTCTCCTAATTTGGTAGCAATCCTCTGGCTTCTCCTGCTGTGAGCTGTGTGTTTGCTTGCAGACCAAGGAAACTGCTGCCAGGCAAGGATCTGTTTCAGCACAGCAAAGGGCAGTGGAGGTGAATTTCTAGGATGATGAAACCTGCACCCCAGATATCTTGGGCCCACATGCCCAAGAGTAAGGAAGCAAGAGAAAAGAATGAGTGGTTTGGTATTGCCCAGGCCACAAACAAGACCGTTAATAAAGAAATTGCAGCATTGATACCTAATTTTGCCTCACAAAACACAGTTCTTTAACATTGTGGGGACAGATACATCTTCCTCCACCTCCCCAGTTCACCCCTTGGTTCAGGGAAGCCCCTGTCTCTCAGGCACACATCCTCATCAGCGAGTTATGGGGCTTACGTGTCAGCCAGACTAAAAAAAGGCTGCTCTGGAAAACACCCAAAATTTTCAGCCAGGTTGTTACAGCACTGAATAGGGTAGAGAAAGACCCTGAACCTGGCTCCTCATAGCCAGATGACGGATTGGGAGAGGTCCATCACTACTAATTCATAGGGGTTTTTTTTCTTTCATATATGTATTTGCCAGTAGGAATCCAACCCTAGATCCAAAAAAAATACACAATATAGAAATTTTCTGCCTGTGTAATTAGAAATTTCTGATACAAAACATATTTTAAAAAATTTGCAACCATCTCTACAAAAGTTTCTCATTTGTAAGCACAAACCCAGCATGTGCTCTGTAAATGTGCAATAGCTTCAGGGTGAGAGTAAATTTTAGTGCATTTCTCCTGTAAAAACCACATACAAACACAAAGGCAGAAGGGAGTTCTCCCTGTATTTCAGCTGCGAGGACCCTCCATCCAAGTACTGAGCAGTAACTGCAGAGAGTCCTGTTTCCCCCGTGGGATGGAAACACATAAATTCCAAATAATTCAAGGTGAGCCAAAGAGAAAAATTGCCCAGGCAGGATAAAAAATTCCAGCTGCACACTGACCGCAATACAAATCAAGACAACTGTTCAAAGAGCTGTGCCAGGCATCCAGATGCTGCTCTGGCATCAGATCTTCCACAGCCTGATAGCAGCTGGTTCCAGGGATGGCAGCCAAAGCCTGCACATAAATCAGAGAAAAGGAGAGAGAAGGGAGAACTGACAGCTCACCACCTGATCAGCACCATTCCTGCTATATGGGCATATGCATGTTAGTTACTAATCATTTTATATTAAAAAGCCAAGATTGATACCAAGGCCTATGACCTTGGAATGAATAGGACTGACATCTGCAAAAACCTCACTGCTCATGTAAGGCAGGGCCACTGAGACAATTCTTTAGGATACCTGAATAAGAAAGAAAAACTGCTTGAGAGCATGGAGCCAGAGCCTTCCCTCAAGTTTCACAATTTCTGCAGAGTGCTCTGTCTTAAAATGTTTACTTCTTTGATTACTGGAGCAATTGGGGGTTTTCAAATATTCTATGCATCTGTACCTATCCCCCTTCCTCTAAAACTGCTGCCTACCTTCTGCTGCTGAAACCCTCCTTCAGCCTCATGGCACATGATTTGGGCACTGCACCAAGGAACTGCCTCAAACTGAAAGGCTGGTATGTGTCAAGAAATTGGAGGCAACTTGAAATGTCCCTATAATTAACTGTCCCCAGGTTGTGCTTCCCAGATAGTTTCATGCATGCTTGTGGCTCAGAAAACACATATTGTCTACACTCCTTCCACTCCCAGCAAGCTGAGACTGATAAAACAAGTTACCAAAGAGCAGGAGCTTAAGTTTCCCCTCCACTCTGCTCTGCCTCTCTGTTTTTCTCTGGGGAGATCCCACCTGGATTCTGTGCCCAGTTCTGGGGGCCCCAGCACAAGACTGACGTGGTCGAGTTGGAGTGGGTCCACAAGGCTGGAGCCCCTCTCCTATGCAGACAGGCTAAGAGAGCTGGGTTTGCTCAGCCTGGAGAAGAGAAGGTTTCAGGGAGACCTCACAGCACCTTCCAGTACCTGAAGGGACCTGCAAGACAACTGGGGAGGGACTTTTCCCATGGGCATGTAGCAACACGTAGTAACACTTAAAAAAAAAAAAAAAAGAGGGAAAGTTGAAACTGGACATAGAGGAGTAAGTTTTTGTGATGAATGTGATGAGACACTGAAACAGGTTGCACTGTTGTAGATGCTGCAATCCTGGCAGTGTTCAAGGCCAGGCTGGATGGGGCTTTTAGAAACCTGGTCTAGTGAAAGGTGTCCCTGCCCATGACAGGAGTCTCATGCTCTTGGGATCTTTAAGAGACCTTCAACCCAAATCATTCTTTGGTCCTGTGATTCCAAGTAATATTGAATTGGCAAACAGAAGTAGTGACTGACAGAGTTAAGTAACTCAAAGGACCTGAGTTAGGTGTCTGCTTCTGGGAACATTTCAAGTAGCCAGAGTTCAGTCACTGTTGTGACGTGGTAGAAAAAAACTGTTGTGGTTTACACACAGATGGTGACAATTAACTCGGACACTATATTCAAGTTACATAGGACAGAATGAATTAAGCTGGATCATCACCAGGAAGAAAAAATATCCTCTGACATGAAAAGGTTACAGAAGGAAAGCTTCCAGCATGGACAGAGTTGGAGTGCAGCTCAGCCAGAGGATCCCGTTCCCAGGCCTTTACTAACAGCAGCAGTAAATTTAATTCTCATGAGAGAGATAAGCTTGTGCTTAATGAGGGATGTGGACTGTATTAGCTACAGGATGCATGTTCCTCTCTCTTGCATGGAGAAAGGGACACAACAAATACATTGTTCCTGGTAATGTCCCTAGTTATCAAATGACCCAAAAAGAAAAAATTACTCAAATGACCCAAAAAAATATGGCCATTTTTATTTTTCAGTAACTCTCAGTAGCATTTCTATTAGTGTCTCCGTTAGAATTCAGATTCTGAGATCCTTCAGCCAAGCAGAACAGCCCAGAGGTGCAGCCTGGCCCAGGGTCAGGTCCCCAGGAGCCACCCAGGGAGGAGAACAGGGGCACAGAGAGCTCAGACATACAGGCCACTCCTGTCCACCCACCTCCACCACCACAGGGGCTGCTGTGCAGAGAGGAGGACCTGGCTCTATGTACCTGTTTGGGGGTGCTATATTGGAACAGATAAGACTCAATGTCCCTTTGCACATAGAAAATATTAGGTGTGCTTCCAAAGTCCATCTTCTGGGTGAGTTTCACCTAAAACAACTTCAGCTTGAGGGCCTGAAGCTACTCCCAGGCAAGCCAAAACACAGGAGGCAGGGATGGATCAGACAACTGCTTCAAAACGTGTTTCTGGTTGCTCTTTGTTCCTTCTCTATAACTTCTAACCTTTTTTTTTCTTTTTTGACAGCTATTGAACTGTGTCTACAAAATTAACTTATTCCTAAGGCCCATCAAATTGCTTAGACCCACTATCAGCAGTGAAAAATTAGATACAAGAAACCTGAACCACGCCCAGCTTTTTCTACATTCTTTTAAGGATCAGATCACAATTATGATCAAATATATCCCATCCCCAAAACCACAATTAATTCCTCCACCAGATTTTCTCTCAACATTCCTGATCATCAGTGAGCTTCAAATGAACTACTTATTTTGACTAAGTATCTCAGAGGAAGATGTTATTTTCTTCCACTTTGCAGAATAAAAATGTTATGGTTGGAGGCACTGGGCAAGACCATGTGCTGAAAAGCAGGAAGAGTAATTGCACTCTCACAAACAAGGTCATCACATTAGTAAGTCTGGCAGCTGGCATCTCTACACGACTGAAAGGAAGTTCTCTACACCACCAGAGAAGTTTCTCAAGCTCCAATTGCACCAAGCTAAATAGTCCGGTCTTGGAAAAAGAGGCTCCTCAAGTCAGAGGCAACATGTGTGTTTCCTCACAGCTCCAAGGGGTCCCTGGAGCAAAGGGCCAAGGTATGCCAGTGATCCCAGTTGCGCAACATGGAAGAGGCCCCGCTAGAGATGACAAAAATCATGTCTCACCAAACTTTGTGGGTCTTGCCTGCGTGCTTCAAGTGCATTTGTTTTCTTTCTTGAGCAAACCTGATCCTTATAAAAGTCATTATAAATCAACCCCGGCCTAGAATGTTGTTCTGCTAAAAATACAAGCACTCTTTGGTTCCTCTTATGCCTGCTCAGCAAAACAGCACACTGCTGCTGGAGATGCAGTGACAGTGTGCTAACTGGGCTGCCCCAGGGGGGCGAGGACAAAGGCTGGGAATGAGCAAAGAGGGGAGAGAGGGGACAGAAATTCCTGACTTTGGGGTCATCCTAGTTGGAACATCTCCTGCCTCAGGCCCATGGGCTCTGGAAGTGGTGGTCTCACAACAGACAAACTGCACTGGAGATGGAGATGTGGTCCTCAAGGGAGGCAGCCAGCAATCCCATCTAGTCAAGCATCTCCTGGAGTCTGTCTACCTTTGGTAAGAATTCACCACACCTAAACTGCTCTAGAAACCATCTGTTTCTTCAATCAATAAGATTGTTCTAATAAATTTACATTTATATTTTTTATTCATTCTAGTCTTTAACAAGAATTTAAAATTCTTGAAAGTATTCTTCTGCATATGTACAGTAATTTATGTGTGTTATACATGATAGAGAAGTTTCTTAGAATAGTTTCCCCTTCATTTATCATGTCCTGAATAACTCATTTGCTGGCCCTTGCCCAGAAATAACACAATTATTCCCATGTTAGTGCTGATAAAGCTTTCCTTCAAATCATCCTGAATTTTCTTTCCTATTTTATATTATATACACAAGAAAAAAAAAAAAAAAAAAAAAAAAAAAACATGGACAGATGCACTAAAATGCACTAAATTAAAGAATTACAACAAAACAGAAAATAAGTTTACTGCAACTTTATATACTGAAAACAAAATGTGGTCACACCAAGGCAAAGTCCAGAGCGAGAAGTCAGTCAACTCAGCATGAAATTAAACAAATATGCAAGGAAGAAGGTCTACAAGAAGGTCCAGATTTCATCCAAGGATGCAAGTTCAAAGGGGAGGCAAGGTGACAGCTCAGGGCACAGAAACCTTCTTACATGCATGGAGAGTAGGAACTGGTTGTCAACAGAGGTAATAAAAAGCAGCTTGCAATATCCTACAGAACAAATTGGCTGTTGGTGGGAGCTTGCTGAAGCAAGTGTTCAGGGACTGCAAGAGACTGATATCTCTATCTCTAATCTGCAGACTCCACGATTTTGATTTTCATTTTGCGGTCTCACCTTTGGTTGGGATCTAAAAGGAGATCAAGAAAAATGGGAAAACATCAATAAATCCACTCAATTTCCCTGTTGAGTAAGACCATCCTGGAAGATTAACTGCAGCCCACTTTCAATACAAAAATCAAAGGATTGTGCAGAAAAGGCTGAGAGAAGTAACTGAAATAATCCAATAATTGGATTCAAACACTGGACCCAGATCTCAAATCTAATGTCCAGCCCCCAAAAAAAGGAAGAAAATAAAAAAGAGCAAAGCAAGGGAAATAAGGACAACCAATGTTATATATTGCCAGAATATTCCAGGCATAGCCTAGTTACTTATGAATATACATAGTTTTGACTAAATGCCCAACTACCATGCAAAAATGATGATGGTAACTCTAATGCAACTTTGTTCACTATAGCATAAATGCCAAACAAAGGTACAATATTCCACATATACTCTTTCTATGATTTTGTTAGGTATTTATTTTAAAATGGAGTCAGCCAAAACAAACAGCAGCCAAGAATCTCTGCCAGTATATGAGCAATCTGCTTCTAATATTTACCATATTGCGGGCTTGCCTTTAGAGAAAAGGAAAAAAAAAAAAAAAGTCCAGTGTTTGGATACAAGAAGTCACATGCAAAATGCTACGTGTCACCTCTTGCTGCATCATCCCCTATGTACAGGTAAATTCCTCTTCCATTAGAAACATCTGCATCCCTTTCAGAGGATGAGAGACCAGCCCAGTGTTTCCATCAGACAGCAATGGCACTCATCCCAGGACAAGCAGGTGGTTTTTTTCAGTCTGCAGCATTTCATGATAGCACTGTTCCCTACCACTGCTTATCTTCCAGCTGCAAGTGATAGCATTTCAAATTTTGAACCAAATAAATCAGAATTAAGATATTACCTGATCCTCTATATTTTTAGAACTAGGTCAATAGTTACTTTTTTTGCTGGAGCCAAAGAAGTTTGAGCAAGACAAACTGTGTCAATCAGTACAAAATGTATTCATTAGTTTTGCATGTGTATTGGCTTAGATGTCTAGTTCAGCTTCACCATTTGTGTACTGAAATGAAATACATTACAATGAAGCAGACAACCTTATTAGATTTTGACCTTCATTACTAATGCTGTCTGGTTAATCTGCTGTATCAGAAATGTAAGTTACATGTGTGCTCAAAGATGTGCATACTGTGCATATAAGCATTTATGCATTTCTAACCCATAAAATCAAATTTCTGCTTTTGCATGTTGTGTCAGAAAAAGAAACCACAATGGGACTGTACATTTGCCTGATAAAGCTCGACTCTATTACAAAAAGCAGGCAGTGCCCTTTCCCCTTCTACACAATACAACCAATGCAAGGAGAGTTTCTTTAACAGTTCCCAGTCCTACCCTGTCAACACTTAGCCTGTAAAACCTGTTGGTCACAGTATTTTCTCCACTCCTGTGGAGATTTTGTTCTGATTGTGTCCTGCTTTCCTAATGATCTTCCCTTAACCACTCATGTCTTTAACACACCATCTTCCCATCCAGGAACAGTTACCAGATCACAGGGAGTACCTATTCTGCCTTAAAGTTAAGCCTCTATGCCAACCAAAGGACAGAACTTTGGGGAGCAGGAGGCTTTCAGGCTTTTGGCTATTTTTATAATGCCCTTCTTAGCTTCACTGTGAGTAAGTTATATCAAACATTTAGTTAGGTCATCCAGTCCGCAATACATCTTCTATGCAACACAAAAAGGCTAAGGGGAAGAAAGGAATCAAATTTTCAAACAGGTTATGTATGTGACATCTGGAGCCAGTGTATCTAACAAATATTAGTGTAAGTATTCATTTGCATTTAATTTTGTACATATTAAAACAAATGTCACAAGTTGATTTATTTCAACTATAAGATGCTGGGATAGATATAGGAACAGTTGGCCTCAACAGAGGTCAACCTTAATCATCAGGTCCTGTTCTTGCCCTAAAGTCTAATACATTATTCAGGATACAGCAGCAATTAATCTGAAGAGCACATAGAGAAATTTTATTTATGCATAGGCATTTGGAAAAAAGAAAAATGCTAAAGCAGAAATATATACTGTTGTCTATTGCCAGTCTATTGCAAAACACACATTTCAGTCTTCCAAACTCTCAGTGCAGAAAAGTCTCAAATCGGATGGGAACTGGCATAACTCTTCTAATTCATAGAGCAGTTTATTTAACATTTAAAGATTTGATGTCTCCTCTGTGATTTTTCTGTCGTGTTCACACGCATTATTGCCCTTCTATAAAAATAACTTTATTTTTAAAATATAAACTCCGTATGATGAACAAAAATAACAGTGTCTCAGTTGAATTTCCTGCCACCCCAATTTCAATGCCTAAAGATGTGGAGGAACAAATCAGTAACAATTGGATTTGTGCTCAGATTTCACAAACATGATGAGGAAACGGAGACTGTATTTCATCAACCTAACTGCTCTCATCTAACATAAATATTAAAAATTTTTCCTGGCATCCATCATGAAATAATCACTATAGTTTTTCTCGATCATGTATTCAATTAATCAAAGAAATCTCAAGTTCAGTTAAATTCACCTTGCATTACAGAAAGTCAAAAGTTTTTTTGGTGTAGTTACAGAGTTTTTAGTCCAGTAAGGACATCTCTGGCACTGGGATAATCCTCTACATGCAACTTTCCTCTTCCTGACTGGTGAACAATATCCTGGGAGGCAGCCTAGTAGGGACCTGGACCTCTTTTGCTTTGTTTTATGTACTGAAATGGCAGTAAAGAATAAACATTCAAGAGTTTTTAGAAAGTAAGAATAAAGACTGAACACTGTGAAAATAAAGGCAAACTACAAAAATTTCAGTCCACAATCAATAAATAAACTCCCTGTTTTAAATCAGCTGGTTCTGCAGCATAAACTTAACTTGATAACAAAGGTCAGCGGATTCTACTGGGAACAGATGTGTCAGGAATAAGGGAAGGATATGCTACTGCCATTTTTGGAGCTCCTTTATACAAATCCACCATCAGATACATATAAGAAGCACAATTAAGGAGAAAAATAAACCTGCAAGTATCACATTTCTAGAATTTTTAAATTCAATTAATAACTATAAACTTGAACTGCATGACTGTTTGCTCAAAGCACTATAAAAGAGCTTTAGGTGTCTTCAACACCAAATGAAACTACTGAAGCTCAGGAAGAAAAGAGGAGGAAAAAAAGAGATAAACACTTCTGGCATAATATTCTATTCAGAAGCTGGCAAAGTTCAAAACCTTAGTGGACTGTGGTAAGTACCCTGTAACAACTTGGCACATTTGGGGCTCCATGAGAAGACTGCATAAGTTAGAAATTCAGACAGAACTTCACAAATACCTTCTCTGGACATCCAGCCTGCGGTGTGGGAGTTGTCTTTCAAAGCTGATAAAGTGCTCTGTAGGCCATTGATTTTTCACAATTATTTTGAACTAAATCTGTGTCAGTAACAGACAGAAAGCTTCTTCCAACCATTATGAATAGCAATTAAACAGCAAAGCAGCAGAGATCCAAGAACCATTTTCTTGATTCCTTTATTGACTATGTGATAGAAGAGCCACAAAAAACCAGTCATGCTGGGCTGTGAGACAAATGGCAACCTAATATCAACTGTAAATGTCTGGGTTTATTTAGTACCCAGAAATGTGATGAATCCCCAATAGATATATTAATTGCTGCAGGAATGCAGATGAATTCCTGCATGAATATCCTTCAGCAGCGTCACTCTTTATCCTTTCTTTGCTGGCTGTTGAGGTTGCAAATACTTGGAGCAGGGAGAGAAAATAAATCCCAATGTCTTCTGATCTGGAAGGATATGAAACAGAGCACTAAACAAGCTCAGAGAGTTGCCACCTCCTCTGCCTCACAGAGTCTCAGGAAACATTAGCCTATAGCATCTAACAGCACATTCAGAACTAGATAGATAGATAGATAGACAGACAGACAGAAGATTAAAATTATTTACATTACAGTTTTCACACTGAATTTCCTTGACTGACATTAGTTAGAAACCAAGACTATTTACATACACACAAAATCCAGCCGTTTTATTTGGAAAGCCTTTCTAAAACAGTGTGAGCACAGTTCTACAGAAAACATTCTTCATCTCTCCTGAGTTTAGTTTTAAAAAGTTATCATAGTAAAAGTTGTTGGGGCTTTTTTAAAGGAACAACTGGTGTAGTCTTTAAAATGGCTTATTTATTAATAAAACATTTGTGTGCATGGTGACATTTGTTAACTGTCTTGGTGCTGCTTTGTTATGACCCCATCCTTTGTAACACTGAGATTCTTATAATTCAGGCTAAAGCTACTGAAGCAAAAAGGTGAGGTAGTACTTCATGAGCAGTTACTTTCTGTAGAGCTCTGAAAACTGGATATTTTAATATCAGTTTATATTTCAGAAGAGTTGACCAAATGCAAAAAATGTAGAACGTAAAACAAGCCCATCAGGACTATTTACAAGGCTAAGCTGAATATTTGAGGCAGAAATTTTACAGGAACATGGAAGATGAATATTTGTTTAATTTTGACTATTTATGGCACACTACAATACAATAATGATTTCCAAAAATGCTCTGGAGGTGTTAGGGCCTTTAAGACACCTGTTAAGAATTTAAACAAGCCCATACAAAACAGCAGTACTTGCACAACACACACAGTGACATTATGGTCAAAAGGCTTTAAACAGAATAGTCCAAAATCATGTCAGTGCTCATGACTTGCAAAACCACCAAGGAAAAATGATGTTTATCTTAAGTGAATGTCAACAAAAGCCTTCCACAAAGCTCAGCGGTCAAGTGTTTTTTGTAAGTCATTACCGTTCGGGGAAGGTTTGTATTAATCTCTGTAGTGAGATCCAGCCAGGAGAATTTCCAGCCTGCAGCGGGCAGCAGCCAGACAAACGCCACACAAGGGCTGGTCCCAGTTCTTGACACAGCCCTTACTGACAGGGAATGCTGCAAAGCACTGCAGGGATCACTGCTTGGTCCTGCAGGAGCCATGTGAGGCTGAGACACAACAGCACCAGACATTTTTTATTGACAACGCCCTGCCTCCCCATTGCCATAACAAAGGTAATTCATTGGGCTGCCTTTTCCGTCCACACTCCGGCGAGGCTGAGCTGTTTCATTCATGGCATCTAGCTTCAACGTGGAGATATAAATGTAAATCCCAACTCTGAAATATTTACCCTTCTCTTTATCTCTTCAGTGTCTACTTCTTTAGTATTTCCTCTATTTTGCCCAATACAACAACAGTGTAAAATGCCTCCTCTTGGGACACACCGAAACTATAAATGTCGGACAATTCCACTAGGAAGAGGGGACTGCTTGCTTTCTAGTAGTGTGAGGCTTATTTTTATAGTCTTATTAACTCACAAGTTACCAGGCTGTACACCTGCCATTATTCTAATATACTGTATTTTGGCTCCTCTGCCCGTCAAGCTACCACATACTTTTCAACCTTATAGGAGAAGAAACTTGACATTTTGAAGAAGGAAACATTTCTGTAGACAACAGTAAGGAGGATGTTTCAGCCAGCAAACAAAACACAGAAACCAGTCATCTGATAAATATGTATTTTACCTTTAACTGCAAACTCTACAGTGTTCTTGTTAAACACATATGCATACTTGGCCAATGAACTTAGAAACAATTTCAGAAAATTAGTAAGACAGTCCTTACAAACTGATCATGTGACTGGTTTGAAAGAATCTTTTTTTAAGTGAATGATAAATAGTATTCCTCTTTCTGTATACTTGCCTTTCTAATGAACAGACTTTGTTTATACCTGATTATAGCAAATTAAAAAGTGAATTAAAAATTTAAAAATTTAAAAAGTTAAAAAGTTAAAAATTAAAAGTAAATTTAAAAATTAAATTTAATAGTCACAATACACAGGAGAGTTTCAAGCTTTTGTAGTTCAAATTTTATTCAAATAAATATTACAGAAAACTTCAAATGATAGAAAAAGACTTACTACAGACCAAATTATTCCTCCACAGCTACAATGACTCCTACTTAACATTGTTACTCCCAAATTCAGCAGCCTCCACCCTCCTTGTGTAGGGGTAAAAGCAAGCATGGAAAAGATGTTACAGAAGGGCCATTAACACACTGCAACTTCTTGGAACTCGGAAGAATGTTGTCTCCTGTGATGCTTTACAAAACCAAACACAGGGGGTTTTTGTGATATTATGCTTCCTCAAGTGTTTTTAACCCTAAATTAGTCAACAAATCCTGTGCACCGCTCCCACAAAGGCCAAGGCTGTCTATCTGGAATGTCCTTAGAGAACTTTATACCATAAAAAGTTGAATCTGTGACACTTTTATGTAAGGATAAGCTGGCTGGAAATCATGCAGTCATGACCAGCTCCAAACAAAGCCCCCTGTCCCTCTTCCCATGAGGGTGATAACACTAAATCAGCCCTCAGAAAGCTGCTATCACACAAACCATTCCTCTTTTGGAGAGACAGACAGCCTCAAGAGCAAACACCAAAGACACCAAGTTGAGAAAGAACAGATCCACGAGCTGGGAGTTTTTCTTTAGCTCTATGCCAAATATGACATCATGCTTGAACTACAAACAAAAGCTAATAATAGTTTCTGATCTTAATTTACAAAACAGAGTTTTTACACATTTTTGGAGTCTTACCAGAGTTGAAAGATCCATAAAACCTAATCATTGCCCAGCAGAACATTCAAATTCCTCTCCAGCAACTAGAAACAATTAATTGCTCTGCATCTAGTACAGCATCCCACAAACATTCAAAAGGTCGAAACTATTGATTACCAACTGCCAAAGCCCATTTATCAGTAGGAGGGGAAAATCAATATTTGGTATTAAAATAAGGTCAAGTTATTGCTTTTTCATTTTAATCCAGTGTTTTCTACAGTAAAAAATAAATAAAGCCCTACCAGATGCTCACAACACAGGATCTAGGGAACCTCCTTGAATTTTGAAAGAAAAACTGAACAGACCTGTCCCACCAAGGATACCAGAGCTTTCAGCAGTTCAGCAGAGCATTATATAAGATAGCTCTCAAAGCTAATGGAAAAATTTGGTGAGATGAAGTCAACCAAGTAAGCAGTGAAGCAATGACACCAATTTTGCTCAAACAGTGATTCTTCTAGTGCCAATGCATTGCTCCAGCTGACACCTACCGAGAGAGGCAGCAGCTGGAAAAAACTGCTTGAATGATGTTATTTCCATGGAGAAAGACAGTGCACATCAGCAGCTATCATGACTAAAGCAACCTTCGATATTATAATCACAGACTCAGACATTTAGGCTGTAGAAGGTCCTTGGCACATCAAAACTGAGGACTACATTAATGTTGGTGCAGCAGATGGCTGGCATCTCAAATATCTATCTGCAAGCACTCCCATCATTATGTAATTAAAACTGTTCTAATTTCAAGGCTGGTTCAGTCTTTCCGGCTAAATGTTGATATTTGAAATGCAGTTTACTGGCTCACCACTCAGGACAATCTTACAAATCAATAGACCTTCCTGGTGGTGTCATCCCCATGATTCTGGTCCTCAGCTGTCTCACACTACAGGACAGCCAACCAGTGCAATGAACTGAAAAGGTCACCTTGGATCAATTAATTTCACTCCACTTATGACAGAAGTCCTTTCTAATTTCACCCTAAATGCAAAAAAATCATATTTTTTTAATACCTGAAGGTCAGCCTATGTCTTCTATCCTTTCCTTCAGTTTCAGTCACAAATTCAGCCCAGGGGCTTGTACTTTAATTTCAATCAAGTGTTGACTATTTTAAGTTCCAAAACCAGATCTGAAGCTCAAAATTTCTAATAAGCTTACTTCCTCTTCTTTAGGCATTCCTTCTTCATTATTTCCATTCCATCAAAGACACTTCCAGCGCAGCAAAACAAAATAAACTTGGTAAGAACCAGACTCTGGCAGGTCCTTTGGAGATGCTTAACTTTTAGATAGGAAAAGATCACAGTGCCCAGGTGCTCTGTTCCTCTTTCCATGAGTTTACAGACCTGGGGTAGCTTCTCTGCAGAGTACCAAGTACAACCAATATAGTGAAGAAAAAATCTATTACTGTTATTGCTCATGAAATAAAACCCTTAAGTCACATGCTGCATTGAGTACAAAAACACAATGAAAGCAGTTTAATGCCTACTTAAACCACTGCTAGGAGGAAATGCTCATCAATCCAGGGTGGTGAGATGTGGGTGTGAGTGACTGTCACCCACCACAGGGACCAGGGCCAGCTACACAGGAAAGGGGCAGGAGCTTGTTCCCTCCTGAGCCAGCAGTGGAGGGGATTACCCAGGGCAGCTCTCTCTGGAAACCAAAGCCAGCTCCCCATAACTCATCATTTAATTGGAAGTACTTTGCAGAGCACACTGCAAGAGCAAAAGAGCCTCACAAATCTAAATTGCTGAAGTTGAAAAGAAGAATTTGCGTTGTGTACCCTTAGCAATATGTTTTTGTGATTTTAACTTTTTTTATGACTTCATTCCATTCCTGTAACTCTGTATTTTGAATAAACATGCTTTTATCATTAAATCTCCTCAGTGATAAAGCTGACTCAGAGTAATATGACACACACCAAGACCTCCTTCTTTCCAGGGTACCGACTCATCCTTCCAGGGCAAACCAGCGCTCTCTTTGTTTCCCACTGAATAGCTCAAAGCCTTCCTGAAAGCCTCCCTGCAGTCTACCACAGGGGCACAAGGTTTCAGCTATAGTTTCTCAAAAGCTATGTCTGTGCAGTCCCCTTCTCTCAGCAGTGTGAAGTCAGTGGGAGAAAATCTGAGAACTCGAATATCAAAAGAAAACATATTCACACTCAGCTTTCCAGGAAAAAAAAATAAAAGAATACAAACAATGCTGTAACAAATATTCAACAGAGTCCGTAAGGAAACGAGCATAATTCATAACCTTTAGGTACCACCACACCTCAGGGTTCCTGCCTACTCCACCAGTTTGTAAAGAAATAGGAGGAACATCTCAGTTGAGACACACAGCCTGAGCCTCAGCAGCTATGAGCACAGAGCCCCTTCATTAGGGTGGCTGATTAATTACCAAAGATATTCATCATCCCCAAGCTATCACAGGAGGGGGCCATCCCTGTGGGAAGTCTGTTCTGCCTGCACATGTTTGTGGAAGGCTCTGAATGCAGCAGTTTGGGCAGAGAGGTCCCGGTTTTGGGGTACCAGCAGCTGCACTGGCTGGCACGCCCAGGTGCCAGCAGCCGGGGACACTGGCAGGGATCCAGAGGCAGCTACAGGCTGGACTGAGAGCAGGTATGTGCAGGCATACAGTGTATATTTGTGTACAAAGATGTGCCTATATTTGACTTTCACCCTGCACAGCTGGAGAGGACAAACCAACCAGGCCATTGATGGCACTGCTATTTGTGTCACAGCTGTGCATCCTGCCTGTGCTGATCTGTGTGTCTGTGCAACTATGTTTATACACACACACACACACACACATATATATATATATATAGTGTGCACAGGTGCCTCCTGGGGACACAACCACACCTGGGGACACAGCCACAGCAGCCTCTCTTTGCCTCTTAGAGTCTGCACCCCCTCACTCTGCACATTCTTGAAATGCTACCAGCCCTCCAGAATGTATTTGGAAAATTATTAGTATACCTTAAAATGTAAAGTGCTGTTGGAAAGCATCAAGCAGTTCTCCTGAAGACTGCATCACCAGATACCAGCCTGAATCATAAAATGCTCTGCATTATATCCCTGGGTCCATCTGAAAAAGCCTAATAACTACAGAAGTCTTCAAATGTCTTTACATAACAATCTGAAATACAAAAATACACTGGCTTACTTTATACTGCTAAAACACTTAAGGTTCTCTCTTTTAGCATCTCAGAAAGCAATCAAAGAATCACCCTTCTTTCAATGCTAGATTCTTGTAAAAACAGTTTCATCACCTTGATCATGTGTATCTGAATGTTGTTACAGAGCAACATAGATAAAACAAGGAATTGGACTAATTCCATTTTCTTAAGAAATGTATACATATAGGTAACTAGAAAAAGTTCAAGAGGCCATCCTCAACAAGAAAATAAGGATATACTACAAATACATTTTGGAAAATGGAGGAAAAGAGTTTCCTGCTCTCTGAGAACTCATTTCAGTTGTGAAGTACAATGAGGACATACGACAGCCAAGACAGCACAGGGGCAATTTATTCACTGGCTCAAAGTGACAGGAACAGTCTAGGAAAAATTTAAATGAGGAACCAGTACTAGGTACTGCTTTTCATTGGGGTATATATAAAACAAAAAACAAAGAACTGATTCTCCTCTTCTAGGTTCAGTTTGGAGAAGCAGTAAGCTCTGGTTCTCAGTGTTACTCAGGATGAGATAAGCTATACCATGGGAGCTGCAATCAGTTACAAACATGGAGAGTTTTGAGACTTCCAATTTCTAGTGGGAATGGGGGTTCTCTGGTGTAGCTTTAGCTGCTGGGAAAGGGTCTGACACTAAGTTCACTGAAGTCTCTCTCTGACTACAGACAGCTTTACATCAGGTACAGAGGACCATGCAAGGTGACTAACATTTATAGAGCAGCAACATCAGGACCTGAGGGGATACAGCTGGTAAGAGCAGTCTCCATCACAAGGAAGATCCTGAAGGGATGCCTGTGGGCAGAAAGGATATTTGGCTATGGGCAGAAAAGCCAAACTGCACAGAAATGCTAAAAGAAGACCCCAGACCAGAGTTTTCACATTCCTGATGCTGAATTCTGCACCAGTCATTGAATGTAACATGAGCCACAAGGTTCTTCAGAGGTTATGAATTAAAACAAAGAGATACAGACTTATTTGGGACATCAAAAACATACTGCATTGGTACAGTACAAAGCACTGTAACCAGGTACACACATTTATTTCCCATTTAAGGCTGTAGACATTCGGGTACTCTTAAATTTTTAAGCTGTCTCAGACTTCATTTAAGCAAACATAGTCAGGAAAAGAACTGACTGTGCCCGAGTTCACATAACTTAAAATGTACAGCTGCAATCCAGGTTTATAACCTGTCATCTGGTGGTATATCTGTGGCTGCTGCTACACAAAACCAAAGTGGCAAGAAAACCTCTTATTCTTCCTGAGACTATGCTTAAGAAGGTTAGAAACTTTTTTTCTCAGACACAGACACTTCACAGGTAATCATATCTTCCCTGAAGATAAGGATTCTCAGAGTGGCTTAGTTAAAGCCACTTAAGTTAATGTGAGGATTATGCTGCACCTCCTGAGGATTATGTCATCCACCTCAGAACAGCAGTGCAGGTACAGCAAGTCCCCCTCAGCAGAAGGATGGCCTGAGATGGACACAAATTTCCCTTGGGGTGCTGGAAGTGCTTCCCCAGGGGTGAATGAGCAAGGAAGAGACTGCCATTGAGTTTAGTTTAGCGTGCACCCTGTTAATATTAACAAATTCTTACTTTACTTCAATTTGAGCCAAGGAAGGCTCTACGAACAATTTAATTTGTGCTAAGAAACACATATTTAGCATAAAACAGTTACAGTGTGCTTTGATAATACCTCAATTACAGAGAATAAAAACCTGTATGTTTCCTATTAAAATAACAGTATGAGTTCACACTGAGGTTAGTTCCCAGCACCAATTTTCGGTAGTCTAGCTCAGGAGGTTAAAATCCAAAAAGTAAGCTTTTCACCATTTATGGCTCGTGTTTTCTTGTTTACACTGCACTCTGCCTTCAGAGAGACAAGGCCAGTCAATTAGAGTTTCAGTTCTCCAACATCAGAGCTATGTTACAGTGCATGGGTTTCCAACACTAACAAAATTACTTGTATCCAAAATAAAACTATTAAATGAAATTAAGAAAAATATTTCACGTTCATAGGAGCAACATAGCTATTCAGAGCAAATTAAATGCCCTGTTTTACACTCTGAAAAATTAATTTAGAAGAAAAACTGCATAAGCCTAAAAAAATTGGGGCGTGCCATACTAAATCACAGAAATATAAATCACACTTATTGCACTTATCTGGTTATTTTTAATCCTAAAAATGGAATTGTTTGAGGACAAAGTCACTTTGCTGACTGTTATAAAAGAGCTGTATACAGGTTTCATTAGGCCATATGGGGATGGGGGCACGCTGCGGACATGCATGCACACCAGGTCACTCTGCAGGATGTTCTTGTGCGCCCCACCACAGTAAAAAGTTGAGCACTACTATTTTAGCTTGTTCTGAATATATTCGTTAATGTTAATCAGAAGCTCAACAGCAAAGGAGGGGAAAAAAATCCACATTTCCTATAAAAAGCTTTGAAGAAACCCCCAAATGCTGTTTCTACCCCATGGGAAAGTTCCTAAGAGGTCCCCAAATGTGCCTCATGCCTTAATACAACAGGAAATCTAGTTAGATTCAAATGCTGACACTCTTGTGTGCTCTATCCAAGAGGTTTCAGGTCATGAAACAGACCTCACTCAGCTAAATACTACACTCATGTTCACAGGACAAACCGCAGCAATACTTTCAAACCACAGCTAATCCTATCCAAATGGGAATGTAATCTGTTTGAATAAATAAGAAATAAAAGGAAGAGTGAAGCCAAGGAATAATGAGTGTTTCTCAGGGCTGTGTGTCTCGGCTGAGTGTTTGAAAGTGGGGTTGCATCATTTGTACTGCATCTGCTGGAGAAGACAAAATGTGCCCTGTAAGGCAACACGGACAAATGTCTTGGGACAGAAGACTCCATGCGTTAAACTGTGATTTTCTGCCTGCTGGAGAGTGCTCTTTGAAGTTACTGTGGACGAATTCCTTCTGTAATTGTATTCACACAGGCACACACACTTGCATTATGAATTTTTTATCTGCTTCTACAGCACTGAGCATTAGGCACAGCCAGTGATAGAATGCCTGATTCCACAGCATAAGGTCTGACTAATGCAGAGCTCCTTCAGCAGCAAGCACTAACTTAACTTATATTGATGTCCAAATACTGCATTCCTGATGCTTTTTGCCATAACCACTCAAAATGTTTTAAATGGCTGCAGTGGAGCCTACATTTATATTGCAACTATTCCTACTGCAAAATGATTCTTATATACCATGCAGAATGGATGGATATTGCAAATCAATGAGTTTCATCCCCAGCAGAAAAATCTTTCACTGCATAAGTTAAAGATAACATACTTGGTATGTATAATGACAAATAAAAGCACAGTGGGTATTAAGTGCCTGGGTATTAAGATGAGGTATTTGCCCACGTGTCACTCTGGCACGCTAGCTGTGCTGACTGCAAAGGTTACAGCCCCTGGCCTGCCTCACTACCTGTCATCTCCCCTTCACTGGAGATTAGCACCTGCCCTGCACTGCTGGCACAGCCACCCCAAGAGAATTCCAGCACCTTTTCAGCAGAATCAGCTGCACTAAGAGAGCACAGTACTGGAAGCTAGCCTGGACAACTGAGACTTAACACAACGTGCATCCCACAAGTGGCTGTGCTGCTCACCTGGAGCACTGCTGTGCAGGTAGGAGCAGCCTGTGAGCAGCTGGATGGGGACTTCTCTGTCTCAGGAAGCTAGATAGGCAGCGTGACCATAAGCAGGACACAAAACCCTGTTTCCTTGCCTGGCATCACAAAGTGTCATGGATTTGCACCCACAAGACACAGCACCCCACAGACCTACAGACAAACACCAAACCTGCTCTGAGCACATATCTTTTCCAAGTCCGGAAGGGACTGAAGTGCTGAACACTGCAGGTCTGGCAGATTTCTTTCATTTATGTATCATTTTTAAAGAAACAACCTCTTAATATGTATGAAACGTGAAATGAGTGTTCCCAATATGTCCTACAATAAATCTCTCTGGAAATACCCAAAATCTCCCTCCCTCCCTCTAGATGATCCCACCTTCCCCATCAGGATTTCTTCAGAGTTTGGGTCTAGGATGAAGGCATCCTAAGCCTGTACCTCCAGTCCTCTACTCCAGCTTTTTAGTGTTTCTATTTCTCCTTCCCTGTGAATATTCATGAACTAGCTTTTATAACTATTCCTGTCATCCAGAAGAAATTTAAGTGGAAGCACGTGTGACTTTTGCCACTTTCCTTTCTGTCCCAAGGATTGAAACAGCCACAAGGAAACTGCCCAGTATGTTATCAGAATCACTTGTTTGCAGTTTGGCAAAGTTTGTGAAGTGGCAAGTTCTGGAGCTGTCTAATGGCAAAATCTGGAAAAGAGCTTTCAGCACATTTGGAAGAGAGGTCCTCCTGAAACCAAAAGAACTACAGATGTTTTTAGCTGAACTTAAACTCTACTGGAGCTGGTAATGCAGGCATCTTACTCCCTCAGCTATAAAATACAGCCTCACTTTTTTCTGAAATGATGACCTTGAAACTTCTTTGAAAATATCCCTGAATAATAAGATCTAAAAACCACTAGAATAACTCATGAATTATATAACCATGTGAAAAGCATAGAGCCTCTCTCTCAACAATAAAGATTCTCAGAGATAATACAAGGACATTGGTGATGGGGTGATCTGTAAAGGACTCCAAATATGCCTGTAACCAAAACCTCTTTAAAGTACAGCCTGGGTTAAATAAACAAAGACTGATCATTACAAACAGCAGCGCTCAGCTGAGTTCAGTCACTGCATATCTAAAGGTCCTGCTGGATGAATATTCAAACAATGCATTCAGCCACATGACCTTGGACTCTGCTAAAGAAAATTCCAGAAGACCATCGAGGTCTGATTTTCCTCAATCTCTCTGGGCAGAGAACGCAGAGATTAATGACCTGAAAGCGTAATGCAACAATCTGCTTGAAAATATAAACCATACTGAACTAGAGTTGTGAAAAAGGTAAATAACTGCAAATAGCCATAAGGCCACTTCAACAGATATGAAAACCACAGTAGGGGCAGGGTAGGAAAGGAAGGGAATAATATAAAACTGCAGTATCAAGTGACAGCACATAATATGCCGAAGAAAAACTTTGTAGAGAATGGACATAAAACTGTGCACACATTGTGACATTTTGCTGCTGTAATCAAACTTGAGAAAATGAGAAAATAAGCCAAGAGTTGACAGTACTCCCTACTCAGAAGAGCTGTGATGCTTAACACATTGTTCAAGTACACTCATCAGCTAGAAGAAAGAAACACTGAAAGGAATCTACTACTTTCTGTAGTAGACAAAAGCACAGATTTTGCAAAGATCTCACTTTGAACAAAATATAGTCTTCTTTTTCAGTATCAGTGCTTACCTTGGACCTAGGGAGTCCAAAAGCAACAGGGGAGTTTTTTCCTCCACTTTCAGTTGTTGCATATACAGACAACTGCAACGCTGTGCCAGGTAAGCACAAGGACAATGAGTTTATTGATCTGCATCCCACTGGGCACAGTCTGTGCTCTCATGGGATACATAGATACTACACAAAAGTTTCATACACTGCCTGCTTGGCCAGCTCCAGGCTGGGGATCACACTCTGCTATGCAAAGTACAAAGTCACAAACACAAAACCACTCATCCTCCCCCCTACAGTCCCCACTAGCCCATGTAGGCACACGGTTTGTGGTAATTGGGAGTGGGGCTGAGGCAGAGCCCCATCCCCAATGGGCTACAGCTGTGAGAAGCAGGTGAGCAGCATTGACAGCAATGAGCCATGGAGTGCCCAGGTGCACTGACCAACCACCAAGGGATGCGCAGGTGCAATGCACAGACATGAAGGGTATAAAAGGTTGGGCTAAAGACCAAGAAGGGCAGACATGTGCAGCCTTCTGAAGTGATATGGTGATACTCTGTATGGGCAGGTGCTGGAAGCCTTCTGATGTGCTATGCTGTTACTCTGTGTGGCTGAATGCTTAAAGCCTTCTGATATTCTATGGTGAGACTCTGTGTGTTGTGGCTGTCTCAACTGCAACAAGCCCACAGGGCCAGTTCTGAAAATGCACTAAGGACAGACCAGGGGGCCACAGCCACAGAAATGCTTCTTCCCAGCACACAGATGCACTGCTCCTTTGCTCTATTTGTCACAGCCCAGCGCCAGCTGGCCCAGGAGCACACAGACAGCTCTGAGTACATGGGACATCCACGCTGATACAACTGAGTGGTCACCGGGAGGCAGCAGAGCATGATTTTTCTTCCCACCCATCCCTGACGCTTCTGTGCTTACATCACTGCTCATGTGAGTACAAGCACAGAAGACTTCATTTTCTCCAAGACCGCATCTTAGAAACACACAATTATGGACTGGTTTGGGATGGAAGGACCTTAAAAGACCATGCTACCCACTACCATAGGAGGGACACCTTTCACAAGACCAAATTGCTCAAAGTCCCATTGAACCTGGCCTCAAACACTTCCAGGAATCCACAGCTTTGCTGGATAACTTGTTCTAGTGCCTCATCAGTCACACAGTGAAAAATCCCTTCCTAACATCTAACCTGAACTATCCGCTTTTGCTTTAAAGCCATTCACCCTTGTCCTGTCACCTTCAGGTGCTGGAAGGTGCTATAAGGTCTCCCTGGAGCCTTCTTTTCCCAGTCTGATCTTACAGGGGAGACAGTCCAGCCTTTTGATCATTTTCATGGCCCTTCTATGGACCCACTCCAACAGATCCACGTTCTTCTTATTTTGGGGGCCTGAGAGCTGGATGCAGCACATCCAGTGCTGGTAGTGGGGTCTCACAAGAGAAGAGTAGAAGGGAAGAAGCATCTCTCTTGACCTGCCTAGGTGCTCCTACCCGTGTTCTGGAAGAGCCACTTTGAAATAACAGCGAGGAAAAGAGGTACAAGAAGTGAAAACAAGAAAAACACACAAAAGATGCCTGATTTCTTTGCATCTTCTGTATTCTATATTTATAGTGGAAGGATATTAGCAAAGTAACATCCATACTTACTCTTCCTGAAATATACTGTTGAGAGATGAACATTAGAAAGAGCAGAAATAATGAGGGCCAGGTATAATTTGCATCCAAGGATTTTGGAGACTAGAAGTATCAGTGACTGACAGAATAACTATTTCTGTAGAGATAAAAACTTTAAAACAGCACACAAGTCATTATAACTCAGCTACAGACAGTGTATGACTGTCCTTAACACTCAGAAAATATCTCCAAAAAATTAAATTTCAGAATGTGAAAATTTCATTACTATAAACTTAAGCTTTGTTATTGTATTAAAGAATTTGTATTAAATTCAAAGAGTAAATAGCTCCTGAAGTTTGCAAGGAAGCAAACACTCAACAGGGAAACAAACTTCTAATCACAAACTATTTTGTTGATTATAAAGAGCATTTTCTTTAGTTCAGCCCAGTTCAAGAACAGGTTTCCTTAAAGCCTGGAGAACTGATTTGGAAAAGTCCTTACTTCCAACCTATACACACTTGGCAGAAGAGGCTGACACAGCTCCAAAAAGAAATGGAGACCAAAACCAGTCCGTTCAGACACCAACATAGTCCTACCTAAAAATGCTGTCCAAGAGATCTAACAACCTGCCCTCAGCTGTAGAGGCAAAGCACAGTTTGTTCAGTTTGCTTTTTCAAAGATCCTGAGTAGCTGATGTAGGCTGAGCACACAGTGGTGCCCTTGGCATTCTAATTTCATACAAAAACAATTGTATTCACATTCTCCAAGGCTGCTCCAGGATGTGAACCCAATGAAGCTCAGTGAGTGCAGATAAGCAACAGAGTGGTTCAAAATACACACACCTGATCCAAATTAAATTAATCATTTTAATGCAAATTAACTGATTTTCTGATAATTCTCTTAATTTCAATAACAATGTGGTTTTACACATTTTCCACTTCTTCTATGTACTCAGTATTTTTAAACCAATTTTATAATACTGATTTTCTGCCTTATGAACTGAATTCCAAGACATCATCTACAAATAAAACATGACCACATGTTATATATATTATTCACCATTTATAAAAAAGAGTATGTATGTAATTTGTCAGTCTGAACAGCAAAAGAAGTACTAAATTAAGGAAAAGATTATATTGCCATTGACACTCAACACATGAAACAACTATCAATCAATGTAAATCATCTTGCAAGAAAAATAACTCTGAAATATGATCCAAAAAGTTTTAAGCCCCTCACTTACTAAATTAAGTACACATTTAAAATCAGTGATGAAAATCAAACTGCAAACCCAAATATGATTTAAAGGTCTACTAATAAAACATAACAGAAGAACCAGTCAGGACACAAAGGGTTATAACTCAGATAATAGGCAGCATATGACATCCTTAGCACTTGTGAAATTCTCATAAAAGACGAAGTAACAAAACTTAGAGAATGGCAAAAGCACCTGAGGACAAAAGACAACTGAATAATTCTTAGTTTGCTAATTTATTGTAATTTTAATGAAATTACAGATGTGATTCACACGTTTGTCTGTATTTTCCAGAAAAATTTTACAGGTTTAGTGATAGTCCCAGTGACCACTTTCCTTCTCTTTTCCTTGATTAAAGGAAGTTTTGTTTCTCTAGATAACCACAGCTCATGTCTGCAGTTACATGTATTTTAGTAATGGGATAAGGCAAAGTTTTGATGTTTACCTACTCAAAACACAGAAGAAACCTTTGCCAAAGCTATTTGATGAGAGCCCCCAGATCACTTCAAATTAGCTACATTTTCCCTGGGAGTCTGTCCCTTATTCCTGAAGGCTGTTTGGCAGCCCACAATTAAATTACCCTTAAGAAATTAATCCAAATCACCTTTAACTCTTTTCAAAAAGTTAAAGGTGAATGCATTTTCAAAAAATAGCCAATATACAATTCACCTGAGCTCTGAAAAACAACAGGGAAACCGTGGAGTGGGAATAGGTGATGACACCTCACCTATCCCTGTCATTAGCCAGGAAAGCATCAAGCATTTTAAATAATCTTAATGGAGCAGGCCCCAATAAAGCAGATCAGAGTGTAAAATAGATAATGAAGACACTGAATAAAGACTGAAAATATTTTAGATTAAAACTAAAAGAGGCCTGGCCTTCTGAAGGCCTGTGTTTATACAGATTGTGCTGAAGTGGATGGAATTTTAATCATTTCATTGGCAGCTCACCATTAACAAAGCCAAATAAAACAACACCAAAAAAAAAAAAAAAAAAAAATCAACTGCAACCACTCCACATTTCCACACATATATAGAACTGTAACAAAGTAACTGTTGTTTTTTTGAATGTTCCCAGAATTCCGATCTGGATAAACTGACTTAAGAGAAATAAAAAAAGAAAAATGGCATCCCTCTCTTTCAGGCTTTTTGGCAGTTGGTAAATTTAATTCTGCATGAGAGGCCACCTCATAAGAAGACAAAGTGTTCAAACCCAGAAGCTTTTGATGATAAAATTGCTCATGTAACTTTGACTCTAAACTCAAGTGGGAAGCAGTCATTAAGCAAGTACACAATCACCAGAATTTCTCTAGCATGATGCTCTACAGGCTTTTTCTGTAACTCCAAACATAATAGCATTGTTGGTGGAAAAAGCAGTGGCCACGTCACGTGAAAACAGTCACATGCAAAATCAAAGAGCACTTGTGAAAGTCACATAATACAAGTCACCAGTTATACAGAGATTTCTCCCTCATACACAGAAAAGCATTAAGAATGCAAAGAGGCGGCCAAACTAAATTTTCAGCTAAATTAGCTACGTGGAGTTCGTCTTCAGTGACAGACTCAGGAGTTCCTCTGTGCCCATCGGTCCTGCTGGCTCTTCTCCCAGCCCAGGGGCAGGACCTTGGTTCACACTAGACCTTCCCAGCCCACACCCTGGCCTCTTCATTTCTACATGAAGGAAGGAGTTAGACACAAGGGAAGCAAGGTTTAACCTATTCAGGTGGCTCTTGGATGCCAGCAGATGGGGATCAGCTCCCCAGCACATCCCTGTCCTAACACAGCACTTAGGTGATGTGCTACACTCAGTTCTCAGTTTGCTTGGCAGTATTTGATGAGAATAGCACTGAACAGGAAGATCTGAAGCTCATTTACTAAATACAAGCCTAAAGAGGACTCTGGAGGAAAATATTATGCTCTAGAGCTTCCTCAGATGTGAGGCCAATAATCAATCTTTCTGTTTGTCCAGTTTTCACACATAAAATTCAGCCTGCCAGAGCCAAATTCTGGAAATACTTTGTCCTTCATTTGAACACACACAAATTATTCATGCACAAATCTATACAGGAATATACAGATGTTCAAGAAATATATTTGTAATGATGGGATTTGGATTTGTTGTTTCAAATCTTATCTTTTCAGCTGCATGTTTGTTTCTGGTCTCAGCAGGTGTAAGTGAAATTATATTTATATGGAAACATCAAAATCATTAATGTCCTTCAATTCAGGGAATACAGAATATAATACTGCTTGTATATATAGAGACAAATAATACATATTGTGTTGAATGCTATTTCTAACATGAATGACATGTCAACTGTCTGCCTCCAAAGTGTGGTAAGACATCTAAGAAAAGCTATGCAATACCCCATACAAAAATGATGAAAAGCATTTCAAAACAAATGCTATCTCATAAATTAATTCATGTGCTAATTGACCAGCTGCAAACAGCACAACAGGTAACTGAATAATCATACCTTGGAGCAAGTCATAGGAGCAACATGCTTTCTAGATGAATGTTGTTTACTCCTCTTGCAATATCATTGAGTGTCTCTATGAAAATTGCCAAAGCCATGAAGTACTGAGTTATCTACAGAAAAAAGGACAGTGAAGTGAAGGAGTCTCAAAGTTAAATAAGCCTGTGGATGCATGAAGTCTGGAAGGAGACAGATTGCATCTCATAAAAGATCATCAAGATACTCATGCAGGGACACACTGGAGTCAGCCACAGCATTGCTGATGGAGTGAAACACGGCAGTGATTGATGGGACAGCCTAAACAAATATGCCCACAAACCAAAATTTTCAAAATGTTCTTTAAAGAAATATGGTAAATATGAAACAGTGTCAAGTAAAAGCAAATCAGGTCCTTATCTCACCACTGCAGTTGACATTGTATTACAGCTTCCCAGCAGGTGTTCGAGTTAGATTAGGCAGGGTAACATCTAATAAATACATTCCTCCCTACTATGGGGAGGCAAATTAACTGTAAAAACAAACCCCCATCACAGACAGAAAGAAATACTGTCAAGTGAAGACTGCAACAAAGTCCTGACTGACAACATCACACCAGAGCTTTATTATTGAATAATACTTTTCATTTTATTAAAATAAATATGAGTTAAAAATGGACCATGTGTTGTGATTCCCTGACAAAAAATATATTGCTTCAGTCCCAAAATAGGAACCAGAATACCCTCTAGTTTTCCAGTATAAAAGAACACATTTCCTTCCTGAGCATTACATGATCAACCCTAACTTTAAAGCTGAGTTATTTGTGACCTTTTCCTGTTAGGAAGGGCAGGGTGTTTACACATCTGTTGAAACACCAAATCATTTGCAACTAATAATTAACTGATTCCACAAGGTGTTAAGACATGTTTTAAATAAGACCACCACTAAAAAAGAAACCAAGGCAATTAATATTAGCATGCTGCTTGATAAAGCTTCATATTTCTTGGCCATAGCAATCTTCTTTTTAGTTTAGTTTTGTTTTTGTTTTTTTTGTTAAAAAAAAAAAAAAGCAGAATTTCCTACAAAAATCTCCAATTTTCCAACCAGAAATATTTTTCCTACAGACTAATGCCTTTTTTGCAAAACAATCAAAGCACAGCTATTTGAAGTTAGACACATTCTAGCAGGATAAATGTACCATAAATACTAATTAATTCTTCATGTGACCAACTCTCTCCTATGTCTGTGAGCAGAACTGGAGCCCAGGATCAGAAATCAAACAGAAGCTGATACTTTAGGGAGAATCAACTATATTCCTTTAAAATTGAAGTTTTTATTTTTTCAAATAGTATAAAGAGATTTATCAATTAAGATGAAATACATAATTCAGTGAATTCTAAGATTCAACTTGGTTGCTGCCATTTAAGATGAAAAAATTCAAAAATAAAAGTATGCAAAATCTTGTTTTTAAATATTCACTCAAGATTGCCAATTTCTTGTCCTGTTAATGGAATTGCATGTGTTGAGGAGAAAGGTATCCAACAGGGCATGGGGACACACACCCAAGGACAGCCAGGGATGTTCAGCTGTGTCACCAGTGCCACCACTGCTGCACAGCAACCCTGCAGTGGCTGAGCATGGGCATGCAGAGCTGTCCCACGAGTCACAAACGCTGCACAGGGAAGGCTTTGCCTCCAAAAACACGGATTTAGAGCTGGCAGAACAGGCTTCACTGCATCTGCCACTGGATCCCTCCTGCTCTCCTTTCAGGAGAAGTTTGTCCAGAAAAAGGTAAATCATTAGATTGATTCCTCTTGGTAATGGCTAACTACCAGGGCAAGGACTTCTGTAAAAGCCATCAGTGCCCTAACAAGGCTGAAATATTGGAAAGAGGAGCTGCCTGTTCCACTCCAACTTCTCACTCAAAGATCTCCTCAATCAAGGAAATGAAATCCCCGTCTTCAAGGACAAAAGATAATAATTAATTCCTAATAATTAATTCTCAACAATTAATTCTTAAGTGACAAGGCACCAATAATTCAAGTCACATTTCTGAACTTGCATTTCCAAGTAAGATATTTTGCCTCCTAAACAGAGAAGGGTCTTCAGGTTGTGGTGGTTTTGTTGCATCTTTTTCTCCCTTTTTCCCCCCAGTACTACAAAGTGGTCACTGCAAAACAAATTAACTTTCTTCTTATCAAAGCAAGCTCTCACAGAAGTAGTCCCTGGTTAGGGGAGGATGACAGTTCTGAAGGCAGCAGGATTGGGATCAGGAACTGCAGCATGCACCTTGGCTATAATCCCCAGCAGCTTCCTTCAGAGGTGTAATTACAAGGTGGAAGCCTGACAGCCTGTCCCCAGAAAGGTACTGAAAGGAGAACACAGACACCCATCCAAATGGAGACAGTGAGGAGCTCTGGCTGCACCTCTCCGTGCCGGAGGGCTGAGGTGCTGACAAGGGAAATGCTGTGCTTGGCTCTGTGCCCCACAGCTGCTGCGCTCCAGCCCGGGGAATGGGCAGGAATGGGGCTCCAGGGAATGGAGCCCCCCAGACTGCTGTGTATGGCTGAAGGCTGGTTTACCCTCTCAGAGAGCAATAATGAAACAGGTATTTGGAGAAGAGGCTTGCTATTGCTGCTGCTGACGGAGTAACAGTTCAGAAGTAGTTAAGTGGTCATAACAAACAGGTAAAAAACCCTAAAGTTCATTAATAGTAACATTGGAGGAGGCTCAGCACGACTGTTACACATAAAAAAACCGACAGCCACTTTCTTCTACATCCTCTGCACCTTCATTAAAGCACAGGCTTGCAAACTCAATGTTTTCATACCGAATTACAGAGCTAGGTTTCAAGGCAAACATATGTAAACACCCATTAGGTAAGTGTTAATAATTCACAGCAAGATGCCAGCTCTCCAGTAAGACATTTAATGGGCAAAGAGACCATTGCAAAAGGTCCTTGGAATAAACTGGACAACTTTCAAACAAAAGGATCTCCTTTCTGTATTAGTATTGTTCATCAAGACTTAATTTTGCTGCTCTTGAATATTTTTAAAATAAAAATGTTTCTACCTAATGTTTATATTTGTGTATTTAAAATCACACATATAACCTGTTCCTTTTCTGATGGTGATTCCTCTGCCTTTGCTAGCCAAAAGGCCAGAATGGGGAGGTATCAAGTGTCAACCAGGATTCAGCTGCCTACCACAGGGGGTGGTACCCTGTGGAGGTAGGAAACAGCTACCACAGTACCTGGGTAACTGATTCATCCCAGGTAACTGATTCATCCCAGGTACTGGGAAGTAGCACCATCCCACACACTCAGCAGATTGATGGGGTAACAACAACACTGCCCAGGGGGATCAAAAAAGATTGTATGACACCTCTTGGGAAGAGGAGTAAACCTGCCCCAGGGGAGGAGCTGTCAGAAACCCAGCCAGCTGGGACAGGAGCTCAAGTGGGTGAGCTGTCCCTACAGGGGCAGGAGCTGAACTTGCTTCATCTCTGGGTAATCTCACACATAAAGGTGTCAAACTCCTTTCACAGCACAAGCATCGTCCAACACCACCCAAGTAAGCTATACCGTGTGCTAATCCAAACAGACTTAGTTCTGTAGAAATAAAAGTAGACTGATCCTTAAATACATTTACTTTTAATTTATTATTGTGACTTACCAGATTAGCAAGTTTTATTATATTTCTTAGCTTGGTCACTTAGCTTGTGGGACTGTGGGCACACTACTTTGGGACCTCAACAGACCTTGTGCCACAGCCACACACTGCATCAGCTTCTCAGTTTAGAGATCTTTACACCATACACCCTACACAGTCTCCAGGACTGGGAAAATCTGATGTCTGTGGAAAGGGAGGCAGGAAGGTAACAAAGATCAGTATTTGCCATATTCCTCCTATCACTGACCCTTGTCTAGAAGCTAAAGAAAGCTATATTTATATGCAAATTACAAATACACAGCCTTTTTAATACAAAAACCAGGTAGAAATCCTGGGCAGACTGCTTTCTTCTCAGTTGCTCTGGTCTTCTCTTCCCTCACCTTTCCAACACAATGCTGCTCTGCTTACATTCATCCACAACGCTCTGCAAAGGCACCTTGGCTTTGACAATGCCACCTTTTTCTCTGTAGCATTCCATTGTATCTCAGCCTGCTATCACACCAATTATTAAGCATTTTCCTTCCTAATTAGTCCCATCTTCTCCATCATCCTCATCTACTGCCTATGTTCATTCCACCATGTCAGGTCTCTGTCACACAGTTTTCTGCACTGGGAACTTCTCTCCTTCTCCTCTCATTTCTGAAGAAATTACCACTAAATATTATTTTATTATATTAATTCTATTTATTGTTATATTTATTAATATATTTTTATTATATTTCTTATTATGCTTATTATTACAACATTATCCACATGCTTTAAGAATCTCTAAAACTTAGCAAGGCCAAACATCTGCTTGCTGAGTCCACTATATATCACAAAACAGTCTGTACAAATCTTGGTGCAATTGTATTGTCTTTATTGTATCTATTGTCACTTATGTAAAATTTCTGGAAATAAAAGTCACCTGTGTTTATACACCTTGTACAGTGATGTCCTAACCCACAAATAGGGTGCCAAGATACTATGGCAATGTAAAAATCACCTCTGCAATGCAGGGTGACCTGTGATGCAGAGATGCCCACACAAATTCCCTGGATTCTTTATGGATTTGCACAGGGCTGGATGCCCATTTCTGTCCCTCAACCCCCCACAGTCAGGGCAGAAACAACAGATACTCTTATCACTCACTTTTACTGCCTCATCCCTAATTTGGGCATAATCCCAATTTAAACCAGCTATCTAACATCTAAATATCATTTCTCTGGGCTGTGTGGTTTCCAGAAATAACTGAAATCCCCTTCCCCCATCAGGGAAACACACCCAGCAGCAATTGCCAAACCCAAGCCCCAGTGCCCTCCTCTGTAGGGCCCTGAGGCACACAGACCTGGCTCTCACAAACCCTGCGCGCATCAGCCACCACATCCACACGCTCATCTGTAGCTCTGGCTTTTAAAGCCTTGTCCCTCCCCAGTGCTTCAGTGAGCACCCCCAGGCAGCTCCTAAGGACCAAGCAATCACTTGCCCACTGCTTCTGTCCCACTCTTTGGGAGGAAGTCAAGAGATACTCCAACAAGCATCTGAGCTGTGCATGCTGTAAATAAGCGATATATTTCTACAGAGTGGACGTAACCCTCATCCATACCACAGAGGAGGAAGAAGGAATATGCAAAAACTTTCTTAGTCCCTGCAGCAAAATCTGTAATTGATCCTTTTCCAAGCTGAGCAAATAAATTTTTCCCTCAATGGTCTTGAGCACTGTCTCAACCCTTTTAATTCAAATATTTCCTAAAAAGCTGGGAAGAACAAAAGCAAAATCAGAAACAGAATATTTCCAGAGTTATCCTAATACAAAGCATGCATAAAAATATTTCTTCACATTTCTTTCAAATACAGTATGTTAGATCCTCTTCTACACATTGATGTTGTGCCAGTTGAGCACAATTAATTAATTCCTCACTCTAAAGTAAAGGCAAAAGCCCTCCAGTTGTCTTTGGGAGCAAGTGACCTGCAGCTATTTGATCTCACAACCACTCCTGTGCCTCATTGTTTGGGAAGCTCCTCCACGGGAGGCTCTGAAGGAGCTGGGTCAGGACACCCAATGTCACCTGGAGCGAGCACCGTGGTGCCTGTGGGGAGCACGGCACTGTGGAGCTGCTGTACTGGGATGCAGGGCAGCATCCCACTGACTCCCCACAGCGAGCACTCACACACGAGGAGCCCTGGCTCTACCCACTGCAACCTTCACCCACCCAGCTCTGCAGGCTCTCATCTCCAGGAAACAGCATCTCAGAGCTGGGAGACGTTTCCTGACAAAATTAAAAATATTGACATTAAAACCTTGACTTACATTATTAAGAAATAGTACATTTTGTATCATTTTCATTTTCCCTGACATTGTACATTGCAATGTTGTATAAGTAACAGCTTTTTAGTAACCTGGACTCCAGATGTACTTAAATTATTGTGGAATGCTTAAAATAATATTTTTCAATGTGGTAATCATTCAAGTCAGAAAAAAATACAGACACAATGAGTATTTCCCATGCAAAAATATAACATAGCAAACATAATTTCCAAGTTTAGAAAGAAAGAAACAGTTTATGTATTAAATATAAATATATTTTACAGTCAAATTGTTTTGCCACAAAGGTTAAATAATTCCCCTGCAGTTCACAATTGCAAGCATCCCAAAGTAGCTCTAGTTTCCTTTACCCTTAATGTGCTCCTAAACTCTTCTCCTTTCTCCCATCAAATATTTGCAGCCTGACTTTCCTGGGCAACTACACCTCACAGAGGATGTGATAATATAGAGATGTAATTCCCAATTTCTCTTATCCAGGATTCAATTTCAAGCTTCATTAAGGTTTGACAAATAAATTAGAGTGCTTTGCCACTGCACACAATAATCTTCACTTCTAAGGCAAGCCCTAGCAATTCAACTGCTTATCCTGAAATATATATATGACACTGAGTGCATCAACACTCAAAGCTTGGAACAACTAACCCAGTTCCACCTCACACCATGCAATCACTGACCTACAGATCTCTGTTCAGTCATCCCAGTCCTTCCAAAATCTTTCATGCCTTTCGCCAGCAGGGCTTCTCTGCCAGAAAAGGCTGGGTTATAAAATAACAAAAATAGTAAAAAAAATTTTTTTAAATAATCTTTGGACCTGATGGGAGGTCCCATTACACTTCCCACATGCTGATTTTTCTGTGTCCTCAACAGTTCAGCAGCTGCTTCTGCTGCACCAACACCCCCAGCACTCAAACACAAAAATGGATTTGGAAGCAAATCCCTTCCCTTGCTCTTCTGGCCCTTTCTCACTGGCTCCAAGGGACATGCCATGCAAACTCCCCTCTGCTTTTCTGTTTTCAGCCTCCTCTAGTCTTAGACTTTATTTCAAGAGGGGTCAGCAAGCAAGCCCTTCGGTAGCTCCCCGTGCTATGTACCTGCAACAGAAATCCCCACATTCTCCTTGGGAACATCCTAACAAATTGCTCCCTTCCAGCTTTTCTTTGACAACCATATTTTTTCTTTCCCATTGGCTTCCACTCTACCTCCATCTGTCTGAGTCAGATCCAGCACAAGAAGCCAGTCACCCTCTTGCAGAGCACTATGGTTATTAAATGCCTTTATCTCAGCTAAGGGTGTGTGTTTCAAAAAACTGTAAGGAAGCCAGAAATAAATAATTCACTGCAGTAATCTTATTCTTTTCACCCATAATTCAAGTTAATTCATCTTAAGCCTGCTATCTTCAGCACAAAGAAGTTCTATAGTTAAATCTCATGCTGAAAGCTAAGTCCAAGTAGTTGGACTTGGTCCAAAAGAAGGGGCTCCAAGAGCTCAAACCACTTAGGAAAGGTGTCCTGCCACCTGAGACCATGGCCACCACAACTGCAGTATGGCCATGAAGATAAGCTCATTGCTGCTCCCAGTGCTTCTATTCCCAGGGCTCAACAGCTCTTCAACCTGCCAGGTGATGAGGGATCTCTCTATTCCCTACTCCATCATCAGGACTCAGCAGCTTTGGCAGAAAAGTTTGTGTTTGTGGAGCACAGGCAGTAAGGATCATGCCCTGTTATCTCCACCCACCCCTCCTGCAGTGGCACCTCACTGTCCCTGCAGGATAAGGGAAAGACTTCCCTGGTAGAAAGCAAAATGCTATCCAGTTTCCAGCCAGTTTGTCAGACAGATTCCCAAACCAGGCCTTCAAACACTTGAGATCTTTGCTTAAAAATGATTTCCAGAAAGGAAGCCCAGACAAATATAGCAGTGCAGCCTAGCTCCCTCTCTGGAAGTCCCCTCCCAGCCAGCTATAACACATAAATTACCAAAGAACATCAAGTTACCATAGAACAGCAGATACTCTCTTTTTGATTTTGGCACCTATGCCAGACCCCATATTCTATAGCAATCAGTATTTCCATCTGATCAGCTGGATGCTCCTGGTTAAAAGAGCTAAAGTGAATGCATTTGGACTTCAACAATGCACTGATACAGCCTTCAGATGTGTTTCTAAAAAAACAAGCAGGTAAGCTATCACAAGCAAAAAACAACCAATCATAGTAGAGGCAAATATGATTTAGCAAGTTATATCTACCATCACAAAACAAGCACAAACAAAGCATGAACATTTGAAACAACAAAAGCTGAAAATGCTACTAAAATGAAAAACTGCACAGGGAAACATATGAACAAGGCTTAAATCCCTTTTGCTAAAAACCAGTATTCAGTTGTGTGGAAGATCTCAGCATTACAGTCCTTCTCTAGGAAGGAAGAAGAAAGAAAGAAGGCTCTAATTACAGTAACAAAAAAGTAACAATACAGAAGATCTAGATTAAGATTTTCAAAAGCTATCAAAAAAATTTGGGAACTCAAGGTTCATCTTCAGAAGTGAGTCAAAAGCTTCAGAAAATCTCATTGCAGAGATGATGGTGAGAACTATTCAGGGAGCACCAGCACTGTGGCAGCCAGGACAGACCATGCACCGCTGGGTGCAGCCCCAGCCTTCCATCTGCCTGAAGCACACTGAGGGCCAGGTGGTGTGGCAAGCAGAGCCCCAGCGTGCTGAAGCACGCCATGACCTGAGCACCTTGGGCTCAGCACTCCCAGCAGTAAACCAGGACATCACACCATGAGCAGGGCAGGGCAGGAACACCCAGGCAGGAGTCAAAGCTCTCCTCTGCCCAGCGGTGGTGGCACTTCAGTAGCAATCCTGCTTTCCAGCTGATGTTCACTTAGCTACTCATTTACCATACTGTGTTGTCTTCTGCCCTTCCTTGTTTCCTTCCATTTGAACCACACAGCTGGAATCACCTTTTCTTCCTCTTATGTTCTGGTCCATGAAGGAAAAAAGTACTTACCAAGACTGCAAACACTTATGAGTCCAAGCTTTGTTCTACTGTGGGCAAGATCCTTCAGTCAGCCCATTCATACTCCATGCTGGAGGCTGAACCTGCTTGACAAAACCTTTGCCAGCTAAATGATGACTTGCCAAAGTAATTTCTCAAGAGCAAGGAAAAGACACACAGGTCTGATACTGATCAACATGCTTCAGAAGCTCAAAAAAGCCCACTGCTGCATTGTAAACAGCAGCAAATTATGACCTTTTAAATAGCAGAATGGAAGCATTTATTTCAGCAAGCCAATTTGGTACCAGCTTTTTCCAGGCTGTGTGGCCCCATCTGCCTATTCCAGTTCAGTTTAGCTCTGACTGATCCCAGTTACATAACTGTACCCTTAAGCTCATAAATCGCAAGGTCAGTATCAGGTTAAACTCTTGCTGTGTAAGACAATATAGGCAAATCCTGAACAGTCCCATTGCCACACCTATTTTTCTCTGTGTTTGATGCAATTCCCAGCTCAAAGCTCGGCAGGAGATATCCTTTCCTTCTTCCATTTCTCTCACAGGTTATTTTTACTTTTATAATGCAAGATGACAAAAATGAAATTTAGAAAAGCTAAATTGACAGCAATGCTTCTGTACCATCATTTTATTATAGGCATTGAACTGATGTGTTTTAGGCAGCATATCATATGGCCTGTCATGAGCACACTGAG
The DNA here is from genome assembly GCF_028018845.1 of Melospiza georgiana. Lineage (NCBI taxonomy): Eukaryota > Metazoa > Chordata > Aves > Passeriformes > Passerellidae > Melospiza > Melospiza georgiana. The sequence goes on from NC_080431.1 coordinate 101,160,797, forward strand.
CTACCATGAAATGGTAGGAAAAGTTAACAGTGTTCTACCAAATGTTCAATATTTTTAAGTGTAAATAACCCACAAAAACAGACAAGCTCAATGTCAGAACAAGTATGTCCTAACAACACAATGTCCTAAAGGTGTAAGCCCTTCTTACCCTGGGCTCCCTGGTGCTGGAAGAAGCAGGCTGGCTTGGTTAAATGAGGCGGCAGGAAACCAACCTGGCAAGTAGTTACTGAAAGTTCCCTGCCAAATCCCTGCTGAAGTTCTGCTAGGGCACTGTCTGTCTGCCTCTGCAAAACACTTGAATTTCAGAAAGGTTTAGCTGGGGTTTGTTTTGAATTTTACTGATACCTTTAAAGAGCTACTGTGGCTTACTTCGCATTTGTGAGACACCAGCAGAGTAGGAGTGAGAGTAAGGATATGCCTCACAGAGTAGAAACACACCAACAGCTTTGGAGAATGATTGAATGAAAGAAATTACTCTTCCTACAAGCCTGCTTCCAATGCTGGTGCTGGAGAGCATCATAATTTCTGCAACTCAACAACTTCTGTCCCATCAAAAGTATGTTGCAGCACAAGGGAGAACAGCAGTTTTCATTCTACTGTGGAAAGAAATTATACTTGGGAGTCACAGAATCACAGAAAATATTAGGTCAGAAGGGACCTCTGCAGGTCATCTGGTCCAATTTTCTACTCAAAGCTGGGTCTCATCTTCAAAATTTGATTGAATCCTTTGGGCCTTGACCTATCAAGGACTGAAAATTTCCAAGAACAGAGACTCCACAGCCTCTCTGGGGAGCCCATCTCAAAAGTTAACCACTCCTGCTGTGAATGCTTTTTTACTTAGACATACTCAAAATTCCTCATGCTGCAACTTGTGACTGTCATTGTGCAACTGACAATATCCAGCTGTACCTTCTCCTTAGTCCCATGTAGGTAGTAAAAGTGGATTTTCATTCCCCCTTGATTCTTCTCCAGGCTGAAACAAACCTCATCCTTTCCTCATGCACTAAGCACCCTCATCCTTTAAGTGTCCTGATGGCCCTCCAGTCCATTTGCTCCAGTTTGTCAACATCTCCCTTGTAGAAAGAGCCTAGATGGGGCCCCACAAGGGTGAAGTCCCTTCCCTTGACCTGCTTGCTACCTTTCTGCTCATGCAGTATGCAGATATCCTGCTCTCCACATTACACACCTTCCACAGCTCACTAAATGATAATGATGGTTAGCTTCTTTTCCTCTGGCCCACATGAGGTGGTGTAATTTATCTGCATTTGGGCTAAAAGACAGGTGGGAGGCTCTGTCACACAATTTACTCCAAGAAAAGTATGTTTATCTGTTACATTCACTCTGCCTCTGTTCAGGAGAGGTTTATGGAGCAGAAAGGCTCCATCTGAGCCTTGGCAGGGTGAGGAAATCATATGTGCTCATACCTCAAGAAGAGAAAAGCGCTGAGAAGCCTTTTGGACAGTGTGCCAGAGACTGAAAGTACGTCAATTTGCCAATGTAAATCTTACCAACTATTATGCTAAAAAGTTTCTTTAAAATTCTCCATATATGTTGGCTGCCAATTACATTGGATTCCTTTAGTGAATACAGAATTAAGGCCCTTTATCTCTGAAATATGTAAAACTTCTAATTGTGTCTATTTAAGTAACCTGGCTGCCTCATTCTCCTGGCTTGCTGTGGTTTGGTACCCACTCCCTGGCAGAGCCCACTCTGTGTAGCATCTCTGAGTTCACTGCCCCCTTCTAAAGACCTACAAGACCTGTTCCTGTGGTGTGCTGGAACAAAAGCTGTCACTGGATGCAGACACAAACACATGCTTGAGAAACAGTAGTGAAGCAATGAGCAAGAGGCACGCCATATTTTGTCAGTAGGAATGTTATGAAACAGCCTCAAGAAAACTCAACCATATTTTTCTAATTTATGATGGAGTAGATAGAGTCTTATTTTGGAGTATGAAAATGTAATTTATCCCAATCTCTCTTTCCCCACCACCCCTTTCAAATAGTAGTCTGCACTGTCATCAAATTAAATTAACAGTTAAATAGAGCTGATTTCCAACCAGGACGTTATGAGGATTTAACCTTCCTATACACACATACACTTACAAAAGGAATTGTGGTGATGAGATTGAGAGCAACATATTACCCAGAATCCTTTTAAGATTGAAGACAGGGGAAAGAGAAAAGGGATTGATTATGGTTTAAGAAGGGCAAATTTGAAATATGGACTATCAAAATAACAATATTTGAGAAGTGACAGCAGATGTCTCAATTCACATTCTTTAGCTTCAAATTCTCGCATTTCACATAATTGTTAGCTGGCCCCAGAGCCTCATAGCACTGTATAAAGAAACAATTGCACATCTTCTAAAAACGGAAGATGGTGAGATCTCTTAAACAGCTTGCCCAAAGACCCTATTGTGCCAAAAATTTTATGGGTTTATTCAATAAATTAAAAGGAATACCTCCTGTGGGAAGCAAAAGACATAACAGAACTGAAAACATTTCCTGTAGGAGGAGTATTTTTAAATTTTTACAGAGAGAGGCAAATGAAAACTGAACACAGCACAGCCAACTGGTTTCTCACCACATTAGTCTCAGTAGGGTGCTACTCAACTGAAATTACCCTTCAGAGAAAAAATGAGAAAGTTAGTGCTCAGAAACGATCTTGCCATATTACAACAGTGGCAGAAAACAAAGGGATAAAGTAAATAAAACCTGAAAATAGAAATGGAAATTTTGTATTAGTCCTCCTCTTGCAAAATCAGTTATATGTGCTCAGCGGAGGTACATGTAGTTCCACCACTGAAAATCAAGTCCAGGCTAATTCCAAGGCAATGCAAAAGAAATCCTAATTGCACTAAAAAACCTAAACCTAAATCCTTCCTTTGTTAGCAAGGTCTGCAACACACTTTGTACTTTGCTGAAAACCAGTTTGTCCGATTATGAGAAAAATACTTATCATTTGACTTGGCCAATCCAAATAGCAGGCAACAGCTACAGTAAAACAGCTTTTTTTTTTTTTTTTTTTTCAGTATGAATTTCAGGTGATGAACAAGACTCAGTATCTTCCTTTTTAATTTTTGGCAGGGAGGATAAAGGAAGCTATTGATAACAAGGTGTATTAGAAATGGGTAAAAGACAAGCCCAACATAAAAAGGTCCAAGTGTGTGGAACAGAACTCAGAACCTAAGAGGAGAGAAAGAGAAAAGCAAGTTCCTGGCAGCCACAAGGAGAGTTTGTGCATTGGACTGACTGCTCATGTGCCTCCTCACTAAGTGCAGTGCTCAAAAATCTCTTTCTGACCCCACACACTCAGAGTCCTCACGGGTAAATAGTGTAAGTAAGAAGGTCTTTTCTTTGAGAGGATACAGATGAGATGAAGTAGGAAGATCCAGAAAAGACAGTTCTGGTTTCATAACTGGGGATGCTGATGCAAGCTGTTCCCATGGCCAGGACTGTGAGGATGATGACCCAGGGATGATAGCTTTAGGGTGTGAAACTGATGCTTGGTTTTATGAGCCAGAGACCTACTACAGTACCTAACCTACTTAGGTCCAAAAACACAAACATGTGGTACCCAGCATCTGGTTCCAGTACAACAATGTGGCAAGCATCAGGCACTGGAAGCTCATCAAATCCTTCAAAAACTCTCTCAACTCTCCCGGGGATTTAATAATTCTTAACTGACAACCGGAGTGGAAAAAACATGTAACTTGAAATAGCCAGTCTGTACACATCTAGGAAAAACTAAAACTCAACCAGAAAGCCTCCACATACATTTCCATTGACATGTATTATTGTTACAGGATAAGAAAAGACTTAAAAAATAAGAATTATTTTGAACAAGCACAGCTTAAAAATTTGTACACAATAATTAATACAAAAGCTTTAAAGTGAGGTGAAGAAAGTAAATTCCTAGGACTGAATGGTAGCTAAAGGCTTGCTTCCTTCCTGATACTCTGGTTTGATTAGCAGTCACTGGCCAAAAGGAAGGCACACATTTGAGTACTCTGTTGAAGTCTGAAAGCTCAGTACCTTCCAAAACTGCCCAATGAGTTGCAAACTCAAATGAAGTCTGAACCTTGCTCTGAACCTCCTTATTGCTCTCCTTACAGTTTCTGCAAGGTGAATGGAAAATTTGGCCTCTTCTCCCACAATCCAGACACCTGGTCCAGCTAGCAACCAGTGGGACCCAGGATGCACAAAAGTTGCATTTTAAAATGTTAGCTTAATTTCAGTGGTGTTTATGCTCTCAAATACTGTGCCACATAGCCAGAGAATCAAATATGAGCAGCTTTATATCATGTCTAAGGAGACTAAGACAGGATTGGCATTATGATTTTGATTTTTAGTATTTTTTTTAATTAAGATTTTAACTCTACAACTCTGACACTAATACACTGAAGTTACTACTATGCCATCATGACTGTTCTGCCCTACTTGATCAGAACCCCCTGCTGGCTTCAATTATGAAATTTACATCTGGAAGGAAAAAAAAAATCCCCCAAACAGGCTTAACACTTGTACAGCCTTAATACTTGTACAGCCAGAACACTGTAGAAGAGACTTCTGAAATGTTCTTCACCTGCAAGCTGTCACAGCTGCAGTTCTTCTCATGCAATAGAGTCTGCAAAACTAAATGTGCTTCAACTCCACCATCAAGTCAAGACAGCAGTCTGGGTTGTTAATATTTTAGAGGTTACTCAAAATTACTTTTCAGTCTCATTTCTATTATTTTCACAAGTTCCTTTCCCATTACTTAAGCAATGCACACTTGAAAAATTCTGTCTGTCCTAGCCATCAGCCCCCATATTCTCATCCAGTGTCTTCAGACGTAATTTAGTCGAGAATGGGAAGAGACCACTTGCCAAAATCGGAAATACTGAATATATTTAGTTCCTTTTAGTTGCATTCCTGTCATGAGAGACCCACAACATTCCTGCCCACCAAATTTCGTAATTATAGAACACTTACAGCATTGAATGGAATGGACTCAGGCTGAGACTAACTAATCTGTATGTCCAGTGGTTTGGAATGTCTTAGGAAAGAAAATAAAGCAGAACAGTGTTTATATATATATATTCTCTCCAGAACAGAGTAGTTCACTGGTAAATACCAGCACATACAGTTTTTAGTTTATAAAAAAAAAAAAATCTTCCAAAGTCCAGTTCTCACACATCTTATTAAGAAGACCCCTCAACAGAAAAAATGCAAGTTATAGATTTAAACATGCTACACCCCCATTTTGCTTCCAGGACAGTTAATCAGAGCTCTGTAAGGGAAAATGTTCCAATATGTCTTCTATCCATACAGCAAAATCTCTGGGTGAGGTATCAAGGTGCTTAAGGGTAACAGATACTGCTCTCACAATTGATGTCCATCTAAACCACCACTGACACAGCTTGAGGTCGTTTCCTCTTGTCCTGAGAGGAGAGAGGACCCCCACTTGCTACAAGGAAAGAGAGAATCTACACTGCCTTTCCAATGAATTTAAACTCCTTAAGTACCAAGCCAGTGAATTTACCAAAGCTGACCTGCCAAGGCACCTGTCACCTGAAACCTGTGCTGTGAACGTTCACTACTCCTGATGGCCATGCTATAAAATAATTCAGCTAAACCAATGTTGTTCTGGTAGTGCAGATTAGTTTCTCCAACATCCTTGCAGCTCATCACAGCCTGGCCAGCCAGCAGTGCAGGAGACACTTGGACAAATCCTGGCTTCTCCCCCAAGACCTGGTGAGGAACCAGGGCAACCTTCCCTCCCATGCCATGGAAAACTCCTCCTGTAGTGCTCAACAGCGAGCAAGTGGATCACAGGGTAGGCCAGGAGGAGGAGGAGGAGGAGGAGGTGTGGAAGGCTGAGCCATCCACCCACAACCCGATTTCACTGAGAAGCAAATTGCAAGCTAAGGATGCTGCTCCCTGCCTCACAGGGGCCAGGCATGCAGGTGGGAAGGCTGCAGATGTTTTGCTACCATCACTTTAAAATCAGCTCTCCCCCCAAAAAAGCATACTAGTTGGAGATGGTAATGTTTAACCAGTCAGTAACACACAGATTATGACAGCAAAATAATCAGACCATATAAATTTAAGTGTGCAGATTTGGTTTCTTACAACAAATAGATTACTCAGAGACATTCCCATGATTTGCCATATTTTTTTATCCACTTGCTGTGGCTTTCCATTACCATTTTTAAGACAGAAAAATAAGCACAAGAATTAACACAACTTGAGACTTCACACAGATCTATTAATCTTGAGCTATTCTGATCCCAGCAAATGTATTTCAGACAGTCAGTCAGTGTAAACACTTGCATCCTTAACTCGTGCAGGTCTACTCAGGTATGTTAGCATAAATGTATCACAAATTTTGGCAGAATCAAGGCATTAAAGTATTTCTAGGTATTTTTACCATATTATCCATGATATTTAGCTTACTTAGAGACTTACCTGAGCATATGGAACACTTAATGAAAGGATAATAGACTTAATTTTGCAAGTTAAAGTGCATTTTCTTTAAGGAAAACGACATAAAAGAACAGCTGAGATCAGATGGGAATTAAAGATGAATGCTTTTTTCCCCTTATTAAAAATCCCCCTTGGCTTTGTCCTCCTGAAACCACTGGAAATGTAGTTGCTGATTTCCACAGACCCAGGAACAGGTTTTTTATTTAAGCAGCTTATATACATAAGCAGAAAATAGAAAGGTGAAAGAATGCTTGTCAGAGAAGTAAAGTTCTGCCAAAGAATAATCTTTATAGTTGTAAAAAGGTTCTTGTGAAGAAAACAACATGTCAATAAAGAACTGCCAGGTCACTGGGCAGTGAGAGACACATCTGTCAGATGATGCTTCATATTCAAAAATCTGTGGACCTAAGAATACAGGGCAAACACATTTAGGTGTGACCTGAAATTGGAAATCCCCTGTGCATTCAGGCATTCCATTAAAAATTATTTATGAATGGTGGCATGAACTTCGCAGCAACCTTTCTCTCCCTAGGCCAGTAGACAGGCTTGTCATATAAAATGCAGAAGTCAAATAATTACAATGAAAAAAAAGGTAAAATAAGCAAAACCTGACTGGAGCTGGGCCAGGTGCCCTGCCCCTGCAGCCCCAAGGCGCCAGCTGTCCCAGGGCAGGATTCATCCAGTGCAGGCTGCAAACCCCACCTTCAACGTGTCCCTGTGCATGCCACCACACTGATGCAGCTTGGGACAGTGCAGGAGGTCTGGCCCAGAAGTTATCATTTTGAAGGGGTTCTGATGGGGAGTTCCATGGCATTTTCACTTCACTTTACTCCTTTAAAGATTAAGGTAGCGGGGGAGAAAATAATTCCCACACTTATCTCCTGGTCCATAACCCTGTTGCTTCCACAGTGGGTATAGAGCAATATTTCCTAAAAAGGGCAATTATAATGAAGGTGTTGGAATGAAGGTAAAGAAAACTGATTTTGCATTTATTTTATTCCCAACTTACAGGATGGGAATAAAATACTAAACTACAACTAAAACTTTCAATGTTTATTTTCATTAGGCAGTCATCTATTCAGTTGTTTTTTACAGCCAAGTAAAATCATTACTGTGATGTATTTTATTTCCTAAGCTGAACAGAAATGGAACTACAGATTTTTCTACTGAGAATACAATAATTTGAATAATGGGACCTTTTAAAGCTATAATATTATAAACAGTTACTTCCTTTTCACCCAATAAAATGTGGGTTTTGCCACCTCCTCAAGCACACTTGCTTTGCCACAGCCAGGATGAAGCTGTAGAGACAAAAAATCCTTCACTTAAAAAAATGCACCTCTTCAGATAAACACTAAATAGGAAGCAAACAACTAAGTCCTTTTTTAATAATGCTATTTTATAATGAGACCAGACTGAATGTCCATTAGGATGCATCCCTAAAATAATAGGGAGAACAACAAAAATATTATGTATGAGCAGTTTCTTCTAAAATATACATTTATATAATTTGTAGATGTCTTTGCTGAACAACTAAGTTCATGTCTGTATAGCGTCTTGAAATAGCAACTCTGAAACCAGCGAGTATCAGGTTAAACAAGAACTGACATAAAATTCACAATGACAACACTGGCCCACTGCAGGAGGCCAGCACACCCTGCTCCTGACATCACAGCCTTACCACTGTAGCTGCTGGGACAATGACATCCCTCCCAAAAAAAAAGGTGAGGTGTTAACTATTTAAAAATGCTCAACACACACCAAATTAAGGAAGAACCAGTACTTTGCTATATGCAGTCTGAAGATGTGATATGCTGTGTGTTTTGACACACAGCAGATCTGAAAAAAATGCCCCAAGTGTCCACCACCATAGATTCAGTGAAAAAAGGAAGACCTGCCTAGATATACATATCAGAAGCCATGCTGTGAGTCTTGGACCCAGTAAGGAAACTCTGCACAGAAACCTTATGTACATTACACTTTTTGATAGACCTTATAACATCATTAGTGGATAAGCAGCAAACTTACCCATAAGTAGTGTGATCACTTTTTATCTCACTGTCCACTGGAGGTTTTTATCCTTGATTAGTGTGATCACCTATTTTCTCACTGTTCACTGATGCTACAAATCCCACAAAGTTCTTTGACACCATGAATTTTTTACTATCTTAAAATTCAAGCATCAGGATGAAATATTGCTTAGAGTAACTTCTGATTACAAGACTTCATAATAATCCATTTTTAAAAACTGCTAAGATTCTTCACCACCTCTTTCAACCTTAGCCAGCATGTGGATGTTGCCAGCATGCCTGAAGTTGCCATCCACATGTTGACAGTCCATTCCAATTGGCAGACACTAACAACTTTTACACTCCAAGCAGACAGGGAGATATGGGAGCTCAGGGTAAGATGCAGCCTTTGCCTATGAGAACTGCATTTTGTGATCTTGTGCTTTGTATCATGATGCCCAGTTTGGCTTTGATCTGATATTGCTATGTAAGGTAACCATTTTACAAGAACTTACACATCCCATGGCAACAATGGGTCTGTTTTATTGGTGCATCTAATTATTACCAACTGTGTATAATAAGTTCATCTGAAATGGAAATGGAAATGCTGTTTTCTGATCCCAGTTCTCCAGAAAGCATTACTAAACAGTTAAGCGGGAAACCTCATCACCATGAACAGGATGGAGAATTTCTCAAAACAAAAAAAATTTCTTCTTCTTCTGCTACAAAGGGCTCAGCATAACCAACTCGATGAGCAATTGCTACCAGGAAACAATGCCACATTTTTTGGAAACATTCATCCACATGGTATGGTATCTGCAGCCCAACATCGATGACGTCCAAGTTAAATGAATAAATATTTGCATTGCAAAGTTGCATTTGTCTTGGAATACAATTATTCTTCATGTGGTACTGACACATGTGCATTTTCAAATAAATCACAACTCACTGGGTGTGTGCACATTAAAAACAATTTGTCTATCTTGTTAGAAGCCATCACGTGCTTTAGGAGGTGTGAAACTGGGAGGGGAAGGTTTTACAGGCCTGGGACACATACACACGGAACCCGTCGAGGGAACCTCAAATATCCGGCCGTCCAGCGCCGCAGATGCCAGCTGCCGGCACCAACACCCGCGGCGGCCTCGATGGCCCCGCTGCACCGCGCACCCACCGCGGTGGGGCAGCCCCGCCGGGCCGGGCGGCGGCAAACACGGGAACGGGAACGGGGGCGAGGGCGGCGCGGCGTGTGCCCGTCCCCGGGGGCGGGCGTGCCTACCTCGGATTTCCACACGACGTAGGCGGCGGGGCGAGGCTCGGGCGGCGAGGGTTGCCCCTTCCTTTGCTGCAGCCAGCGCCGGGGCGAGGAGAAGATGCTGTTGGCGGGGCTGGCGGTGCCGCTCAGCGCCAGGGCCGAGGGGGTGCGCGCCAGGAAGGGCAGCTCGCAGCCGGGACTGCGCTTCCCGCGGAGGCTCTCCTCGTCAAAGAGAGCGCTGCCCGGCGGCGAGCGCTCCAGTGGGGTGCAGGGGGTGGAAAAGGAGGCGCCGTGGGGCGGCGGGGCGCCCCGAAGAGCGCGGCGCTCCCCCGGGGGGCTGCCGGCGGCCCGCGCCCGCGGCGCCCGCCCCGCGCCCTCGCCGTCCTCCCGGCCGCCGCCGATGATGGCGGGGTCGAGGCTGCGCGTCTGGCGGAGCCTCCGCTTGGAGAGGCTCTTGGCGGCGGCGGGGGCGGCGGCGGCCGGGGAGGAGCAGGAGAAGACGCTGCTCAGCAGGCTCTGCGCCGACATCGCGGCGGGCGCTGCCCCGGGCACGGCGGGGCGGCCGGGGGTCCTGCCTGGGCTCTCTCTGCCTCTGCCTCCAGCCCCCGCCAGGGCGGCGCGGAGCGACCCTCGGGGCGTTCTCTCGGCCGGGCTCAGCCCCCAGCAGCGCGGCCCGACGGCGGCACCGCGGGGCTCATGGCGGCGTCCGGCGCTGGGGCTGCTCCGGGGCTGCCGCCGGCGCGGTCACTTTGCTGGGAGGGAGAGGGAAAAAAAAAAAAAAAAAAAAGTTACGAGAGAAAAGGGGAGGGAAAACGGCAGCAGCGGAGCTTTTATCTGGGCTCGCCGCAGGCTGCCAGAGTCACTCCCCCCTCAGCCGCGATGGGCAGGGAGTCGCGGGCCGCCCCACGCACACACACACACGCACAGCCGGTCGGGTCCGGCGGCGGCGGGGCCCGTCCGCCTCCATTCACGGGGCGGGAAGGGCCGCTGCCGGTGTCGCCCGCACCTCGCTGTGCCGCGGGACGGCCCCGTCGGGGGCGCGGGGCAGGCGGCCCCGCCGGGCTGCGCGGGCACCGGCGCTGCGGGCCCTGGGACGGTGCAGTTGCGTTTGGGGACGGATCGAGCAGCGGCGGGCAGCTGTTCTCCGGAACGATCGCTCCCGAGGTGCAGCCGAGCCTGGGTCTGACCCTTCTGAGCCCTGCGCCGCGTCCCACTCCGGCCCCGCTGCTGCTTACGGAACCTCCGTCCGCCCCGGCCCGGCTGTGTCGGGCAGAGATGATGTCTCCAGAAAAAACTTCCAGCAACAAACAGGATACTCGCATTGTGCGGCACACGGGACAGGGTCTTCAACGGAGCTCGATTGGTAGCTGTGTTCTGGCCCACGTCTCTCTTCCATCCTCTGAAACACCTCCTTTGAGGGCGCATGGACGGGAGCCCCACAGGCAGCGTGGGTCACCTGTAACTCGTCTGCTGAGTACCTCACTGTCACAGAAAAGGACAGGAGTGGGACCAGTGCCTCCTCAGGACAAGTAACTGAACATGTTTATCTTCCATTGAGACTTTCCCTGTTCCCACTGCAAGCATAAGGAATGAAACATTTACCAGAGAGACAGAGCAAACTTACAGAAAGCAAAATTGTAAAGAAATGCAGAAACAGAACGCACAGAGAGGGACAATACCATGCAGCTCCATGAAGGCAGCCAGCCCCTTCTCACCTGGAGTGAAGGAAGCAGCCCCTCAGCTGCAGAATCTGGCTCCTGCCGCTGCTCCTAGCTGGGAATATCAACAGTTCTCCTCCCCTCACTGGGGGAGTTCAGCTGCGATGTTTGTCAGGTTTTTCCTGGATCTCCAACACCATCATTTATTTACTCTGTGTTTAAACTTTATTAAGTAACCTTTAGCTTCATGGGTCGGTTTGGTTCTGTTGCTATTGTGTCAGTGAATGCTACAGCTGCTAAATTTTTCAAGTTGGAAAGCAAAACACACAGCACCAAACCCTGTTTTTCTTCTTGACCTTTTATTTGTGGAGTAAGTGGAAGATGCCCAAGGACAACCCCTCTGCAAGTGGCGAACCTCCCCAGTCTCAGATGAGCTCACAGTTAGACTGCTGATTCCATGGGGCCTAAGCATCCTTCTTTTGACTTGAAAACCCACCAGCTCCAAAAACCCCAGTCTCCCCAAAACTGTTGCAAGCAGCTCTTAGAAAATTTGTTTAGAAAAAGATTGGTTATTTTGGGAAAAAAAAAAAAAAAAAAAAAGTGCTTTAGAAAATAACACAAGGGTTATTTTCTCCTCCTGCTGCATTTTCTCCTCAAACCCTAGTGAAGGGTTGTGTTGTTCTCTCTGGGGTCCTGGAGTCAATGCAGGTAAATGCTCTATGGCAGCACTTACTGGTTTCATCAATAGAGTAGGCAGTTCTCTCCTCTGTGGCTCTGTTTAAAGTGAACAGCTACAGCACACAAGTACATCCTCTTTCAAAGGGAGGTGTTCTGCTTTTAGGTAATGTTTCCAAATTAGATTTTTTTTTTCTTGGTCTGCAAAGTAACTTTTCCCTCTTATTTTCATAAACTGTCCTATTGCCTAATTCCAAGTTCCTCCACAGCTAAGGTTGCAGCTGTTTCTGTTTAGAGCTTCATTTCATTTTGCCTCCTCATTAATGCCTTCAATAATGTCTCATGCTTGAGACTAAAAAGAAGGTCTGAAGCATCAGACAATCTGCATTTGTTTTTGCAGTTCTGAGCCTATTCTAGCAATTTAGTTGAGACACATCTGCAAATACAAATATACACGTGTGGCTCCAAGTATTTGCTCTTTTTGTCCTGTACAAACATCATGGGAACATAAAGGGACAGGAAGACATGAGGAAAAAGGCAGAGAGGGAAATTCGGAGCTGTAAGGAACTCATCACATGAGGAGCAGAGAGGACAAGCACATTTGCCTCCAGAATTCACCAGCAGCAGTTCCCTGAAGCAGTGAGGTGCCCTGCCCACTTTGAAGGGCTGACACTCCTGGGCACAGCCGGTTGCCAGCAGGCAAACCCCCAAGTTTCCAATTCAGATCCTTACAGGCTGCACACACAGCCTGTGAAAGGAGACTGAAACGATCAGATAAGTGCATAGTTAGGAGCATTCGTCACAAGCAGCAGCTCTAAATGAAGTGGAGGCAAAGCATTCTTATTTCCACCTGCTCAGCCCAGGTATTACTTATTGCTCAGCTGGTTTTCTTCGTGAAAGCCTCCATCAAAAATTACAGTTTTAATGAGACAGAGAGGATCACAGCTGCAATTCAAAGAGTAAATGCAGCATGTGCATAGAGATGATCCATGTAGACAACTTCACTGCTGCTCTTAGCTGCTGTCTGCATCTTTCAGGGGTAATAGCAATAAAACCACTTACTGATTATTTTTGAAGTTTCTGTTCATTATCACTATGAACTGCATTATTGTGAGACCTGGCATCACCATCCTGAAATAGGCCTGAGCTCTTAGTGGGCATGGTGCAGGCACAGGACAAAAACACAGTCCTAATTCCCAAATTTTACTGATAACTTCCAGCCACAAGATACTGTCTGGGCAGCCATATCTGCAGAGGATTAGTGAGATAATACTGGTTGATCTGATGCTGCTAGCCCTTCTTTTCTGAGGCAAAACACTGGAACAGGCTGCCCAAGGAAGTGGTGGAGGCACTGTCCTGGGAGGTATTTAAAAAACCTGTAGAATTGGCACAAAATTATTTCTATTTATGCCTTCATTGCCTTGACATTCACCAACAAAGTCTCCCAGCCCTTTGTGCCTCAAGGTGAAAAAACCTCTAAACAGGGGGAAAGGACCAGGTTGTGGATCTTTTCTTGAGGAGTCACAGACAAATGAAGTCTCAGGAACCAGAAGGGATGAATCTGAGGGTGCTCAAATAGCTGGATAATGTCGCTGGAAAGCCACTTTTTATATTTGAAAGGCCATCAAAATTTGGAGAAATACCTAATGGCTTGGAAAAGGCTAAAAGTTGCACCTGTCTTCAAAAAGAGCAAGGACTACCTAAGCTGCTAGAGGCTGGTGGCTTCACTTGAGGAAAATCACAAAAGCAAGTTCTCTTGGAAGAGAACTTGTGGGCACATGGAGGAGAAAAATGTGACTGGAAAGACTCAGCATGGATTTACCAAGGGTAATCATCAATACTGGAACAGGTTATGGGATTCCTATCACTGATGGTTTTCAAGATCTAACTGAAGCAGGCACTAAGCAATCTTGTCTTAGTTGAGTTTTTGCCTTTCTGTGACCAGGAGGTTGGAGTATAGACCTCTTGAGCTTCCCTCCAACTTGAATCACTTTCTGGTTCTAAACAAATATTAATTTTGAAGCAAAGTCAAGAAAACCTTAACCTTCAGAAAATTTTCAGAGACTTTGTGTAAATGGCTATCACTTGACTTTGTAACAAGCATGTAACATGCTTACATTTTAGAGAAACTATGGTCTTATTGTTATTTTAACAATGTCTGGTTTTATTGATGCCTGGTTAAACTGAAATTGGAAGGAGTGACTGTCACCTGTTAATGGTTGAATTTTAAAAAAAAATTTTTTTATCAAAATGAGAGTGTATTCATCTTAAGAATGAAAAAGCCTGGTTTGTTCAGATTTCTGAAAAATCCCTGAAAATAAAGGTGATTTGGAAAATAGTAACTTTTTGCTACTCTAATTATTTATTTAGAACTTATTAAGCATTAAAAAAAAATCCAAAGCCACTCTTTTACCTTACTTTTTTTTTTCTTACAGAAGAATTCCTAAGTTTGTCATTCCTGGGATTCGATTTTTTTGTTCAAAAAGGATTTAATCTAAAATGTATCTCTTCCAGTCTTTCTGTGAAAATGAAAGAACTGTTATATTTTTTTAACAGAACTTTTGTCTTTGTTGTGGTGCAATTGATCTATAAACACTTCGGCACAGCACTCAAGGCTGCTCGTCCAGAAGAGAAGTGTTTGTGGGAGTAGCTGTGGAGTGGGGTGCATAAGTCCACACAAGGAGCCAGCACCCAGCTTTTACTCCAGTGGGGCTCAACCTTCCTAGCTAAGCACTACTCAGTTCTTAGCTAGGAAAGCTCAATCTGTGTGACAGCATCCCCAAAAAAAAATTAAAAAGCAATTTTCTGTAAAGAGAAAAAGGCTTATTTATACTGGAAGGGAGAAGCAATGTAATGCCATTGTTCCTCAAAACATTTGCTATACTGAAGCAATAATAATGACATATAGGGATATGTAGTAGGCACCTTATGTAGACATAAGGTGCTTACTACATATCCTTACAGAAGTTATATATACAGTGTGCAAATCTGTTATATAGCATATGGTATATGTAACTAAAAGTGGTGTACGTATTTGTAAATGTGTGTGCACATACATACGTACATTTAGATATACATGTATGTATGGAGCATGCATATATATATACACGGGGATTGGGGTCATTTTTTGAGCGAGAGGCAGAGCGTTCCGCTCTCTGCGCTCCCGTCCCGGCATTCCAGCGCCGCCCGGACAATCCCCTGGAACGTCCCGGGGATCGCGGAGCCGCGGGGGGCGGGGCCGGGGCCGCCCGGGGGCGGGGATTCGGCTCTGGCCCCGCCCCGCGGCCCCGCCCCCCGCGGCGCGCGCCGCCCGCAGCCGCCGTGCCGATGCCACGTGGGAGGCGGCGGAGCCGCCGCCGCCGCCGGGCCGGAGTCGCGGCCCCGCTAACGCTGGGGACGGCGCTCGCCGGCCGCCGCGAGGAGGGGAGGTCGCGGAGCCCCCGGGACCGCACCGGGATCGCCGAGACCCGATGGGTGCTCGGCGCGGTGGCGCCCGGCTCGCGGCTCGGCCTCCCAGGCCTAGAGGCGCTGGCGGCGGCGGCCGGGCCTAGGGGCGGCTCGCCGCCCTGGGCGGCGCCCTCGCTGCTGCAGGTGCCGGCGGCGGCCCAGCCGGCCCCGCGGCGGGACGGCAGCGACCTGCCCGCCGGCGCGCCCGCCGCCCTGGCCGTGCTGCGGCTTCAGCCCGGCGCCGAGGGCTCGGCGCGGGCGGCGGCAGCGGCGGCGGCCGGGGCCGCGCCGCGCCTGCGGACCGTCTACGTGAACCCGCGCTGGCTGGAGCGCCAGGCCGCGCTGGGGGCGGCGGCGGCAGCGGCGGCGGCCGCCAGCCCCTGCGCCGAGGCGGCAGCGGCGAGCGGCGCGGCCGGGGCCCCGGCCCCGGCTCCGGCCCCAGCTCCAGCCCCTGCTCCTGCTCCGGCCCCAGCTCCGGCTCCGGCAGCAGCGGCGGCGGCGGGGCAGGGCGAGGCCGAGGCGGCGGCCACCCCCTACGTGGGGCTGCGGCGGCCGCTGGGCTACAAGTTGGCCAAGGCCACGAAGGAGCGGATCTGGCGGGGGGAGTTCATTGACCTCTTTTCCTTGCTCCACACAGAGCTGGCCCCCGAGCACGGCCCGCGCCCGGGGGACACGCTGGACCAGTGGGTCTCGGCCTTCCTGGTGTACGCCAGCGTGCTGTGCGAGAAGCACCCGGCGCGCTGCGGAGCCATGTTCAAGTACCTGGACACCATCCGCAAGCTGCACGCCACCTACGGGGGCACCTCCTGGATGAACTACGATGAGGATTTCCGGCGGCGGGCGGCCAAGAACCCCTCGCTGCCCTGGGGCGACGTCGACTTGGACCTGTGGATGAAGTGGATGGCGCCCCTCAAGTCTCTTGTCCCCAGACGCCTGCGTACCGACAGCGAGACACAGGCCTCGCCGGCCCAGCCGCCACCGCCGGGCCAGAGCCCCAAGCAGGAGGAGAAAAGCCAGGTGTGATGGGCCGATGGCCGCGTGTTTCTCTGCTCTGCTGGCCGGGCATGGCGCTCCCTCGCATGGGAAGAGGAGAAAGGGGCAGTTGGGGTGCCCTTGTTTGGTCGGCAGCTCTCGTTTCGTGGCACCGACCCTTTGCTCGTGTTGACTATAGGGACACGGTATCGTGGGTGCCCGGCTGGCCACCGTGAGCGGTGTGCACGCGGATGGATGCTCTGAGCAAATGTTTGAGCATTTATTGCTCCAGGCACCAGAAAATAGGAACCCCATTAATTCCTTCTTCTGGTGTATTTTTGTATTTTCCTGAAGACATTAGAAGAAAGATGTTCTGTGGTTTTGTTCTTTTCCTTTGAGTTGTCTTTAAAAATCAACTTTCTGAGCAATACAGTTATCTGTATGTAAGGCAAAGAGTACAGACTCTCCTTTATTATGGGAGCATGTGGGCAGTTGCAGACAGCATGGGATGGCAAAACATTGATATGAATAAAGCTAAACTTAACAAGAATGGCCACAGTGTGCAAATTCACCACGATATGAAGATTAAACCTGTTTGGAGGCTCGCTAGATTTAATTCACAAGTTAGAGCCTGTTTTGTGGGAAAAGATGAGTGTGATTAGCAGAAGCAGGGAGGACTTTGTGTACTTGGTTTGCTTTCAGTACAGGCATCACTGTATGAATTGGTATAGTCTGGTGGATGCAGGCAGGTCTGCCCTTTGTCCTGCCTGAGGCGTGATGCTGAGCTCCACAGCCAGCTGCCTGTCTGTATTGGGGTTGTGCTGCTTCTCTTGCACCGGTGACTGCAGTCTGCCAACTCCCCAGCACAGAAAATTCAGCTGGATGCTGAGCTTCATGCCAGCTGAATGGTGACAGATTCTGTTATAATGGCTATGTTTATTTCTAATAAATTATTTTTTACCATTGTAGAAAGAACCTTTGCTTTCCAGAAAAATTTTTGTTGCTTTATCAGATGCTGTGCTTGTCTGATTGCCAGCACAGGGGGACTAAGTTCTTTGCTTTGACTCATGTTAGCCTGGTCCCTTTTCAAGGCATCTGAAAGTGCTTGGTGTATCACAGCAAGTCTTGCCTTTGGTACATATCAAAAGTAACTTCTCTAGGCCAACCTGTGACATAGAAAGGGAGCAAACACCACGCAGTAAGATAGATAAACCCAGGCCTGCTGGCCTTGCACCTTCTGTGGTTGATGCTCTGTGTTCTGCAATTTTTCTGATATGTCTGTTTACATTTCTCCATTCTCAAGGTGAACAGCTCAGTTCTTGTTTTCCTACAGATCTTATGTGAGCACCAGATGGGCAGTGGCTTATAGCTTTCATCTCATGTGAGACTGGACCTTCAGCTTGTCATGTTAACCACTCTTGTAACTTCTTCCACAGCAGCTGGTCTGTCAGTGCTGAGCTTTGCTGGGTTTTCTGCTGAGGCACCAGGGGTCTCAATCCCCATTGATTTTATAGAAACTTCCTAGTTGATTTTTATCAGTGGCATTGTTGTATTTTTTTTCCCCCAGAAAGTGTAAAGAAAAAAAAAATAAACATGTTTATTTTAACTCTTACAAAATATCAAAAGTTTAATGTTTGTAAAATGAGTGGTACTTTCACAGCACAATGAAAAAGTAAAACTTGGGCAATTAATTGTTGTGGTTTCAGCCACCTTTCTGTTACTGGAGCAGTTTTTAATTGGTAGCATATAGTGTCTTAACTCTTTAAAAATGTCCTTAAATGAAATGACGGTTTAGGCAGCTGTCAAATGTAGATGAGGCCTAGGATAAAGCATGAATTTGTCATTGGCATGGTCACAGCAAGGAAATATTTTCTTGGAGGTGACCTGTGCACTTTCCCCGTATCTCCTCAGTTTGTTGCAAGCTCTCTTTATGTTGTATAAAACTACGTCAACAAAATAAGATGCGACATCACACTTGGGCAAAAGAACTGGAGAATTAAAATGGGAGAGAATAGCCTTTTATGGCCTCAAGACTTAGAACAGAACCTAAGCTTTTCAACATTCACACTGTCAAGAGGAAGAGGAGGTGTTTTACAAAAACCTTTTTTACCAGGCTGTTGTTTTGAAATTATTTTCTTTTTGTAGTTTCGAGGGATAGTGTTAGGCAGCTTGACTGGATTTCATTCCCCCTTTTAGTCCAAGACTCCTTGAATTTCAGCGTCATTTAGTTTTTAGTGCCTGTATCTCTAATTCTGCATTTCCACAGAGGGTTAAACAGTAAAAATTAAGTCAAAGTGTAGAAAGCATTGTGTCTGAGCACAACTGTCCTTTCTAAGGCACTGGTGAAGAGCTGTAAATTTGCATTACATGGAAAGAACAAAGTGAGAAATCCTAGTTGTAGTTTCAGTGCGATAATTGGTGTGTGTGTAGGATAGGTGAGAGTCATTCCTGCAAATTTATGTCTGTGTGTATAACTTCAGACAACTCTTTTTTTTTCCCCAGACTCCATGAAAACAGAAGACCAGTTGGGATGGGAGTCAGACTAAGTGGGTGAGTTTATTTATAAAACTGAATAACTTTGGATCTTAAATATTTGCAGATTTGTTAAATACAGAATTTCTTATTGGTGCCAACAGCCTGACTCCGTTGGTGTTTAAGTGGAGCTCTGGTATTCTAGTGCATTCTTTTACCTCTGCTTCTGTTGCGTTGCAAGCTGTGCTAGAGAAGACGTAGGAAATTCATTTTACCAATCAGCAATTGTAACAATGGACTACAAACCTGCAGAGCAAGCCAGTTTGCTGGAAAACAGGAATTCCTGCAGCGCAGCACTTGTCACAGACTATCCAAAGAGGGCAAAGATTCAGGAAGGTGAATAAATTGAACACTGGTTGAATGAGGTCAGGAGCACTCTCCCGGAGGAGAATCCTGCCCTAAAATACTACTTTGAAAGTAAAAGCCAATTTAATGCGCAGATTAAACCTTCTCATTTGACCAAACTTGTGTGCAATCCTGGATCTTTGCAGATCACAACCGGACACTTCAGAACCCTATGTATTATATTTGTTTAAAAAAAATAAATCATAACTTGTATTGTTACAGCTGTTACTTTTGCCATTTCATTGAGAGTATCTGCAACATAAATGTGTATTTGACTCAGAAAAGTATCATACACTTGGGATAATAACTCAGGTTGTCAACAGAATTATTCTGTTAGGCTCAGTATCCTCTTTCCATTGTTCTGCATTAACCATTACTGTCATTGTCAAATAGCCCAACTGTGCATTACAAAATTCTTCATCAATTATAATGATTGACCTAAGTTATAATTTTGTTTTTATCCTAGTAGATTACTTAAAATCGTGACCATCAGACTAGACCTTTGTAGTTTGGTGTTCATGAAAATCTTTTTCACTGATTCACAGTTTTCATTTGGCATCTCAGTATGTTGTTTTCTTCTCCTTTTTCCTTGCATACTAAGGGGTGTGGTCAGGGTAATGCTATGATCCAGTAATGCGCATGATGGTAAGGGTTGGCCTTTAGTTGTTTCAGGAAAAAGCTGCCCTTATGTCCTCTCCCTTTCTCAATATTTCCAATAATATGCATAACATAAAGTGTTTGTAAATTGATATCAAACTGTTTGTGACTTCACCTAAATAAATTTTTATATTTAAATGCTATTCTTAATCTTACCAGGTTTTTTCCTCCCTTGTTCTTGTATTGCCACTTCACTTTTGTATTTGCTTTTTTTATCACCTGACTTTTTACACAATTTCTGGTTTTCAGTTATTAAAGCACAACTGAATTATAATTAACAAGTGAAAATAAATTAGCCTTTGGAATTTTCTTCCAATATTTTGCATAAAGACTTCATAATGTAGCTGTAGCTATCATAGCTTATTCATCTGCCAGTTTTTGAGACAGTGATAGCACATATTGGGCCTTGAAAATGAAATAGCTTCTGTACTAACTACTTAATGGTCTCCAAAACTGATCTAGTGAATGCTGAGATTCCTGCATTTGATACAGTAGAATATAGAGCACTTTTACATGTTACAAAAGTACTTTTTGTTTTCAAGAAGGGGCTTAAGCTCAATCATGTGATCACTCATGGTATTTTTCCTTTGTCCTCCTGTTTTAAGAAATCAGAACCTGGTTACTCACTGGTCTGTGCTGTGTTTGTTTCCATCATTGCTACATGAACCACATGGCTGCTCCATCACTGCAGGCATCTCTGCCTGAGCAAGTGCTGTAGTGTCAGGATTTGGGAAGAGGTCTGGGAAGATGTGGATGTGGAGTGAGGAAGAGTGAGCAAAAACTGGTCTCGTCTGTCTCCCTGATGAATTGTACGAGTGTGAGTCTTAACCTACAGACTCAGAGCAGCACAGCAGCAAGTTTTGGTTTTTGTGTCTGCTTTGAAAGCAGCATAGCCAGCTGGAGTCTAAAACACTTCCTAATGTTCTTTGCTGAGTCCTTCTGCCAAGAATGTTTTGGTTTGTTTGTTACTCCAGCTTTATACAGTCTGGTCCCCTTCCTGGCACTGTCACCACCCAGTCTCCTGCTTGCTGCTGGTTCTGGGTTGGACCACCCTGTCTTCCATATCTGCTGTAGAGAATTGCCAGAGCTCCACCTTGCTCTCCAGTGCCAGTGCCTGCTTTAAAGTCACTGTCTGCTTTCATAATGAAGTTGTGTTTCATGTCATTGGCAGTGATGTTTTTGCAACGTGTGGGACCTCCTCCCCTCTTTGCTGTTTTTCTTCTTCACTCTGAGCCACCCTGTAATTTCACTGTGGTACTTGTGCATCCTTGCATTAGGGTTTATGGTTGCATGTGTGCTTTGCCTCTCATTGCTGTGCTGTAAGATTCTGCAGGAAATTTCCTTCTACACTAGTTTCTCATTAAAATATTGCACTTCAAGGGATTTCTAAAAATTTCAACAGTTAAGTTACTGCATGGATTTGCCTCTATCCTTGACACTGGGGATAACCCTTTAAAGTGCTGTGTGAGGATAGGGCACACATTTGGAGAGAGGCTTGGGATTTGACCAGTGATGCATAGGGAGTTATTTTTCTACAAATACTATTTCCTTAAGTGCTATTTCATAGCATGGGGGGATGTCTTTGGTATAGTTGAAATTTCTTATGCTTTGCTCTAAAGATTTTGAGCATTTGTACAAATATGCAAAACTTTTCAGTAAGACTGAGGGAATTTCCATTTGGGAATATTTGTGTAGTGTGTGGGAATTTATTTGTATGGGAGGACCTGAAGCTTATGGAAAAACAGTTTTCTCTCAATTAACTAGAATTAAGGAGTGTACTTTTGGCGAGTAATTTCAAATAAGTTTATTTTTAGGGATTTCTAGCAGGATAGCTTTTTTTTCCCCCACAGATGTGCTTTTTCATGTGCTGGATTTATATGCATTGTTATTGCAAAGAACAAATCAAAACTAATGCAGTGTGATTCTGACAAAACACAAAACAAGTTGCAATGTAGGGATAAGACTAAAATACGTAGTTCTTTCGGTAAGCTGACGTGCTTGCGGAGTTCAGAGTTGAGCTGTAGCAGAAGTAGAGTCAAATAATTGGGATTTCTAACTTCCACCTGTGTGCAGCAGTTCAGTTTGAGGTATTTAAAGCATCTGAAAAGACAAGGCTTATTAGTAGGCTCTTCTGGCCTTATTAGTACAATGTTGTGTCTTTAGAGATACGGTGACAGTAGAATGTTTTGCATGTGAGGTAGCCTGTGGCATCTGCAGTTGAGCAAAATTACTTCCATCATCTGATGAGATCTTCTCAGTGTGACTTCCAATTTAAGCTTCAGACATTGCTTTCCCATCTTCTGCTGTCTTGAATCATTGTACCAACTTGGTTATCTTCTTTATAAAAGTCTGGTGAGCACAGCAGACATCTGAGGGCAGTGTCTGATCAGCCTGTCTGTATTTACAGAGCCTTTCATGTGTGGTTAGTTCAGCAAGGTTGTGTGGTCTAGCATGGATTAAGTCAGAGAGTGTCTAAGCGTGGCAGGGTGGAGAGCACACAGGAGGCTCCCAGATATCTGCAAGGCTTGTGTGGTTTTGAGGAGCCAGTGGCATTGGCAACATTTGTTTCTGTCCACTCCTCTGGTAAAATCAAAGCCCCCAAGACTGTTGTAACCATAGAGGGAGGGGATGTGAGTCAGTTCCAACAGCTTTGGTGTTGGTGAAGCTGTTGCCTGGTGAAGTTACCAAACTTCTTTTCAGGTCATAGGCTTAACAGGGACTGCAACAATCTGTGGGAGTGCTTTGGTAACTCTTCCTATGAAGAGATTAAATCTCTGAAAACTTGGCTGGAGAAATGATAAAGATCTTATTTTCCCCTCTTGTTTTGGTACCCAGGTTTGGTTTTTGCCTCAGCCCAACCCAATAAAGGAGCTTTGATCCATAAAATCTTCTAGGTCCAGAATTTTTTTTTTCTTCACCTTGAAATTCTCATCAAAACCACTTGGCATTGGTGCAGTTTAGCAGTTTACTGGGCAATCAGCAAAAGAGCAGCAGAGATTTAAATAGCTGGAACGTGTTTACAATATCTTGCTATTTGTAAACTTGAAATAATTCAATAAGTACTTTTACCTTTTTTGGTGGTTGTAGCTCTTTCTTTACTTTAAGGAATACTTTATTTTCTGCAACGTTTCAGGGCACTGTTGCTGTGTCAATATTTCCAAGGCAGCAGGGGAATGTTTACATAAAAACACCAAAGTGTTTTCTTTAAATTTTTTAATTGCAAACATTTGCGTCCATAAAATCCTTTGCACAAAACTTAGGTTGCTTGTTATTTATTCCATTCATAGCTAAACCTGGATCATATTCAGTTTCCAGATTTTTTTTTTTTTTTTTTTTTTTTTTTTAGTTTTCTGAACTGTGCAATGTGAGGATTTTATCTGAACCTACATCAGCAGGTGTAGAAGATTCCACCTGCCACTTCAAATGGCAGTTCTAATGATCTGAAGTCAGGAGTGGTTGTTTAAAACCAGCTACATTGCTTACACTGGCTGCAGTGTAAGTGCTTTTGATACAAGCACCATCTGCATTGCTGATATTCAGTGTCCATAAATGCCCTCTGTTACCCCCAAATATGAGGTTACATGAAGGTAGTGGGCAGTAAAGCGTGTTGATGTTGGTTGGTGGGGCTGCTTAGTTGATAACCTGCAAAACAACATGGTGGCAGAGGACTTGGAGTGTGTGTCCAGGAGTAGATGTTGCTGGCATCAACAGGGACAAGGCATGTCCTTGAAATGTGTAACATGAACCAGGAGTTCAAACCTCCTCTGCCTAAACTTCCTGCCCTGCACTTGGGCATTCTGGCATGTGTCTCCCACCATACCTGCCTAGTCTCAGCTCCTGGGGTTTTTTCACTTTGTAACAATGAAATGTCATTGATGGTGTTTGGAGCAAACAAATACCACCAGGGCAGGCAGATGGTTCCCTGCTGTGTGCATCTCCCTGGGATGGTCTATGCAGTGCTAAGGGAAAATATTCTTTTCCCCATCTTTCAGCTGTGGAATGATAATTACACAAGTACTTAACAGAGGTGCTGGGATTACAAATGTTAGCAAGTCCACACTGACATTAATAAAGTAAGGTTGGTTTGAGGTGGGGAAATCTCTGAGGGTGCCTTTGCTCAGGGCATGCAGGTGTGTGTCTTGCTGCACTTGGTGTGTCTGAGTGGACTTGAAGCAATCAAGTCCATGAAGTGGTGTTGGACTGGGAGAAGCACTTTGTTTTCCTTGCCTGTGTCACTTTCCTTGTCCTTTCTCCCTCACCAGCACTCTGCCAAGCGGGATATGTGACCTTGTTATTGAGTATAGGTGGATACCAGGGGAAATCTCACTACCATTACATGGGATTGCTGGGAGAAATGACTGAGTTTACACCTGTAAGATCATCAAGTTTTTCCAGGAGCAGCACAAAAAATTTGGTGGTATTCAAAGGCAAAAATAGCGACTTTGAGGCTACTCAGTCTGGAAATTATTTTCCCACTCAGGAAAAGAAGATGTAGCTTTGTGGCTTAGTGTGGCCAGTGGAAAAGCTTTGGGCAGAATATCTCAAGGGGGTTTGGTTGCAGAAAGTAAATTACACGTGCACCAGTATTGCTGCAGGTGCTGTGTGGGCCAGTATGTGAGCAGGAAAAGGAGCCCTGGCCAGTGGGTGAAGCTGACCAGGCTCTCAGTGATGCTGATCCACCAAGCTTGAGGGCATTTCATGGAACTGATTACAGAACTATGGAGTCCAAGGAGGGACCTTAAAAGACCACTTCTTGTGCCTAAGCATGGTTTAAAAAAACCCCAAAACAACAGAAAATCACACAGCCACAAAGTACTTTCATTGTATGCATGGGATATAGTTGCAAATGCTTTCTGAGAGGACAGTGAGTGATACCTGGTATGCACCATTTCCTACCATGCATTTTCTGGTTTAAACATTTTGATTACCTGCAAATGAAATGGAGTAAAATTTAATCTTTCAGTGTTAGAAAACAATACAATTTACCTGTGTGTTACGACAGGTATGTCTGTCTTAACACACAGGTAAATTGTATGTGTTAAGACAAAATGTTCTTTACTTTTGTTAGCAAGCATTTAAAAACACGTTTGATTTGTTTGGGGTTTTTGGTCAGTACTCAAAGCATTGAAAACAAACCCTTAGCAGGTTGCAATGCTGTTGCACTGCTGAGAACAGCACAAGTTGTTCACAGGCCTGTGTTGCACAGAGGTGTAAATAATCTCAGTTGTTCCCCTCAGATGGGGAGGAATGGATGGGCACATCCTTTACCTGCTTCTTGCATGAGGAAGCTGTTCATACAGAGTGCTTCCCCAAATGGAGGAGCTGAGAACGAGACCTTGGCTCACCTGCTTCCCCACTGGTTCACTGCATCAGAGCTGCGGGGCTGGGATAAACTGTTCCTTTTTGCTTCTCTTGATCTGCCCAGCCCACAGACCCTGAAAGAGCAGTTTCTGCAGAGCATGGGAACAAAGAAACTTTCCTTTTGTGTTACTCCCCCCCCACATTGTTCTGCAGCTTCAGTCTTGACACCTTGTTCTCTGAAGGTCCTGCAAGAAGTGCTGTAACTGAGAAACAGAACCGGCTGAGATGTTTACTGTTGAGTGTAAGAAAAGTGCAATGCTACTTAGCTTTCCTAAGTCTGGGAATTGTTTGTTATAGCCTGGTTAATATCTCCAAGTGGTAGAGGACAAGATAAACCTACTTATTGCTGTGGCTTGTGTTGTCCAGGAGAGTACCACAGCGTGCCCTGTATATTGAATAGCATGAGCATGGGAAGATTTGGCTGTGGTAGGAGGTAAAAATTACTCAACAGATATGTTCTGGTAAGATGGCTTACTCTGTGGCTTAACCTGGCAAGCCACGGGAAAGTAAAACATGTCTTCTCTTTCACAATGCAGAAGTTACTTTCTTGAGAGGATGTTGTTGCCTTGAGTGTGTGGGCCTTTTTGATGTAGTGTTTTAAAAGTGATGATGCAAGTGATGGGCCCTGTCAAGCAAGAACTGAAACTTTGAAATGTTTGCTGTAGATGCTTCATCTGTGAGTGTGCTCTGCTCAAGACTACTAGCAATTAAATTAACTGATGTATTCATATTTTAATGTCTGTGAAGTTGCACCACAGGTTTAGTGTCATTATTGATTAATTGTTTTATGCGCAGCAATCAAAGGACCTAATCTTCTGATTTGTCATCTCCCCTCCTCCACCCCCTCCTTCCCCCTTCCCCCCATTCCAGTCTGTGGGAGAGATGCCAGTGTGAAAAGGGAGCCCCTCAGGCATCGAGGTGAAGGCTGGGACTGACTTAGGGAGCTTCAGAGAGTGCCATTTACCTGATGTTCTCCTCTCTGTTGCTGCACCCTTGAACACAGGCAGGACTAGAGGCAAAGAGCCAGCAGCACCTGAGTGGGTCAGTGGGTAGGAGTGAGCCCTTTGAGATAGGTAAGGATGGGAAAGTTGCCAATATTTAATAACTTTCACCTATGGTGTCCATTCTAAGGATTTGGTGAAGTAGGAAATGCACTCACCCCACACACTAGTGCTTATACAGAGCTCCAGAAAAGGGATGAAGTTTGGGGCTGGCTTTAGATTCCCTGCTTTCCCTCCTTGTCTCTTTGCTGTGCTTGCTGTGGAGGCTTTGGCAGGAGGAGAGGGTCAGTTCACCACCCCTGTTCCTTGTGACACCTGGCTGGTGGAGTTCCAGGTGATGCTGGAACAGTTGGTGCTGCTGGGAGAGGTGGGTGAGCTGTGGCTGAGGGCTGGTGGGAGCAGTGCAGGAAATCACATTGTGCTGTGCCAGGGCTGCACAATGACTGCCTGAGTTCATCATGCTCTAGGAGCTCATGGTGGAGACAGAAATCTAGTTAATGTCTAGAAAAGATGAGTTTGGCAAATCTGTATGTAAGTATTGCAAATTGTAACTACAGAGCCACAGGAGGCTGGAGAAAACATAGTCTACTGGGGAAAACAGTAAACTAGGGCCTCTTTCAAGCAGTAAGGAAATGGAGTCTGTAAGACTTTGTTGTGTGTCATGTTAAGGACAGTCAATACTGAGTGATAAATTATAGTGATGCATTGTGTAGATAAAATTATTGAGAGTGGCACATGAATATTTGTTCCCTGTGTTGTTTCCTGTTGCAGTTTCTACTCCAGTCTTTGTCCTGGAATTGTTTGGTTTTTTTTTTTACTAGGAGTTTCCAGAGGCAGTCAGTGGCAATGCCCTGAGTAGAAACTCTTCAGAGCTCT
Source organism: Melospiza georgiana (assembly GCF_028018845.1). Taxonomy (NCBI): domain Eukaryota; kingdom Metazoa; phylum Chordata; class Aves; order Passeriformes; family Passerellidae; genus Melospiza; species Melospiza georgiana. Next base: position 101,188,052 of record NC_080431.1, read on the forward strand.
CCTAGATACACTCATGGTTTACCTTTCATGTGTGCTCCTTTGCTTTTATGTAGGGTGGATTTTACCTCCTGTTGTTCAGTGTAGTTTTCCAGGGCCCTTGGTAATTTCTGTTTCCTTTAAAGATAATGATTCAGCCCACAAATTTCCAAATATCCCAGTGTTCTTCTAATCCTTCTAATTTCTTCCAAGTGAAGGTGCTTCGAACATCTCTAAATACCTCTGCTAGGTAGTGGGTAAGAGAAGCTCAACTTCTGTGTGTGAGTTTATTTTCTTCCTTATTTTCTTGTCCTCTGACACACTGTGCAAAAACAGTACAAGGTTTTACTTCTCATGTTCATAAAACAAAGCTTAGTCACCTGACCTAGGATGCAGCATTATGTCAAAAAAATATCATTCAGCCCATTTTGTTCAAAGTGAAGCTGCTCCTGCTGCAACTATATAAAAATTACTCCATTTTTTCTTAACAGATGAGCCTCTTATGTTCCACACACTCATGTACATTTATTTATTTCTAATTTTACAATTGAGTCTCTTCATTGTTGAAGATGTTATTTTAACAGGTTGTGGCATCAGAAAAGTTACTTGTTTCTTCCAGAGAAAAGCAATTCCTATAAAACAGAAACAGTCCTGAAAACCCATCTCAATTATTCTAAGATGCTTTCTTCCTTTTTATGCCCTGAAAGGAAAATTGAGTGATCTAGGAATTTGCACAGAAATTTTTCCCACTTTACTGCAAAGCCCTAGAAATACATTATAACAATCTTTTCATGCACTTTTTACTGCACAAAGGTGTGTTTGGTAACAAAACATGAGTCTTAGCTTTTCCATTAATGAAGGTGGCTTGCAATACTAGTGAGATGTTTCAAAACATTTTTAAAACAGAATTTTAAAATAATTTCTCTATTTACTTAGAGGATAAACAAATTATGTGAACCAATTTCTGAGACTATATTTGTAGCACTGTCTTTAGTTTCTATTTTGGTGGTCTGGCCTGGAGCCAGACTTTTTTTTTGTTAACTTGGAGTTTTTCTGGCACAATGCAAAAATGGCTCTCTTTTATTATTCCGAACATTTTGCAAAATCTCCTTTCCAAGTAGACTTTTCTAAGTTAACCAACACTTGTGCAGTTATTTTCTACTTCTTAGAAAACCACAGCTGAAAGGAGCAATTAAAAACTTGATTGCTGCTTTAAATTTGGAATTTAATCTGTATTTAACACAAATAAGCTCTCATTTCAAGATTGCTTAAAGCAGCTGTTTCCCCTGTCAATGTTAATCATACTTTTGGGTATGTGCAGACTGTAGGATCTGGCACTTGGGGATTTAGAAATCATGGGCTCTCATACAAGTGATTCCAGATGGGTGGATTTTTCCTTTGGAGACTCCCGGGCCTTCCCAAGACGTGACTTGTACCAGGCAGTCCACACTTGCAACACGACGCCTCTCGAGAGTTGTTTGGTGTAGCTGGGCTGTATTGTCCTTGGTAAAGATGCACTGAATTGCTCTCACCCAGACTTGCAAGCAGATTAATACTAGGTCTTGCCAATATCAATATGAAAAGAAACAGATGAAAAATCCCTGGAGGTGGCTCTCTGCATGCTCCCTGCCTTTCACTGTCACTGCAGGAGCAGGGAGGTGCCCTGTGCAGAGACAGCTGAGCTGGTCCTGGCATCAGGTGCCACAGAGCTGTGGCAGCATCCTGGGCATGTGGGTCCTGGTGAGTCCCAGTCCCTGCTGGCTATAAACAGCATCCCCAGCAGGAACACAGAGGAGGGGAACTGCTGCTTGGAGAAGGGAGATGCGCACCTCTGCGGTGTGAGGTGCAGAGCTAGGATGTACTCACACAGCAGTCTAACACAGGAGAGCACTGGACCCAAGTCACGCCAGTCCCAGCCATGGCAATGACTAAACCTGCATGTCACTGAGCTGTGAGTCGCTGTACAGGATGCAAAAACATTGTGCTGCCTACCTTTACTCTCCTTCCCCCCAAAACACAAAGCTGAGTTTATATAAATGTAAAACTCTCATATGCAAATACCAAGTGGATTTCATTCTCAAGTTTTAAATAAATGTCAATGGTCTAAGCATGACAAATAAATAAATAAATAAATAAATGGCTATATGTGTCTGTTTTATTCATTTTGCAATTCAGAAATGTTTGTTGGAGCCATCAGACTTTTCCCAGCTCTCAAGCAGACAGGGAATCTTATGTTGGGAAGTCAGCTGCCTCAGGTGATGCACTACTCATGGGTGTGTTACATCTATTAACTGCAACAGCAATCCCTGTCTGAAATTTGGGGTGGTTGGGGGGCGCAGCTACCATCTCACAAGTGCATCACAAAAGGCACCTCCAGTTGGACCAACTTGGGTAAGCAGCACAAGGACAGAAAATCTGATCATGAACAGTTGTAGGACAGTGTCTTTTGGATGCTCTCTTGGTGTTCATCATTCCTGTACCCCAGGAAAGATCCCACCATCAAAAAAAAAAAGTCTTTTTTTAAAAACAGGATGAAACTTCACATGCACAGGCTTGGTATCCACAAAGTTTCAATGTAAACTTTTATTTCCTGGGCAATAAGAGTTTCCACTATCCTCCTGAGGCATTGATAGTCTTTTCATTTTCATTCTTTCAGCAGACTACAGAGCAAATAACAAATGAGTACTTTGATTTTTACCAACTCCTAGTAGTTGGCCTGTTTTCATAATGCAGAAATTATTACACAGATTGTTGTTTTGGCTGGAGGAATAAGTTCTAACACATTGCAGATACTTAGTAGGGAGAAATTGTTCTGGAGACAACCATGTGTCCTGGGAAAGAGATGAGAAAAGATAAACAAAATAAATGAACATTTGGAATGGAAATAGTGAGGTAGTAGCTGCCCAAAGTGGAAAGCAAGAATTCAAGTGTATTTCTTCTCATGCATGTGCAGTAGTTTGGTATCTTGAATCAAAAGAAAGAACACACAGAATGCCCATTCTTTCCAGTAACTGCCTGCATGTTCACATCCAGCTAACATTTGCATTTTCAGTTTAAGCAGGAATACTGTAACAAGTCCTAGCAAACCAACAGACAATATATTGCAATTGTTATTACTGTATTGTTAGTCATTTTTGTTCCCACTACATTTAGATACTCATTTATTCTCAGCTTGAAAATTTAAGGTGTGAGCTCTGCTTTTGATTAGCTATATAGACCCATCCCACAGTGCATCACTCATTGGTGGGATTTTAATGTGGTAAAGCTAGACTGAAATACAGCATTAGCAATGGACCCATCCTCCTTTGCCCTGATTACAGGTCAGCTGAGGATTTCAGTGGTGTGGGAAGATGTATGGCAGATGTGAATCAGCAAAGCTGGCCCTGCACTGCACTCATCTGGTCCCCTGCCAGCATCAGAGCCATGCCTGCCTGACAGCAGGAGGTCACACTCAGGGCAGTGCTGAAATATGCCTGGTGTTGGCAGGAGGGTCCCTACTGCAGAGCCCTGAAATTCAGCACAGTCCTCAGGATCAGCCTGGCAGCAGCTCGTGGGTAGGAAGGCACTTTGTCATTCTCCTCAGGACGTGCTGAACAAGTCCTTAGCCAAGCAATGGAAATGAGGCATGTTTCCAAGTCGTGTCAGTGAGTTCCAGGGAAGTGCTTGTCAGTAACTGTGTGTGCTCCCACTCTGCCTTGCTAAGAGATGTGTTTCAGCCTCTCCTGGAGAGGGATGAACTTTTGCAGCTTGCAAAGTATCTGTAACTGCTCTGGCTGAGCCTCAGACTGATTTTTCAGCTCCTTAAAACAAACCAAGAGATTAAAAGAAAAAGCACTCTCAGTCTGTTTAAGCTGAATTTTTGTTCTTCTGAAAAAATAAATATTTCCTTTTAAGCAAAACAATTCTAGAAAAAGTTGTAGGGGGTAAAAAGACACAGACCTATTTCTTACTGATGAGAAAGAAACAATAATTTGACAAGGCACCTTTCAAGGATGTCATTTGCTCCTTGTCAATACATACCTACAATACAGATTTAATTATTAAATCTGAATTATTCCTCTTCTAAAGTTTCTTCTGAGCTTTCTCTTTACACATAGTCACTATGCTGTTTGTTTCTTTCTTCCTCTGTCATTAATACATTTTTTAATTTTTAAAAATTCTTTTTACTATTAATTTGATTAAAAACACCACAGTTAAGTTTTTTTCCTTGCCTTACCACTGGGACCTTCACCCTGCAGCCAGTTTCCCACGACTGTCTCTTCATGTTGTATGCCAGAGCCTCTCTACGCCCCATCTCCCCACACCACCATCCTCTGCTTGTCTTGCTTTGCCTGAGGCTCTGCACGTCCTCCCACCTGATCTTTCTTCACACTTCAGAGTGCCATCAATGTCCCTCTCAATCTCAGTTGGTCCCCATGCTTGCCCCTACTGTGTCCCTCCCCACACCCCAGTCCCCACTGCCTTCCTTGACACCTGCATTTGCCCTCCCAAATCAGCCCTCAGATTAGGAGATTCTTCTGTTCCTCCTGATGCTTTATTTTCCATCTTACCCACTGACATTCCTAAGCAGCCTGGGATCTGGGTGAAACCCTGAGCATTTGTTTTGCAATAAATAAACAAACAAACAAACAAACAAATAAATAAATCTTTAAGGCTTTTCATGTCTCTATTCAGAAAAGAACACAGAAAAATACTCTTGTCCTAATAGAAATCACAGGGGTAAAATGGCACAGAGGGGGAGTAAGGAGGACAGATGAAGCAAATCACAGAAATCACAGAGGTAAAATGGCACACAGTGGGAGTAAGGAGGACCGATGAAGCAAATCACAGAAGCACATAATGGGTAAGGTTGGAAGGAACCACAGTGGATCATCAGCTCCAGCCTTCCTGCTCAAGCAGGGTCATCCTGGAACACGTGGCACAGGACTGAGTCCAGACAGTTCTGGAATATCCCCAGTGATAGAGACTCCACAGCCTCCCTGAGCAATCCAGTGCTCAGTCATATGCACAGCAGGACAGTTCTTTACCTTCAGGTGGAACTTTCTGTGCATCAGTTTCTGCCCATTGCCTCTTGTCCTCATGCTCAGCACCACTGAGCAGAGCCTGCCTCTGTCCTGTTGACACCCTCCCTGCAGATACTACAGACATTAGTGAGATCCCCTCTCATTAATCTCTTCTCCAGGCTGAACAGGCCCAGCTTCCCCAGCTCTTCCTCCCAAGAGAGATGCTCCAGCCCCTTAGTCATCTTTTTTGCCCTCCAGTGGATCCAAGTCCAGGAGCTCCATGTCCATCTTTTATTGAGGAGCCCAAAACTGGACACAGCACTCCAAATGTGGCTTCACCAGGGCTGAGCAGAGGGCAGGATCACCTCTCTACTGGCAATGTTCTTCCTAATGCATCCCAGGATGCCACTGGCCTTCTTGGCTACAAGGACACACTGCTGGCTCATAGACAGATGGTTGTCCACCAGCATCCCCAGGTCCTTCTCCACAGAGCTGCTTTCCAGCAGGTCAGCGCCCAGCCTGTACTGGTGCAGGGGGGTATTGTAAATTTTGCAGCTATTTTTTTGTTAATTGGTACTGCCATCACTCAATAATCTCCTTTTTCAGTGTGTCCTATATGCCCATAATACTGCCTAAATTGGCTTCATTGCCCCCCTTCCACTTCCAAGCCTTTGGGTCTATAGCTGCCATGTTCCAGGGAAGCAGAGAATGCAGGAACTCAAAGGAAATGCCACAAATGCCTGCTGACTGTTTTTCCCAACTATTCCCAAAACAACCTACAGCCCTTTTTTAGGCTGCAGCCAGCAGCATGTGTGTGCAAGCAGGTGAATGATTATCTGGAGAGATGAGGCAATGTGGTTTCACTGCAATGCGAAACCTCCCCGACTCCATGAGCTCCTGGGTAAGACCGGCCCCACTCGGCGTGGCAGGTGCACTGCTTTTGGAAGACAAGGCAGAGAAACATATCTTGGGAATATTCTGCAGGTCTGCAAAGGTTTGAGGCACAGCTTTGTGAGCAGCTTTTATTTTTTACTCCAGTCACGAGCCTTATCATGGGTATGACTTTGGGAAAGGGTTGTGGTCAAGAGAATCAGGAGTGCATTCAGGTTTGCTGCTAGGAAAAGAAACCAGCAGCAGCCTGTGGTAACAGAGCATTGCAATTAAGCCAGGTGAAAACTAAAACCACATTGAAACTCTCCCATAATTTGAGGTCTTTGAAATCCCAAACTATATCTACTTTTTGTAGCTTAAGCAGGTACTGCTGCTAGACACTTTAGCTATCTATCTTAGGCTGAGTCAGGGGTGATCTCATGACTGAAATCCTACCACGTGTTCCTTTCCTGCTCTTCCCAAGACTACTGTATGAACAAGTCAATAACTACACTGAAGATTACTTTCAAGAACCTCTTAAATACATAATTTTTAAAAATTAGCTAAGATATTCCACTGTTAAATATAAAATGTACTGCTCCTCATTTGTGGCAAATTCACTTTTATAGCATTTTACTAAATGAACTTAAGTCAAAATCATTCTCTTGAAAAATGAAGCATTCTTTTAAAACCTATTAAGATCCCCAGTCTGTTTCAACTTGGAGGAAGCAAGGCAAATAAGAGACTGACTTGATCCAAAGCCATCTGACTGAAGAGAGATTTTTGCTCATTTTTTGAATAGGTTGTCCCATAAAAAATGATGTAAGTCATGGTAATGGATACAGAAGTTGTATTACTAGATCTCCCAGCAGCTCAAATCTGGTATCAGACGTGAACACCTCTGCATTATGCCAAATCACAGTGAAAAGTATTTCAGGTATGTTGATTTCTTGCCAGGTACAGGAGAACAAACAATACCACAGCCAAAAGAAAGTGTTATAATACCTTATGTAATATCTTGCATATAGCTTATGTAATAAGAATTCAGACAGCCTGTGTAAGTCTAGGACAAGACATACCTCCTACATACATTTTTTGAACCAGTATGAACCAGCAGAGTGAGTTTGCCCAGCACCTTGCAATTTGTATCTATTAGATAGGGTATGAAACACCCTAAATAATCATGTCAAACCACAGCCTGAGCACATAATAAAACAAGCCATTTCAAACAAAATTTCAATCTTACAAGCACAGTCATGTAGCTGAAAACAGAAAACACACACATGGTTAACCCCTCATGTTCAGAATTAAGTAATTAGCTGAGAAGTTGCACAAAAGGGAGGTTAATCCATGATTTCCACATTTCAGTTTGGCCACAAACCTGGCAATGTTTAGCTAATACCCCAGAGATCATTCTAGGCTGGAAGGATATCTTTCCACCCTCAGCTGGAAATATTAAACAAGAAGTTCTCTGCGTGGTGGGATCCAAACAGTGCTGCTATAACATATTTGTGCAATCTCTGCAGCTGGGCTTCTCAAGAGGTTCATGTACCAGAGGTCCAGAGGCTCTCAGTGGTATCAGAGGCACACTTTGCACCTGAAAATATGAAAAGGGCACATCCTAGAAGAGTGTTTCCCTGTTGTTAAAATATGGAGTGCTGTTCATTCCCTTATGTGACTCTTTAATAGAAGAAGCCAAATATCAAGAAGAATCTTTGCATTTGCCTCCACAAGAATCAAGGATGCTTTTGCAAATTATTTGCACCAAAAATCATCTATTTGAAAAATGCTATCCTATAACATCATGAAAAAACCCAATCCAAAGTCCAGGAAATACAACAGCATGCTTAAACACCGCTAACAACACAGAACCATGCCAGGCTGAGGGTGAATATTCTGGAAGTTTACTTTTGGCTCTGTTCAGCCCTATTAATTAGGAGTGTTGCAGAAAGTTTTACTATCTTCCCAAACTCCTTTGAGATCACTACTAAAGGAAATATAGGCAGTGATGTAACCACAGCAAGTCTCTCAAAAAATTAGATACTTAATTTTGCTTAAACAGAAAATACATCCTGAGGAAGAGAGGAGATTTATTTTCATAATAGGGTGGAAAACATAATCATCTGTCTCCAGAGAGACTATAAACTGTTGGCAATAAACATTTAACAAATAAAATGTAATCTGGTAATCAGTTTAGTGCTGTGCCTTTACCCTGAAACATTCTGTCTGAACTCAGAGCAGAACACCATTAACACCTGGCACCCGAGCTATGGCCAGGCAATGCCAAGCTGGAGTGAAGGCATTTCCATACACCTTCCTGCATCCATGCCAAGAGCACACAGAGCTGTCCTGAAATGCTGAAAACTAACAACTGCACAAGGGAAAGAACAGTGCCACAAAGAAGCCCCAGAAAGGTGGGGAGAAAGCTGCAGTTATCCATCAGGCCCTGCTTCCCTGTACAAGAAGGGGCTCAGCAGTGGCCACTTGCTGGGAGTGCCACAGTGCCCCAGTCAGGGACAGCATCCCCAGCAGGGTGAAAGGCTGCAGTACCCTCAGCTGGCCTGGGGAGCCCAGGCCGCTTACTTGGGCATTTATCTCCCATTTAGGAGATAAATGGGCTTCAATCCCTCCCTGGAAGTAAACTTTAACAATTCATACTCTCTTTTAAGCTGGGAAGAGTCTCTGTATTATTTTGTAGCTTGCCCACATTTAGATTTCACTTCAAGACATCGTTAAAGTGTGGGAGATGGCCATAAAGCAATCAGATGAAGTGTTTTCCTTTCCTCAGACTGTGTTTAGCATTGAAATGACAGGTTACATTACTGTGGAGTAAGGACTGCATTTGTTTACTCATTGAAACATAGTCAGAATTCAAGAGTATTTGAGTTCCTTTTTCAGCCTTCAAATAACTGTTTTCACATCTGTTAGGTTTTTCTGGAACTCAATCAATAAAATGTCTTTTATTTTCATTTTTAAGTTCATGTTCAACATATAGACCATATGTTTCTTAACATTTTATGTTCTGACTATATGATCCCCTATAGGCATAATTCAGTTTCCTTGTTTCCTTTTCAAAAGATAGTTAAAACTTTCTCAGAAACTATTTTCTAGTCCTTGATATTCTCAGATATCTAAATATCTGAGAAAGATAAATCTATGCCACTTCCAGTAGCCAAGGCTATTCTTAGTATACATGATCCAAAGAAGTTTGGACATTGCATGAGTAGTCTGATATAAACAATTGCATTCAATAAATAAACTAAGTAGAAATATAAAAAACAACAGTGTAATGCAATGTGATTTAGTTTACACAGAAATCTAAGTGCAAAATGTCATAGTTTGGATGACAAATACTGTATTAATATTGGATAAAAATGAGCCGCTTGCTCCAAGTAGCTTCTCTGTCATCCCAACATCCTGTCTTTCCAATATCAGTACTGGAAAGAACAATATTCTAGGTTATTGGAGTCATCCACTTCATGGCTTATTCAGCCTTTTCCAGCTCTCCTCTTATGTTATGAACAATCTGAGAAGACCCCTAAGACTCGTATCAGCATTCACTGCCAAGAAGATTTCAGCCAGCACCAGCTCTGCAGGTTTTGTCATGAACTCCCCAAACAGCCCTTGTCTGATGCTTGATGGAGATGAATCCCAGAGCTCTCCCCAGGCCCCTGAGCCCTGAGGTGCTGGGCATAGCAGGAGCAGAGCTGGACCAGGGCTGAGGGCCCCTGCTCCTCTGGGGCTTGAAGGCCTCTGTTAGCCAGCCACCTTTAGTCACTCTTAACTGGCACATGCAAGGAAAATAAGCGTAACACATCTTGTAGTCCTGCTGGCTGACTCCAAGATATCTTATCTATTTCTTTTTTCCTAGTAGGCTGTCAAGAAGATCATCATTCAATTCATTTAGAAATAATTCAGAAGTTCTCTTGTCATGTCAAATGAAAAACTGTTAAGAAAATCATTAAAGATTTTCACGTTTTCTCCAGACTTGGGTCCACTGTTTTTGACATGATTCATCCTGGCCTTGGGCTACTGACTGTATACTGACTGCAATTCCCCTTTCACCCCATCATAGTACAGTATCTACCAAATCTAGCATTGTTGAAGGGGTAAACTACTTGTGATTGATTTAATTAGGACATTAAATTGTCCTTTAATGTCCTGTCCCCACTACAGATGGGACATCACCCTCAAGTCTGTCCTTCTGCCCTCAGGAGCCCAAGAGGGTCCCTGGAGAACCCATGTACACAAACAGGGATGATGTTCACCCTTTGACTTTGGATGTGACAAAGCAGGGACCTTCAGTGTTGTCACACTGAAGTAGCTACTAATATTTCACCATGTGTTACTACTCTTTGCTGAATAGGAACAGAGTTCAGCTTTTGCTTCATTTCCAACAAAACAGAGACTTTCAAACATGGGCTAATCATGTGTTTTGCTGAATTTTCAGCCTCAAGCAAAACAACCAAAGAACAGAGGCGAGCCCACCATCTGAGAAGCCTTCCTTCTTCCTCTTTCCAGGGTGCATTACCTCTGTTTACTTGTATTTGCAAATGGTAAAAAAAATAAATTGCACTGTGTGTTCTTTAGTTGAACCATTCTTCCCTGGGAAAGGCTGGTTAGTCCAGAGTGCACCAAGTAATATTAGAAGGCAAAAATGACAAGAAAGAACAAAGACACATTCATTTAGCACAAAATAAATACGTTGAGAAAGGAATTACTCAAGGCTTGAAAGAATATGAACTCACATTTTTAATTCTTTATGTAACTGTGACAGCAGCCTGAGTAATCAACAAGAGGAAGAAATTGCTTTAAATTAGCATAAACTACATGCTCAGTTTTACTAATAAAAGACAGTGGGAACATTTATATTACTAGATTATGAATAATAAATCTTATGTCTAAAATGGAGTGAAAGAAAAAAACTAAAAAATTCATGCTCACTGGGAAAACAATTTAAATATTAGGTATTAGATAGGTTCGATTAGGGAAAAACTCACAGAACTATCAGAGGGAAAGTTGTTATTTTCAGTTAATTGAGGAGAATTCACTGAAGGTGGGGTAGACCAGGCTATGGTAGTTTCTCTGCCTTAGATATCTAAATCCTCCTCTACTCACGCCTGAGGAATTGCTGTGGTTCATCTGCTGGACTAGGCTAGACTGACAGTTTTAACTCTTGTCATCCTGCAGTCTGAGAATGAACCTTGCCTGCAGCAGGGGCAGGCCCAGGTCCTGCCTCCTGGAGGAAAGACCCAGCCAGTGGCCTGAGCAGTCAGTCCCCATCACTGAGTCTTTTTTCACAGCAGTATTTACACACAGTGAAGCAATATTAAGGGAAGCCTGGAGAAAGCTCATTGTGAACAACTTTCAAATTGAATGTTGGGTGGTATTCTAAGAAATGGGAGAAAATCTCTGGCAATGAGGGTGTGGGGAAAACAAAAGCTTTATTTTTCCATTCTCATTTTCAGACTGGTTTGTGTAGCCTTTCTTATAAATTAATTAGGATGGACTGAGTGGGAAGAAGGGATGGGGAACTTGTGCACTTTATTTCTGAACTGGTTTCCAAGTCAGAGCTTGGAAGCAAAGGAAGAACTGAAAGGATTGGATTTCACACCACAAAGACAATTCACAGAGATCAAATTGGCTTCTCAAATTCTTTCCCACACCATCTGCTGCTCACCACTCCTAGTCCTTGACTCGTAAACCCACCTCTGACCTCTACCTCATGCCAAATATCCTTCATTTTATAATTGTAGACAGGGCTATTGTCTGTCCACAATAATTTGTCTCAGTTTGGGAAGAAATGAAGAAAATATGGGAAGACACATAACTGCTTCCAGAACTACACTCCTTTCTATACTTATTTTTCTAAGAGCCATCAGTCAGATCCTCAGTCTGAGGATACCAAAGGCCATTCATGGTTATTTCCCATGAAATCAGGACTGCCACTCTAAAGTACTTTTTGCAAATACATGTCATGTGGGGAAGGGCATGGAGAGCTTCACTGTTTCAGAGAGAATTTTCGTTTTGCACGCTCAGGAAAATGACGTTCTGTTCCAAAGCATCTGCGTGCCAAGTTTGTAGCTAGAGTCATTCTGAAGCTATCCAAGCAAGGAAGGAAAGGAAATACATATACCAAAAATGTTTTACTCATGGAAATTTATGTTTAGGGTCTAAATAACCTAAGAGATGCCTAAAAACAGTTTATGAATTCTGAAAAGACAGAATCACTTAAAAGCATAGGGGCCAAATAAAGCATTGAAAATATCAGACTACTGGGCAGATTACAAACACATGAAAATGTTCATTTAAAGCTTTAAAATTGGTCCTATCTCCACCATTATTTCTTTAATGAAAAGAGTAAAAGTAAGTTAAGTCAGGAAATAATCTCCCCCATGTGGATTTTTGCTTTTCAGCCCATTTAGAAATAATTCAGAAATGCTCTTGTCATGTCAAATGAAAAACTGTTAAGAATGCTTCAAGGAAATATATCTTCATTATAGCAGGCTTGTTATTTGGATCTACCAAAGGTTACCTTGGTAACTTTTTACATTGATCTTCAAGTATAATTCACATCCTGTTGTATTAGAAACAACTAAACATTTCAAGAATGCTAAATCATATTTCAATATCACTCTGTACTTTGACTTTTCAAACTGCTTTGGCTGACTCGTTCAATGTGCAGGTAAAGAAGCAAAGGGAGGAACAGAAAGTGTTGACTGAGTGATCTTTCAGAATAAAAGACCACATTGTACCTTGTTATCTAAGGTATTTCTTTTTTAAAGTCTCTCCCCTTCTTTATACTTTGGAATAAGGTGACCATGAAAAATAGAGCTTAGCAAAAGAATGGGCATATGAAAAGAAAGACTTTACTGTACCATACATCAGTTGAAACTACACAGCATGTTTGGCAGCAGGAGGACATGCCTTTCTTTGGAAAAGGTAATTTCATAGATCAAGCAGAAAAGGTGTAATTTGCTTACCTGTACTTTATAATAACCCTTCTGCCTCTTTTAATAAATGCACAGTCAGTTTTGGGTTGGTTGGTTGTTTTGTTTTGTTTTTTATCAATCACCATTTATTTTCATTAATTACTAGATTATACTCTTACACCAACATGAGGAAAAATCTTGAACTCATGCATATTCTCACCCTTCCCTTTCTGAGTCATGCAAAAACCCTTGCATCCAAAGACATTCCTGGGAACATGCACTCCAACCAAGCCATTGTGAAGCTGTGGCATGGGCAAGTTTCTTTTGTTGGGATTCTTTCCTGATCACTACTAGAAATCTTCAGGGAGGTGCTCTCAAGCTACTTTGTTTGGGTTTTTTGCTTTTTGGTGGTTTGTTTTTTTTTTTTTTTTGGTTTTTTTTTTTTTGGTTTTTTTTTTTTTTTTTAAGAATGGGAATGAAAAAAAGGCTTAGGTGGAAAAGCAGATGCAAATTTTGTCACATGCCAAATAGAAATAGCAGCCCATTGTGTTATGGAACAAAGTGTCAGTTCATCTCTCCCCACCCTACAAAAACGGAAAGTGGGTGAGAAAAACACTTCAGAAAAACCAAATGGTTGTGTGCGATCACAAGTGATACAAATAAAAGAGGGGAAAGTAAACAGTGTTGAAATAGAAAATGGAGGTGGTAAAAAGCAGGACTGCTGGGGTTACAGCGGTTACATTAAAGAGGAAAACAAGAGCCATGCGTGCATCCCAAGATCCCTCCAAAAGTAAAGAATTTCACCTCAGCCTGTGCAACTGCCTGAATTGAGGACTTCTCTGCAGACCACATCAAGGGACTGCCTGCAACTTCTAGCAGCTCTAGAGCGACACAAGCATCAATACCAGGGAGTGGCTCTGCAGAAAAGAAGAAAGCAAAGAACACTTCGGTGCTATGGGACGGCCGGATGGAAAGGGCTGACTTCCAAGCTGTGTTCCTGGTGACCCAGGCTGACAGCTGGGGGCTGCCTGCTGCTGCACAGCCTGGCCGTGCTCCACAAATCCAGAAAGCAGCCTCCTCTGCCCTCGGTTTCGGGGCATTGGGATGCTCTCTAGTGAAATAAACAGGGCCAGGAGACTTCTTTTCCTTTTTAATGCCTTTATTAAAAGTGATCAGCTCAGGATTGGGCGGCTCGACAGTCTGCAGCGTCCGTCGTCTCTCCCAAGGCCGCTCAGAGGAGGAGAATATGCGCAGCTCTGGTCATTAGGGGCAGAGCTGGGGAATCAGATCCTCTTGGGAGCCTTTTAGGCCTCCTGATCCCGTCAGATGGTACGTCGGTCTGCGTCTCGCTCCCTCCCAGACCTGGCCCGGGGGATCTCGAGGACAGGGTGAGGAACGACGAAGGTTTCCCGCATCTCTGCAGGCCTAGCGCTCTGCTCCTCACATCCAGACATCACTCCAGTCTCTCAACTCTTATTTGGCTCGTTGTTTTTGGGGTCTTCTCAATACAGTGGGGGACCATGCTGCATTGGTTTTGGAGTCACTTTGCATAACCCCCCCCACCTTCTCAGGTGTCTTCACTATGAGAAAGGTACAACTTAGCCTCGGGCAAGGCTCTGCTGATACAAAAGGAGCGATTAGCCTCAACGACCCGTGATTACAATAACAAAACACACAGAACTTGGGCAGGGCCAGTGATCTGGCTGCCTTTTTGAAACTTTCTCATAAAAAAAATATTAACCGAATTTTTGTTCATAACATCTGGCACTGGCTGCATCTGGTGTGCCCCACAACGCCCAGCTGACCCTCCTGCAGTGGCCCCAGCCACTGACTGGAACTGCACATGCCCTCTTGCACAGCCTGCCTTGCTCAGCACTTCTCTGCTCACCAAGGCAGACACAAGGTCTGTTTCTTTTTCTTCCTTTCCAAGCTCTGACTTTGGGGCAGCAGCTTGCTGTATTATTTACGATGTTGCAGTGTGAAGGCCAGGAATGAGGGAGGTTTGCATTCCAAGAGAGCCATTTCTTTCCCATGAAAAGTATGCACAGTCCTAACACCCAGAGTATGTTTTCTACTACAGACAAATAATTTCCATGATACGTGGTGTGTATACATACCTTATTTCTACCTCTTCTCCTACAACTTTTGCCCTCTGTAGCAACATAAAATAATGACAGACTCTAAAGGAAAACAGCAAAATTTTGTCCATTTTTCTTGTATTTATTCTATGCAGATGGGGATGAGCATTTTAAAAGCCTCAATGCACACCCTTTGAATTACTTATGATTATGATTATTTAATCCTTTTTTCCCCCTCCAAGTACTTCTGCAGCTTCATTGACCCCTCTCTGCTACGGTGGTCAAGCCTCTCTCACAATAAGCGTGTTCAGTATGTTTTCTCCTAAAAGTCTTGGGCCACCAAAAACCTGAAGATAAAACTGGAAATACAACTGAAGGCATGAAGATTGTACAGCCTGCTGCCTGGATGCCTGCAGGCCCCATGCCTTGATGCCAGCACCATTTCACACTGCATGATTCCTTCACAGTCCAGAAAGGTAGAAAAGTTTTAGCTTTAGCTCTCTGCTAGATTGAAGTTTTATTGTTATTTCATAAGACAGTGACCGAAGCAAAAATCCTGAAGTCAAAAGTAATGTGTATTTGTAATGACTCTACCTGGAGTTATTAAAATCTTGATTAGTTTCTAGGAATATTTGTCACTATATGTTGTTTGTACTTCAGTCCAAGCTTCTGCTCAACTTTGCCACAGCTATATTTGTTCAATCTATATTCCAAGGAGGCTCCTTATTGCACACACAGCCATGCCAGGACAGCTGGTAGTGGAGGGGGAAAACAGCCAGCAGCAGAAACTTCTTAAGCTTCTTCAAGGAATCCTGGCCTGAGACCTTCTAAAATAAAATAAATCTCTACCAATCACATGCAGTATAATGTGGGGTGGGGTTTTTTTTGCCCAAAGGGCTCTAAAGTTATGACCACAGCACTAGAAAAAACAGGGCCTGGAAATGAGCTTAAGCACTGAACTGCTAATTGCCCATTATGCTTAACTGCAAGCATGTGTCCTGGAAAAGGTTTGGCACATGTCATCTCCCACTGTCCCAGACAGAATCCAGACCAGGAGATGGTGAGTGTGCAGCCCATTCCAGCAGACAGCATGCACCAGGCAAACACCAGAGCAGCTTCCCCTTTTCCCTCTTCCTGTGCCTAGCATCACCTTTTTTCACTGCCTTCAGACTCTCCAGAGCATAGGACACATGTTCTCAGCTTCATACTATGAAAATGTCACTCCAATAACCCTTTTTTTTTTTTTTTTCAGGAAAATAAAGAGCCAATAAAAAGCACAAACATGCTAACAGTTGTATCATAGGTCCATGAAAAAGAATCAGCTGGTTTGTAAAATGGATCTGGTCAGGTCTTGGTACTTGGCCAAAAAGGCAAGTGCCTTCACTTTATTATTTATTATTTGTTTTATTTGGTGTTATAAATATAGTCCAGCTGCAAGAATCTGGTCTTACCTTCAGGGATGGCAGAAGGCACCTGTGACGTTGAGGTCACCATCATTTGGGCAATACTGTCAGGCACACTGTGGATGGAGCTGCGAAGGGCCAGGAGTTGCATTCAGTGATCCTTGTGGGTCCCCTCCAACTCAGCATATTCTGTGATTTTATGATCCTGCTGAAACCCTTCTAATGCCTTGAGGGCATTAGAGCCAGGAAAGATTTTTTATCTTGTGCAGAACAAATGTTAGTTTTGATCCTAGAAATAACAATTGCTTTGGCTGAAACCTCTCTGTTTAAACAGACACCCAAATAAGAACATCAGGAGGAATGTCCTTCATAGGTAACAATAATCTCGCCATCTGTAGTTCTTTTTTATCCTTGAGATATCTGTAGCTTTAAGAGTAAATTAGGGTGGGTTTTTTCTTCTCTTTGTTTTTATTTTTAAGATCTCAGAATTGAATTATGTTGAAACAGGAAGCATGCTTCATTTAAGTGATGTCAGAATTTCTTTCTTGAGCTGTTCATGGGAAGAATACTTACTTCTTTTTCTCTGTTTACACTGAAGGTTCATGAAGCCAATGTAAACAGCAAAAAGAGTGTAAACATCAGGGATTAACTTTAGGAGATTTGAAAGCAACAGGGTTTGTCTTAATAAAATCAAGCAAATAATTAAGCAGCAGTGTTTGCCTTAATAAAATTAAGCAGATAGTTTAGTATTTATGTGTATATATATATATATAGTGTGTTCCCATTATTAAGCATTCACCATTTCAGCTTTTTGAGGATTTCTCAAATAATCAAGGATAGCATTATGTTGGTGTTAAGCTAATTTTTTATTAACTTCAGGGAGAAGACAAGTGGGTTATTGCTTCATAAATGTGCAGAAACTCACTGAAGTTGTATTCTCTGCACTGCAATACAGCAAGATTTTTACACAATAGAATATTCTTAAAGGGTTGTTGTCTCTTTCTTGTGAGCTGTGCTTTGACTCTAATTGCCTCCTCCTCCTGCTTATTGTGGATGTCCTTTGCTTCCTCTGAGTGTCCTGTGATATTATTTGGGACATTTCCATGATCCTAATACTAAAACTCCTGGTTATAATTACTTTTAAAAAACGAGGGGGCAAAAAAGAAGAATGTCGCTCTGAAAAAAAAAATTATATATTATCTTGTCCTAATCAATACCAGTACAAATAATTTTGCTTTCTAACAAGCAAAACATAAAAGATAACATGCAGGTGATGGCTGTTGAAAAAAAGTTTAGGAAGAAAGTTACACAGTTTTAAGATATTCCAATGTGGCCAATGTGATGAGAGCTTCATAAAGCCAAAATACTCTCAGAATGCTTCAAAGTGTCTGCTTGCCATTTCCAGGCTGAAAAAAATCAAGGAGGGATTTTAAAGAACTCAGTGCAGGGCTAAAAGAATTACTGATTTCTTAGGCAGAATTGAAATCTCACCGGGATTTACAAGCAGCAGTGACAGTGTGGGTGCTGGGGTTCATGGAAACACCCCTTGTCTCTACTGCCGTGTCTTCCCTTCAGCACCGCACAGCCCAGGTGAGCCAGGTAAATACACACCCGAACAGCGATCCCAGGAGAAACAATGAAAAGCAGGGCAGATTCAAACAACAACAGGAACTAACAGTTTTCATATTGCATCTTGCCAGACTATCCGGGTGTGTCTTTAGGCTGCTGTCACCTTTGTTGGCCTGCGGACGTGCAGCGAGAAGCGCGGCACCAGCAGCCGTGCGGGCAAAACTGAGGGTACACCCAGCCTAACCGCGGCACTGGAGGCTCCGCACAGAGCAGACCGTGGGCAGGCCGCGGGCACCCCTGTGCTCCCCTCGGTGCTCCCAGTGCTCTGGGCAGGAAGGATCCAGGCGGGGAATTCTCCTCTTCAGGGGACCCCGACACCTTTTCCCCGCGGGGCCGGCGCGCTGCCCGCGCCCGCCGTAGGACTACACCTCCCAGCGAGCCTTGCGCCGCCTCCATCTTCCCCCTCACAAACGCTCCTTGTTGAAATAAAACCTGTCCTTGATCAAAACTTTCTCAGAGCGTCCTTTGAGCCTGCGGGGAGGCGCGCAGCTGAAACAGATCCTCGAATTAGCTGAATTAGCCCTCATGATCTCGTTGGGTTCACTTTGGCAGGAGGCCGGAGTCTCCACTCCCGGGCTGCTCTGCCTCCCAGAGGAGCTGTAAATCTGCTTTTCTTTCCTGGAGGCGATGTAGTGTCCTGGGAATTTCCTCAAAATACGTGGTGGGTCAGCTCATCTCCTGCTTCAGCAATATTCAGCAAACCCGGCCGCTGCCCTCTCCCACAACCCACCCCCCTTCACTGTTCCTCAGTGTCTGGAGGATGCTCCTGCAGATGCTGCCCGACATTGCAGCCTGTGCTCTCTCCTTGCTGCCTATGAGTGAGGAGCTGTAGTTGAAGCTTTGCTAAATCTCGTAGATCTATACCGGCCCTTTTGTTTATGTGCTGTACATGGCAGCAACAACTCACGGCAGGTGCCACATGGGCAGTATGTAGATACACACACAAATACCATTTTCCAAGTGGCTGTCACTCTATATTCTTGATTTTGGGCAGCCATTTGGCAATCTTCACTATGGAGGACTCAGTAGCTTTGAAAAGTCCATGTTCTGTATTTTACCTAGAAGTAGGAATTGCCTGGGTAGCACTATCACAGGTTTTCCATAAACACACCAGCATTTCTCCTCTCCCGTCTCCCTTTGGGTGGATGTGTAGTCAAGCACAGCTCACATACAGGATTTTGAGAGCCCTGCTAGAGGAGGAGCTTTGGTAGGAGACCTGGCAAGGCCAGGGATCTGCAGGCAAGGATTATCTACAGCAAGGTGGCTCAGGGAGATAAGATGGATGTACATGTGCATCTATCCCAGAGTGGGAGCAGGGAGAGAGTAGAAAGAGCAACAACTGGATCTCAAATGCTATGGCAGAGAGCTGTATATAATATTAGGAGACCCAAGTAGAAAGAAATTTGAGTCCAAAGATTTGAGGAGTAGATTGGGTGGGAGCCATAACAGTGGGCTGGGGTGAACTAGGAGAAGCTGAGATGAACAAGAAGCAGAGTCTGCAAGTGGACACCAGTGGGGAGGAAGGAAAAGGAGGAATCTAGGAGGCAGTGTGGAAACACATAAGCTGTTTATGCAGAAGTGGTGTGAGGTTCCTCTTGTCTGAGTACTCTTATCACCAGGTTGGAGGCAGGGACACGAGCACAAATTGGTGATTCTCCTTCCCTTGTTTTGTTTTGTTGTTGCTGGTTACCCCCCATTTTTAAAGCATGGAAACAGCTTTGTTCTCCAAATGTGCAACACTATTTTCTTTATCTCGCAAAAAAAAAAAAAAAAAAAACAAAACCAAAAAAACCCACAAACAAACAAACAAAAAAACCAAGCCCCAAAAAAACCCACAAAAAGTAACTTAAGTAACACTTCCTGCAATTGACATTGCATTCATGCACTTTTGGAGCCTGTTTTCTAACCTTAGCATCCGTGGGCACTGAACAATTTCAGGAATGCCTCCTTAATTTCTCTCTCTCTTTTCCATCAATTGGCTTCTCTCACCAAAAAGTTTCAGCAGAAGGTTTACAGGTTTTCCTACCATTCCCACTATAAAAAAAAGTACATATAAAAATATGTATTTTTGAATCAAAAGAAATTGAGTACTCAGTCCATCCTATTCCAAGGAGCAGTCACCTTCTCAGAATCTTGTTTTCTGGTACCCCCTATCACTTTTTACCTTCAGAAACTTTCTGGTAATACACTAGAACTCCATGTTCTTTCCCATGGCATTCCTCACAGCTTCCAGATTTGCTATCAGCCTCAGTGAGTGGAAAAAAGATAGGAGGATTTAAAATCCTCTTCTCCTTAGCACCAAACTAGTGTATGCACAGTTGCACAGTCTAGAGTCATCCATCCCCTGAACAGCTTCTACAGAAAAACAACTTCAGAAATGCTAAATAATCACAAATTAACTGGTCTTTCCACAAGGCTGGCTAAGCCCAGGCCTCCCTGTTATGGTCTTGTGTAAATCAGAAATCCAGAATTGGCATAAAAACTGCAACAGCCTGAGGGAGCATCTAATAACACCGTGTGGGAAACTGCAGCGTTCCCCTGGCTGAGCCCCATGAGGTCCCTTCCAGGCATCACTCAGCATAAACTGGCAAGAAAGCTGAGTATTGATTTTGATTATCTGCACTATATGTGTGCTTGTAGAATCTGAAATTAAACAGCGGATTGGGTTTCTAGTCCCAACACCCTATTTATTTCTGGTTTTATTTTCCTGAAGGAAGGCTGAAAGAACAACGGAGAGCAAAACAAACCTAGCGGGAGGTTACAATGTACACAAAGCCATCTTGGGAGTAGGGGTGGTTCTTCGCTTAGCGGAGAACGCGGGAAAGAGGGTGAGGGATGGGGATGTCTGCTGATGTTTAGGGGAAGCAGCAGCAGAGAGAAGGGCCGCTGTTGTTCTCGGGGTGCACTTAACCCTCACCCGCACCCCGCTCCGCGGCGGGCACAGGCCCAGCGCACGCCCCGGCCCCCATGGCGCCGAGGCACCGCCGCCAGGGCCGGGAGCTCTCGCCTCCTGCAGGGACTCCCCCGGCCCAGGGCGGGCGGCCGCCCCTCCGCCGGCGGGACGCGTCCCCCGCGCCGCCGCCGCCCCTCCCGCCGCCGGCTCCCGCATCCCGCGCCGCGCACCCCGCGTGACCGGCGGGGCGGGCACAGGCGGGCGGCCCGTCCCCGCAGCGCCCGGGGCCGAACGCCGCACTCCCGCCGAGGGCAGAGGAAGCCGGGCGCTGCATCCCCGCTCCGTCCCGGCCGCCCGCCCCCGCCGGAGGAGCCGGGGGCGGGGCGGGGCCGGGCTGTCCGCGGCGCCTCCCCGCGGGAGCGGGCGGGGCTCCTCTCCTTTGCGCCATGATGAACAAATGACCTCGCGGGGAATGAAATTTAAGTTCCACCGGGGAGAGAGAGTTCTCTGCTTCGAGCCCGACCCCACCAAAGCCAAAGTGCTCTATGATGCCAAGGTGACCGGCCGCGCGCGCTCCTGCCTCCCCCTCCCGCGTCTCCCCGGGCGGGAGGGCGCGGGGCGGGGCCGGCGCGCGGCCCGCCCGCTCCCGTTACGGCTCCTGCTCTCCCGTTACCGCTCCCGCCGGGCGCTGGGCGCGCCCTCGGGCGGGAGGCGGCGCGGGAAGCGGCCCTGGGCCCGGCCGGGGACGCGGCTCCGCCGGCAGCTGCACTTGTTGCGGGAAACGGGCGCCGGCCCGGGGAGGGGGGAGCAGGCGGGGAGGCCGCGGTGCGGGGGCCGCCACGGGACAGGGAGACGAAGCGAGGCGGTGCCGTCCCCGCCGGGCCTGGCCTCCCTCCGTTATTGCTCCCTGCGGGCGGCTCAGGCCGGTGCCCCGGTGGGGCTCAGCTCTCTCCCCGCGCCACGGGAGCCCCGGGGGTGGGGGTGCGCGTAGCGGCTGTTTGGGAGCCTCTGGGCCTTGGCCGCGCCGGGAGCGGAGGCGATGGGGCCTGCCCGCCGCGGCAGGTAGACAGCGGGGCCCCGAGCCGCCCTGGGAGCGCCGCCGGCCGCGCTTCCCGCCGTTCGCTCCCGGCTGAACACCTGCAAAGTAATTCTAAAGTCTCGCTGCCACCCCTGCAGTTTTCTAGTGTAGCAGGATCTATTTCCTGTCACGCTTTCCCACGCTTACTGCCCGCCCCTCTGCGTTTCAGAAAGGTGTAAGTGGTAGCGCTGGTGAAGGAGAATATACGGCAATAGGAGAGTGAGCAGTGCGCGGTGGGCCGTAGGTGCTGCAGTAAGAGGTGACTGCCTCAGTTAGGGCCTAACCGTAAGGGTAGTGAGAGTAATGATAGAGCTTTATGTAAATAGTGTTGCTTTAAGGTATCAGTGGTACACAAGATTATTTTTCAATCCTGAATCATCTGTGTCCGACTTAGAAACAGAATTCTGGGTGTTTTTTTGTTACAGAGAGGGATAAGAAAGGAAGTGTTGTAACTGGATCCTTAATGAAATTAGTACTTTTTGCTGCAGGTTTGTGAGTGTGCTTATGGGTGTTTCTCAAACATCTTTGTTTAGGAATGCCACCGTCCTGTAATATTTTGCTGCCCTTTTGTTTTTACATTTACTCCAATGTCCTAACGACCTGGCAGCTGTAGTTGCTATCCCTATAAACTATAACCTGAGTACAAAAATGCATTGTACCTCTTCTTCTTTACTGTCAAGTACTGTAAACAGCATAACTGTCTGTGAATCCATCAATGGTTCTTAAATTCTGGACACCCAAATTGAAACCTCACTAGTAGCCTAAGTACTGATAATGATCTATATTGAAAGCTACTCAAGTATAGGCACCATATCTTTTTCTTCTGAGGTGCAGGCCCTTTCAGACTGGCCATTGCACATTTGTAAAAATGGAAGAAAACAAGGACTGAGATATTCCCAGAGCCTCTTAATGTTTTGTGACCGAGAGTCTGTGGTGTTCAACAGAGCAGTATTTCTATGGTTTATGTATAGAAAACTGTGTTTCCTGCTTAGGTGCTTGAGCAGACAGCACAGAAGAGAAAGTGTAAGTAGCCCAAATCTGCATATCCACGCTGTGCTACTGCACAGTTTGATGTTTCCCTTTTTCTGTCTTGAAAGCATGGGACCTTTGAGGATAGGACCAAGACAGTGAGCAGTCTGCAATGTTAAGAGTAGTCAACAAGAAAGCTAAGTTTTCTGATCATTTAGTATGATCCTGTTCATGTCAATATTAGCTGTCAGAATATTGTCTGTTTAATTTTCTTTTTTTTCTTTGTGCATAAACTTTCTAAATACCCGATGGCTTACTTTCTCTCAAGTTTTTTAATATGTACCCCTCATTATTTGTTTCAGATTGTTGATATTGTTGTTGGAAAAGATGAGAAAGGCAGAAAGATTCCAGAATATCTGATCCATTTTAACGGTTGGAACAGAAGGTAAGAACCTATACGTGTGGTTTCAGTTCTTCCATTTTTTCTATGTTATTCTGCAAAGGTAGGCTTTGCATAGAATATCAAAGGACCAATGTTTGCAGGAGTATTTTGTTTTTGTGAATGCCTTTAATATACTTGCTCATGTTGACATTTGTTTGTATCCATAAATTTCAGTGAATCGGTTTGATAGATGTGAGTTTAAACCTTATGGGATATCTGCCTGTGCCATATACTTATGGCACCTAAGTTTCCATTAGTAAAAGGTATATGCTTTGTTAAATCTAGCTCTGCATTGTTTGATTATCAGTACATGAGTGCTGTGTCTTGACTGTGATTGATAGTATGTGTCAGTGCTAGAAATGCTGTTTTGGATTAAGTCAAGGCTTGGCAGATTTTAGATGGCAACGTGAGAGCTGAAGCCACGTTAGCAGAGAAGAGTGCAAACCTTGTGATGCAGGGCTTGCTTCTGAGTGGCATTAAACAAGTCCTTTGTAGATTTAAAGTGTATTAATTCATTGACAATCATTAGTGGCATATATTCATAGTCATTTTTTACTTTCTTTTGACCTGTCCTTAGCTGGGATAGATGGGCAGCTGAAGATCATGTTCTTCGGGATACAGACGAAAACCGCAGATTACAGCGTAAATTGGCACGGAAGGCTGTGGCTCGCATGTAAGGAATCCTTTTGGCCTCAAAATTAATCAGATTCATTTTCAGATTCAGACAGATACATCCAGGTGTCTACAACTGAGCTTGGTGTCTGAGCTCATGCTGTAGGTGGTAGATAGATGCATAATGCAGTCAGTGCATTCTAGAGAGCTTCTCTAAGCTAGAGACATGTGGATTGTTACTAACACTCTAAATGACTAACAACTCAATAGCTGTGTTATTCCTAACTATTGCTGTGAAATGCCTGTGTGTTGTATCTGCATCTTCCCAAAGAAATGCACTTGCAAAACACTTCAGGAAAACCTGAAGTATTTTTGAGCTAAAGGCAATAATCTAATATTGGTTGGCTATGGCTAGAGGATCTGCTTGAGAACGTGAATGTGAGGTAATGTACAGACCTTGGGGTATCCAGTCTGAAATAGGCATTGTCCAAATAATTTCAGCTTTAATTAATGAAAATAACTCAAACATAGATTTCCTGTGAATTTGCACATAATCAAATTAGTTAGGATAAACAAATGAAATAATACTACCCAGATGTCAGTGAACCATTTTACATTCTGTAGGAGAAGAAAGGGAAGAAAGAAGAGACGCTGCAGGTTGCCTGGTGTTGACTCTGTGTTAAAAAGCCTTCCTGCTGAAGAAAATGATGAGAGTAGTGAAAACTGTGAGTTTGTTTTCCTCCTTTGGTGACTGGTGGGATGCCTTGACCTGGGGATAGGTGCATGGTGTCAGTTGCCATGGGAGTTGCCATCCTGGTCCTTCCTA
Organism: Melospiza georgiana; assembly: GCF_028018845.1. Classification (NCBI taxonomy): domain Eukaryota; kingdom Metazoa; phylum Chordata; class Aves; order Passeriformes; family Passerellidae; genus Melospiza; species Melospiza georgiana. Next base: position 101,212,763 of record NC_080431.1, read on the forward strand.
TCTGAAATACTCAAAGGCAGTCATATGAAGAGTGGGAACTATGTTTCATGCTAAGCATCTGTTAAGTTGGAATATCTGTTTTCTTCTTGTAGTCCAGAGGTGTCTCCTTGCATCTCTTCTATTCAACTGTTTTAATCAGTGATTTCAGAGCTCAGTACTGTTTTATTTAGTGTAGTGTTAATAGGTGTGAGAACCCCTCAGATTTCTTCGTTTGATGTTCGGAAATGCAACATTTCCCTGCTAGTGTTTGTGTATTTTTGAGGGCAATAAGATTATTTTTTTCCCCAGTCTACCTCACACAAAGGTCTGTTTCTTGTCAACTGACTGTCTGATTTCACTTTCAAGACAGATTTTTAATTTCCTGCATTTTCCTTTGTGACTAGAAAGCCAGCAGGAACATTGGCTGGCACTTAACTGATGTTCTGGGAACTGCTGCTGCACAGATTCATGCCTTTTGATTGAGTGATTAATATGTTAATCCTCTGTGGAGAACTAAAGTCCAATGAAAATGTGGGTGTTCAGGAATGTAGGGAGCTTTTAAAAGTGAATGTTTTTCAGTTAGAGAGGAGGCAAGAATACTTCCTATTAACTCACATGTTTAAAATATTTGTAGTGGGCTGTAAATAATGCATGTTTAATTCAATTAGAATTACTCATCCTCATTAAATATAACAAGATAATTGTGGTTTTTTTAGTGGGTTGGGTTTTTTGTTTTTTGGGGTTTTTTGCATTGAGGCCTCAAACTGACTGGTCATAACCTCTGTAATGTAATAATGAATATGTGAAATCTCTTTTATGCAGCTATAAGTAGTTCTTCTTCTGACGACAGTGATGAAGGAACAGATGAAGAAATAAAGAGTGAAGAAAGTGACATAGATGAGAGGACAGAAATGGTATTTTTGTGTGTTCCTTAAGTTAATAGTATTTATTATTTATTAGTATTAAGTATTGGTATTAATAGTATTTAGTATTTATTATCATCTGCACTTGAAATTCTGGGAAAATTGAAGTAGATAAAATATAGGCCACAACTGGTTATTTAGCTGGAATTAAAAGTATAATTTTCTTATTCCTGCTGTTTACTGTGATTGTGATTTTGAAAATTACACAATGTCATTTTCTTATAGAACTGTATGATATACTGCTAAAAATACACTTTTTTTCCCCCCTCTCATTCTACACAAAAGACTCACGTGGAGAAAATGTAGCAGACTACATTTTCCACTTTTGTGGGTGCTGTAAAAATTTGCTTGTCTAGGCAGGTTGAACAAACTGATAGCAGCAGGATGTTTGTCATGTATTTTACTGTGAAACAGGCATGTCAACCCCCCCTGGTTTTAAGTTAAAATGTAGAGAGGACTGTTCTGTTTTCAAGAAAAAAAACATTTATTTTTCCACAGTAAACAGTTGATCTGAAGATGTGTCGACTTTAACAACTACGGTGTGGGTGATCTGCAACAGCAATACCTAACAAATTTGTTTGCTTTTTTTTAAAGTTAAATACTTAAGAGAACATTAAATTAAAAAAAATTTAAAAATGAATTTTCAGATGTTTTCAAGAGCAGTATTGTTAAATAGTTTAAGCCTATTATCCACTTGTATCCTTACTATTGAAGTTATTGTTTCACAACCAATATATTGTTTTCTTTCACTGATCTGTTGTAGAAAGAAGAACAAGACACTCATACAAAAAGGGACATGGAAGAAAGAGCAATAAGCATAGAAATTCCTGAAGTCTTGAAAAAGAAGCTTGAGGAAGACTGCTACTATATTAATAGAAGAAAAAGGGTATAAAATAAAAGTTGGGGCTCTAATGTGCATAAGGGCGTGAGGTAGTTTTTGTTTATACAACTGGAGTTTTTAACTTCACCTTTTTAGCTTCATTTGAGCTCAGGGCAAGGAAGAATACAAAGAGTGTAGGGAGTAGCATTCTCTATAGCTATAACAGTGGCTTGTCATATTTAGCAGTGTACTGTTGTGGTTCCTCATGGTGCTTTAGAATGCAGATTGGTTTTGAAAGCTGCAAATGCAGCAGGCTTGTTAATCTGACCATGTCTCTTCTTTCTCCTGATGTTGATAAAAAATTCAGTTTAAGGGTTGAAATTATACAGTCCTGAATTTGCTTTATGCACTAGATATTTACTAAATTAGTTGGTACATTATAACTTAGGGTTTTTATAAGACATTTTTTGTTTCTTTTTCAGCTAGTGAAGCTTCCTTGCCAGACAAATATAATAACCATCTTGGAGTCATATGTAAAACACTTTGCAATTAATGCTGCTTTTTCAGCCAATGAAAGGTCTCGGCACCATCAGATGACTCCACATGCTAATATGAATCTTCATTATGTGCCACCAGAGAAGAAGTGAGTAATCTTTAGTCCACTGCTGTTGTCACAAGAAGAATGACCTTGCATTCTGTGTTCTGTTTTATGGCTGTTCACTTCTGTGAGCTTATACCATAATGTATATTTATTTACAGGGCTCAAAGTATTTGACAGATAACTATAGCAGAGTAACACTGATAACTTGTTTACCAGTGAGAGAGTCCCTGTACTCTGAAAAGTCATTATGCAAAATATCAATATTCTGTTTTATCGTGTAAATTCTTATATTCTGAATATTGAGATCTGTTTTGAAGAATGTGTTGCTGTTGTCAATGTGGAGAATTTCATATCTGATATAAGAATAGCCTACTTAGATAAACTTGAACAGGTTCATGTTTTAAAAAGGATAAAAATTTAATACAAACACTTATAAAGATCTCCAAGTGCAAGTTGTTGGTTTGTTTTAAGTGGATATATGATCTTAAATCTTAGAGTCAGTATGTAGGGAAACTGTGGTAACACAAGTCCTGATTTGTTGAAATTCATGTTTTAGTCTGTTTTCTCAGCTGAGCTGTCTGTTCTTCTACCTTGTTACAAATGCATTGACTATACATGTTTGCGGTGTGGTGGTTTTTCATTGTTTTGGGGATTTTCTTCTCTTATGTTAAAGATTTTTGATATTAGATAAGACTGCTTCTATCTAAGTACAATGGGGTGAAATCTTGTTATTTTTATCAACAAGAAATCCTGACTTGTGTTAGTGTTCTATTTCAATGGTGTGTATTTATGCTATTCCTTGAAGTATTTTAGCCTGAGTGTCTTGTTTTACATTTGGTGTCATTTATTCTTTGACAGATTGACACTTCCTTCTTTGTAGTATAATCTCCCAAACAAAAGGTTAGATAAAATATCAGAAATATAAACAGAAGGTTTTACACACATTATGATTTTTACAGGTCTATGTTTAAGTAACTTCCTCAATAAAAACAATGTTTTACTAAAAAAAAAGGTATAGTTTCAGTGATCATTAAGTGGGAGAAATTCAGCTGACATCTTAATTGTTTTTCCCTTAGTGCTCTAACACTGAAGGTTATTGACCTTCTTGGATTTATAGAATTTCTGCACATGATGGTCCCCTGGCCCAATTCATGTGTATCAGTGTTAGTAGGTGGTATGAAATATTGGAGGTTTGGAATTTCTAACATGGATAATTTTGGGAGAATCAAATTGTTAACCATACACATATGTGCACTTGAAACATGAGAGGGGAAACCTTCACAAAGGTGAGAGGTGTTGCTGGTGTGCTGCACTTTGTGTTTTTGGTTCTTGTAATAGCTTGTATGGTCACCACCTAACCTTGTAAGTCTTCCACACAGACCTGAAACTGAAATTCCTGGTAGCCTCCAAATGTAGTGCTCTAATTAGGAGAACAGACCACTGGAAACTGCTCTCCCATGCAAATGTATCTGGTTTTGTTGGTTCACTGGATAACTCTTGAGCACAGCTCAACTGCAGCTTAGTAGCTATAGGTCAAATTCTGCTTTTGCCTTTTAGACAGAGATTCCGTCTATTGAGTACTTACTTGTTCTGGTGCACAGGTGCCTCTTTTTCAGCATAGGTGAACTTGGAAAACCAAAAGAATGTTTACCTGACAAACATCTAATGAACTTTATTTATTCCACGGTAGATTTTATTAGTTTAGTGAATAGTGTAATATAACAGTTGTGTGATTTTGTTTGAGGTTGTGAAGCAGACCTTTTAAAAGAACTTGTATTTCTGAAGTTAACAAGAGCAATCACCTTCTTTTTAAGTGTGTTTTTAATCACTTATCATTCCTTAGTGATTGAATCACCATATTGTAGTTATGTTAATCGACTGTATTATTGAGCAATTTTGTGCAACTGTGCTGAAAAATAGTGGCATGCAACTTTGAAACTTGTAATTTTTTTCCCCTCTAGTGTCGAGCTATGTAAAGAGATGGTGGATGGGCTGAGAATAACCTTTGACTTCACACTTCCCTTAATTTTGCTCTATCCTTATGAACAAGCTCAATTTAAGAAGGTGACTTCATCAAAATTCTTTCTTCCCATCAAAGAAAACTCAACAAATACCAACAGGTAGGTTAGATATAAGAAGTTTATTATGCCTTATCTCAAAAGTTAGGAGAATGTGGTATCCTTGGTTCTTAACTAATTTGAAGAAAAGTATACTTCTGGAGAATAGAATTCAGTAGAAGAGCTCATCACTTTAATAGTTATTGGAAGGAGACTGTTTTCCCTGAATAAAAGTGTTCAATAAGTGTGACAGTGTTCGCAGGGGTCTTGGGATGAGGAAAGAGACAAGGATCTGACTCCATGTTTCAGAAAACTTATTATTTTATGGTATATATTATATTAAAACTATACTAAAAGAATAGAAGAAAGGATTTTATCAGAAGGCTAGCTAAGAATAGAAAAAGAAGGAATGAATAACAAAGGCTTGTGTCTCAGAGAGTCTGAGCCAGCTGACTGTGATTGGCCATTAATTAGAAACAACCACATGAGACCAATCACAGATGCACCTGTTGCATTCCACAGCAGCAGATAACCATTGTTTAAATTTTGTTCCTGAGGCCTCGCAGCTTCTCAGGAGGAAAAATCCTAAAGAAAGGATTTTTCAGAAAATATCATAGCTACAAATAAGATCTGTGAAACTAGAAGAATTTCTTTTGTTGCTAGAGCCCTGACCATCTCAATTGTGTAAACCTGCCCTAATTTCCTAGAAATCAGGAGGAACTTTCCCCAAGCCCTCCTCTGCTGAATCCACCCACGCCTCAGTCGACTGACAGCCAGCCCACCACAGGGGAGCCAGCCACGCCGAAGAGGAGGAAAGCTGAGCCCGAGATCCTGCAGTCTCTGAGGCGTTCGACGCGCCACAGCTCCAACTGTGACAGGCTGTCGGAGAGCAGCGCGTCCCCGCAGCCCAAACGGCGGCACCTCGACACCCCCGCCTCCATGCCAAAGCTCTTCCTGCACCTGGAAAAAAGTAGGCTTTTCTTCTTACCTTGTGGGCCTAAACAAAGCATAAAGTTCTGTTCTTTTAGTGCTGCATGGGCTGTAAACTCAGAGAAAGAAATGGAAGCCGTTAACTTCTTGTATCGGTTCTTTAACTCTGAGGCCTCATTACCGAAGAGAGAAATACAAGGCAATATTGTCAGTACTTTGGGATATTTTTCCACAGAATGCAATGAGCTGCTTTTCTGAGAGTCTATTTTAGGATAACCGTTATTGAATTTCAGCGTTTTAAGACTTCAAACATTTTAGCAGCAGGCCTTAGATGCATTTAATGGCTTATAGTTCCAGGTAGTAGTTTACAAGTAATAAAATTTTTCTTTTTTCTTTTGTTTTGTTTTTCCTTTCAATTTGAAGAAACTCCTGTCCATAGCGGGTCATCTTCACCTATAACTTTGACTCCTAGCAAAGAAGGGAGCACGGTGTTTACTGGCTTTGAAGGTAGAAGAAACAACGAATTGAATGAGGTAACATTTTGATGTTTCTGTCCTAGATGTAATGATTGAATGTTTTGCAGACCTCAGAGTAAGGCTATGTAAGAAAAGATTTTGTTGGTATTACTTATTTCATCTTTGAATTTGAAGTTCTATACATTCTAAATTGTTTATGACATAAAATTTTCATAACCGGTATTTTCATATTTTATCTATAGGTTTTGTCCTGGAAATTGATGCCAGAGAATTATCCACCAAGTGATCAACCACCACCTCCTTCATATATCTATGGATCTCAACATTTGCTGAGGATGTTTGGTAAACTAATGCAAAATTCTCTGCTCAAAGTTGCTTTATATTTTTTGTTTCCAGTCCTGATATCTGTGTGATTTTTCTGTTTTCTTTATTAAATTTATTTTTATTCTTGGAGGAATGTACATTTTAATCTATTTGGAACTTTAGGCTATTCATAGATTTGGTTATCTTTTATTGGCTCTGTATGCCTTCATTTAAGAAAGGCAAAGCAGTGTTACTTCCAGTACACTGTCAAACATCACTAAACCCAGCATCATTCACCTTCTCAGCATGTTTTTGTTTAGTAAGGCTTTGAAAGATCAAAAGTAGCTTGCAAGGGAAAGTGGGGTCTGTGGTGAGAAGAAATTTTTATATTCTTTTCTATGTAGTGGATAAAAGTAATTTGAAGTTGCATTTACAAGAAGAGGTATAAACATTATTTCTTTTATTCACAGTAAAACTACCAGAAATACTGGGGAAGATGTGCTTTCCTGACAAAAACCTGAAGGCTTTAGTAAAACACTTTGAGATGTTTCTGAGGTAATGTGACACAGTGTACTACAGCAGTGTTTCTATTGTTACATAGATCTAAATGTCTTGGAATGGCTAAGGGGACTTAAAATAAGATATTCATTTTCTATAACTACAAGATTAGGATAAAATTAGTATACCATTTTAACAATAGCAATTTGAGTAAAGATGAATGTAAGATTTTTCTATTTTTTAATTCCACTTGAAGGGAATCAGAATTTTCTACTTTCAATTTTGATAAACACATTGATATAGAACTGAAGTGTGAAAGTTTGTTCATATGTATAGAATGATAAGTCTGACTTGGTTAAGTAGCATGTTTTATGAAGAAATGCAAAGTCTGCATTGGTATTTTTTATCAATATTAGCAGGAGGAGAAACTTGTTCTTTAAAATGTGTTTTAAAGTATGCTGATTTCTTAAAATAAATGTCTGTCTTAACTGAGCTTTGAACAGAAGGATTTCTCTGTGATGCAGTACAAAGGTTTGTAGGGATACACAGCTCTGTGTGGCTGCACTAGCTCCACCACTGGAGTCAGTAAGGTCATACCTGCCCCATGATTGGTTTATCAGGTACTGTAATTAGTATTTCTGCATGACATTGTGCATGTGGTTAGATATCTAGTGTTGCTCTGTGTTGTGCAGTGTCAGTACACTGGAAAACAAAATTGCCAAGGAAAACTTTCAGAAAAAGGTGTTGTAGATGGTAATGGAACAGATATGGAAATTGTAGATTAAATTTGGTCAGTGACATAGGGAAAGGTAACCTAGTATTACACCAGCATAAAAAAAACCCTTGTGTTAGATATCAGGGAGATGAAAGCTTTAAAATGCTTTTACTTTAATTACTTATTGAAAATAAAAAAAAGTTTCCAATGTCAAAAGTTTTTACAGTACACAGTTTTTCTCTGGGAGCAGTTAGTTGTCAAGTTTTACTGATTCCATTTTGCATCTCTTTTGTTAGATTCTTGTTGGCATTCAAAATACCTTTAAATTAAACAGGACATAATTAGAGCTCATTGTTGAAAGACTGTTTTTGCTTGAAGTGAATATTTTTTAGGGAGCTTAACTCACTGTGGATCAGATCAGTTTTTATGAGACTTTTGACTGTTCAGATTCTCCTGTGTTGGTAGAGCAGATCTCTGTTCTTTAGTGTCTTTAATAAGCATGTTTTCATATCCATTCTTTAATAAACTTTAATGGAGTAGAATAGATGGAAGGAGAAACATGTCCCCTCCACCCCATAAAATAAAGGTTGCTTATTGGGAAAGGGTTGCTGAAGGGAACTGAAATTTCTAGTGATAGTATCTGTATGTGTTTTGCTTTTCCATCTGAGCATTTCATTGAAATCTGTAGTCATCTATAAATAGAAATAAAAATCATATTTCCACATCAGCATTTTTAGGGGAGATAGAACTGTAGTTTTGAAGCAAATCTTTCAGTAGTTCACCTTTTCCATGCTTTGTGTCGTGGAGAGTCCTCCAAATACACAACTTGCATTCCTTTCAGAAAACACTTAACCAGAGATGTGCTTCAGTCCTTGAGGCCAGGCTACAACAAAACCAAATGAGCCCCACAAGGCAAGGATAATGTGGATATCACATATCTGTTACAGCAAAATATTTGAACGCTGGTTTTTTTCCAAGCACTTTCTTTTTTGACAGTGTCAAGAAAGCTTCAAAGTTACAGTTACTGCTGTAGGAAGCATTTGATCTTTGATAGCTTTGTAATAAATACTTTCCTTAGTCTACTTTCCTTGTCAGCTATGCTACTCGGCAACAGAAGCCAGTACAAATTTTTAGATACTTTTTTCTTAACGTGTATTCATATGGTGCTTTGAAAAATTTTTCATTTGAGTATTTATTTCTCATGATGCTTGTCATTGGAAGTGGTCAAAAAATTATTTTCTAGACATTTGTTCGAGCTTGATTTTTATCACAGAAATAGTTCTGCATTTTCTGGTTGTAATCACAAGAAAACTTGAGTTTGAGGTGACATCTGGTACTGATGCCTGGAAAATAGCATAGATGTTCCCAACAATATTAGAGTGAATATAAAAGCAAAGCTTTACTTGAAAGCTTTCAGGTAGACAATATGGCAAAAATCACACGTGGTATAGTAATTCCACAATTTCTACCATATACTGTCCAATTAAAAGGTTAATTGGTTAGGTAATAATCCCTGGGGTCCTGCCCCACTGAAGGCAGAGGTTTCTTTTGCCCCACTGTTTTTATGTCTGGTCCAGATTCTGGTTGAAAAACAGAATGTCTGTGTAGTTGGTTTTCTTCTTGGAGTAAGACTAAACAATATTTTTAAGGTTAGCTTTTTAGATGTAGGGAAGAAAGGTAGGAAAATTGCTAGAAGCTACAGCCATGCTTTAGCAATCTACAAAGCTACAAATACCTGAAAGATACAAAAACCTAAAAATCTTTAGGCATCAGTACTAGTTCTTCAGTTTTCACATTCTGCCTTTTCCTTTTTGGGAATTAAAAGATTAATGAGTGATTATTATAAATATTTTATATCAGTTCTGTTCTGGCTTAACTTTTGAACAGTAAGATCTTCCCTACAACATCTGTATGCATTAGGTAATAGCAGCCAGTTTACTTAGGACTGCTTAATTATTTTTGGGGTTTTTTTAGTGAACTGCTCTTGAGTGAGAAGCTTAAGTACTCTCCTTTTCTTTATTTTTCTAATAGCCGGCTCTAATAGCAAAGGATTGATGGGTCTGCTTGCATTAATTAAACTACTCCTGAATCTTCTTTGATGTCTAGTAGAGTAGTCCAAGCATTAGTAGTTTATGTATTCTTAAATAAAACTTTCATGCACTGCACAACTGATTTAGTTCTTGCGTAGATACTGATATAATTTTGATTTATGCTTTTGTGGCTAAAATTTATAGTTTACCATTTATATTATTAATCTCCTGTGAGCTGAGAAACTGACACTTATGTAATGTAATACTTTTTCTGGAAGCTTGTTGTCCTGAGTTTGCTTAGTTCATGATAGATACATTAAATTAGCTTTGAGATGCCACATGGATAATATTTTCCAGTCATGCCCTCAGACTGCTGCTAGACAAGATTTTTCTCAATTTCCCATACAACATATATTTTTAAGAAATGTATGAAATGCATCTTTTTGACTTTCTTGTTAAGTAGAAACTCTGCCCTCTTAATCCAGCTTCCTACAAGTGTGTAAAATGAAAATTTCTTCATGGAAAACAGGAAAGTTTATTTCTCAATAATAGAATTTGCAGAAGAAAATTAGATTCTCAAATTACGTACAAAACTCTGAATCTTAAATTATTTCTGAAATAATTCATAGTACTTGCAGTCTAAAATATACTCACCAGTTGATTTCAGTGAATTTCACTTAGTGCACATTCAGTCTGTGGGAGTTAATGCTTTAGCTGGTGCTTACTGGTGCTAACTGTTAATTGGACTAGTGAAAGGCCCCTGATTAAATCTCCTTGCCTGTTAATAGCTTTAGAGTAAGAGGAAGTATTAGCTTTAAACTAATTCCATTATTTCAGCCACTTTTGAAATAAAATGCTGCATATGCTCTATTTTACAATTTCCTGGCATTGCAAGGGGCCTAACAGGCCTCCAAAGGTTGCCTCAGTGGTGAGAAGTGACTGACAGGAAGATGCCCATTTCTATTTTGCTATTTCCATTAATTTGCACACAGCCTTGGCTTGGAAAACTGTTTTGGAATTAAAGGCCCCCTCCCAAGTCTGTTAACCAATAGGAGCTACTTAAGAGTTAACAGTATGTCTGCTTTTACAAGAGCAAGACCCATCTTCACTGAGGTAATTTCAGAGACTGTCATTTGCATTTTGGGAAAAAAGGCAAAATGAAGTGGTATAGAAATGCATAGACAGATATTTTGACTTTGATGAAATACAGAAGAATAAATAAGTGATGAAATATTTCTAAAATACTTCTAAAATTTCTAGTAAGTTTTTTTTTTAGATGATGCCAGTGTATTAGTTCAGATTATGGACAGGTAACAGTCAAATATTTTAGTTTTGTTAAAAACCCACAGATATTTCCAACTCAGTATTTCCTTTAAGCTTAAATATCTTTTTTTTTTTTCCCCCACTGATGCTCTAAAATATGCTTTTATCTATTGTGCCACTCTGCTCCATGGGTAGGAAAATATTTTGATGCTGATGAATTTTTCTGTGAAGGAAGCCAAATCAGAGGACTGTAATAATAAAATGTGTGTATACAAAGTTGACAAGTTGTTTCACGTAACTTTAAGAAATAGATCTCTGGTCCTGACAGCAAATTTTGAGTGTAGTAATTTTATTATATATAACTGCAGTGGTGAATCATCACCACTAGTCTGTGCTAATGTACAATTATGAGAGGTTATTTGTGTCTGAGAATGAAAAAATTAATCATTGCAAATGGTGAATGAATTAGAAGACATCTTTAGTTAGGCAAAGTTGCTTTGTAATAGAGTTCCTGTTCATTGTGAGTCATTGTGGCTTCAGTTGCAAAAAGGCAAGTAATTAAAAATCACATTCTGAAAGATGGAAAAGAATGCAATTGTGCCAGTGTTTCTTATATTGTATTATTAATTGATTAATATTGTTGAATTATACTGGTTTTTTTCCTCTCAGTTTTTTAAATTAACCAGTTACTTGGTTATGACACACTAGAAAACTTCATAGAATTGGAACATAAATTGAGAGAAAATCAAGTTTCTGGGTATAAATGGAGACCTGGGTTTAGAGTGCACAAACACGTGAAGCAACATTTTTTTCCAAGTTTTGAAACACTTTGAAGGGAAGGAATTTTTTGTGCCCAGTTGGGTAGAAAGGGGCCCTCTCAAACTTTTGGCACCTTTAGGTAGAATGCTTCCCACTGAGTACCTGGTATTGTGCAGGTTCTTACTTTCAGTGGGCTTTGTTGGCTGCTTGGTCTGCAGAATGTGCTCATTGGTTTATTGTCCTCAGCTAAGGTTTTGCTGCATTGCCAAAAGCTGCTCATGAAACTCTCCATGTGGATTGCTTCTCTTCCTTCTGCTTTCCAAATCTTCAGGTGCCTGGGAGTTTGAATGAGCATATTGGTAGTCAATAGCTGAGGCTTGGATCATGTATCTACATGTAGAGGTTGCCCCAAGTACTTTAAATGTGTTATGGTAGCTTTTTTAGAAGGCAGCTCTAGGGACCTGTGCTGGTCTGGTCACGGGGTCTTCATCCTCAAGATAAAACCAAGGACTCCTGTATTGAGCTCTTGTAGGACTGTTTTTTTCCAAAAGGTCCTTGGGAAAATTAAATTTGCACTCACTCAATCTGATTCTTGGAAATGTTATGATGGTAGCTTGGCATCTTCAGGATTCTCCACACTTCCTCTTGAAAGGCCAAGGAATATTATCTCAGTTTCTGTATATCAGTGAGTGATAAGAGTCCAGTCAACAAAACAGGCCAGTTTACTCCTTTAGCATGGTTCTTTAGCCATTGGGTATTAGAACAAACATCTGAAACCTCGATTCACTTCTTCTGTTGACTGCAATGGTGTTATGATGGACTTTGTCATCTGAACAACTTTCCAGATGGAGACAGGCCTGCAAACTGGGGAGGAGTGAGGGTCAGATGGTTGTATATGTTTCTTCGTGAACCTAAAGCCTTTTAGTTTTCAAATCCTGCACTTGAGTAGTAGTGTCAGAGATGAGGTAGTTCCTTAATCTGCAAATGACATTGCTTTTGATGAGGTGACTCACAGAGCTAGGACTCATAATGGTCTTCTAGCAAATTTGGATAGATCATTACAGTAGCCTTTCAGACAGGTCACTGATCTCATCAAAGCATCTGCTTACTTTTTAAAATTCTGTAGGAGAATTTTGTAAGGTCACCTTCCTGGAAACTTTTCCTTTGGACTCTGTCTTCTTATACTTTAATGGCTGAGGATGTCTTTCTGAAAACTAAGGTTTTCTTTTCTTTGTCATTTTCACACTTTCTGGGCTGTCCCTAAGTTTATTCATGTGATGGTAGCTGACATTTGTAAGAATTTTTTTTCTTCATTCAGAGACTTCTAGTAATAAATCTTGTTGGTGGTGTCAAGGCAAGGCCCACCAGAGTGTGCTCTTAAAACTCATACTAATTCAGTGACTCTTTTTGATATATGTTCATTACATGTGTCATATGGCCTTCTAATGTGGATAGTGATAATTCAGTTCTTCTTTTTGCTAAATCTACCTGTATAAATCAGTCAGATGGTAGTGTATTTATGAGGCTATTGCTTGCTTAAAAACACCCACACTTGAAGATCAGAACATAGCTTGAGGAATTCCTAAGTTGCCCACATCTTTTTCACTTGTCTCCATCCCCTCTAGACCTTTCTGAAGTGTTGCCCTTCTAGGAACCTGAGGTTGGAGGAAAATAACTGCATTGTGCCATGTTACCTCTGTTCTCTAAGCATAAAGCGTGAGTTTGTTTTTGAGGACATTCATGATGAAAAATGCATGCAGTCTCAAATCAGTATGGACTGTGCCTCCCAGAAGTTGGTTGCTCATCAGCAGTCTTGCTTTATAGATGTATTCATAAAGAGGTATTCATATAGATGTATTCATTTTACTCTGTAAAAAGTATAAAAATGAAAGAGGCAATAATGCAGCAGGTGACTGAACGGATCAGATTTGTAAGTTAATCATGAAACAATTTCTGAATAGCTCCATAGCAATATGCTTTCTGATCTATTGCTGAACATTGGCTCTGTCTGCTAATTACAGCTCCCTCTGTCTTTAAATCTTGGCTCATGACTTTCAGGTAGCAGTGTAATTGATCTTGATGCTGGTTTAGCTTGTCCAAGAGCAAAGCAATAGTGAAATATCTGTGAGGCAGAAGTCTTAGGAGACTCCTAATATTTCTGTGCCAGCCTTCTGCACTCTGATGTCTTTTGAATAGAAAGCAGCTTCAGAAGGGCCCCTGCTCTTTGTATGCAGGTATAGAAAGGATTGTGACAAAGGCTGACTGTGTTCCTTCAGTAGTTTTCTTCTACTTCTCTGCAGAAAATAATTTGTGTTTGCTAGCTCTGGGGTGTTTTGCTTTTCACAACTGTTATGTGCAGAACAGGGAGATGTATGTTTGACTGTGTGCGGTTTCTTTTGAGTTGTAGCTGTAGCACACCATCTCAGCTAAAATTTCTCATCTGTACCAGCTGTCACTTTAGCATGCACCAAACTGGCATGTATCACTGATGATTTAAGCAATAGTCAGGAAATTTGGAAGAGAAAGTGAACCTGTTTCCCATTACATGCTGATAAAATTCTTGGAACTGTCAGCTACCCAAATGCCCTCTGAAACATGTTCCCTTCTGTGATCTAGCTTGTAGTACTGTGTTTTACTAAATGTTATCCAAAGATAGTAAGATTTTCATCAACCTCTGTAATTTTTTTAATGTCTTGGAGTCATTAATGTGTGTTAATGAAGAATTATCAATCAAATACCACTTGTTGTTCATCTGAACTGTATACAATCTAAGTACATCCAAAGTTAGGTTCAAGTCTGTTAAGTTTTAGGCTTTTCCACACTTGCTTCATACCAACCCCTCATCCTAGAAAGTGATTTGTCGCTAACTAAAGTCAGAGGTCATAGCAGTTGATGACTTGAGTATTTTATTAGCTTCTTAATTGCTATTTTTTTTAGTGGTTTGAAACATTTTACATCAGAAACCATTTAGGTCCCTTTATATACTGTTAATTGCAGAGCTGCTGTGAAATAAAGAAGTATGAAGGAAGTTGACAATGTGCCTTCTAAATTAACAGTGACACACCATAAAGGATTGATTTCTTTTATAAGAGTTTCTATTTCTCACTGCTTTTTCTAGTTACATCTAGTAGGATGTAACTAGTTATAACTCCAGTTTAGCATTTGTTTAGCACTTGCAAGGATTGGGGAAAAATCAACTCTCTTTCATTTATCTGCAGTTTTGTACTGTCACCATTTTCTATGAGCTCTGAGCAATTAATATATTTCTTATTGAATATAAATGCTTTATTTAGAGGATCTTGCCAGTATTCTTTGATGCTTTGGCTCTCTTTAGATCAAAGAACATGCCTAGTTCAGGCAGTGCAGCAGTGAGTGAGGTTGGAGAAGGCCTGTAGTTTTTATGCCATTTACATGAATATTTTTTTTAAAATTGTACTTTCTATGTCCAAAGTGTTGGCTATGCAAAACAGATTATTTTCAGCTTCCAATAGTGAAGTCATCAGCCCAGCCACTGTTTCTTGAGAGAGCACAGATTCTGTAAATGACATTGTTTTCTGTTGTTTCTTTTGCTTCCTACTCTTAAAACATGTAGCTAGCATTTTGCCATGCTTATTGATGCTGATCTTTAATATCCAGGTATTTTTGAAGGTCTTTGTTTTTTTTTTTCTGAAGGACAGCTTGAGTGTAATCTTGAGTTTAATAACCATTTTGCCCTTTTTCCCCTGTTTACATACCTAGTACCTTTGAAATCAAAGGAAGGAACAGGGAGCTTATAGTCATTCTAGCTGTTTGTTTCTGGTGTTTGTAGCAGCACTGTTTTAATTTTCAATCCTAACCAAAGAAACAGTTGTGTGTTAGCAGAGCAGGAAAACATGATAAAATACTGGGTGCTTGGTGGTTTGAATAGTATTTGCAGACCATCTTGCAGAAATATGAAATTAAGGAACTGAATTTGTGAAGGATGTGTTTTGTCATTGAAACCCATATTTAAATCAGAAAGATGGAGACCCTAAAGGCACATGAAATATATGAAAAATCATAACTTTACTTGCCTTAAAAGATATAGTTTGGCTCCTTAATGAATCCTGGCTATTTGTATAAGATACTGACAAGGTGATAACTGAAAATACTGGTTTGGGCATAAATGAAAGTAGTGTGCTGAGCAGGTAACTTACAGAAGTTGCAGAAAGATCTCTTCTTTTTCCTTCTGTGCTAGTTCTTTGAATTCTTTTTCTGAGTATAGTTTAACTTTCTGGGGGTTTTTTTGTTTTGTTTTTGAGCTTGAGGAATTTTTTTTTAATTCTTGTTGGATTTCAGAATGCTAGAGTAAGGCTGTTTTTCACTATGTGAAACTTGTAAAAAATAGGGCAAATCCTTTGTATGCCAAATTTCAAAGAGTAATAATTCTTAATTCCCAGGCTGTGTTTTTGCTGAGCTTAAAAATCAATTTGAAAAAAGCTTTTCTCTTAAATGTTTTATATTCTGTTCTTTTTTTTTGGTGTGCTTTCTTCTCAGGTTTTTAGCAGAATACCATGATGATTTCTTCCCCGAATCTGCCTATGTAGCTGCATGTGAAGCCTACTACAGTACTAAAAATCCTCGGGCCATCTACTGAAGCTATTAATAAGGATTAAATCCTGCTATACATAGCCCATGACAATGCTATTCTGCTACATGGCTACAAGATGAGAAAGGAATTAAAACAACTTCTGGAGTTGAAGACATTGGAAAATATCTTTATGATGGTTGGATTACTTAGGAATGGAGAACTGCTTTTCACAGATGTGTATAAACAGTGGTGTGAGTCACTTAGAAGGCTGGATATAAATCTGACTCCAGATGAATGAAGAAGCCTTGTTCTGACTTTACTGCGCAGGACTACACAGAGTAATAAAAAGCAAAGGAGGCAAAAGCAGATGCATTGGCAACAGGACATTCTCATGAAGATAAATTACCATGTTGTGTTTCATTGTAGCTCAGCCTCTCCTGCCTGAGAAATAAGACTTGACTAAACAGTTACATGAAGAGAATTTGTGACTGGTATCTTATGGATTGTTTTCCTCAAAAATTACATTTCATCTGTGGAACTGTCATGATAGAAAGAATTGCTTAATGTAAAGGTGGCTTTGCTGTTTGGCTAGTGTGACATCTGCCTCAAAAATGACTTTGTTGCTTGAATGACAGATGTGTTGCTGACTTTGCATTTTGCAGAGGTGTATATAGACCTTTCATGGTAAAGCTGACAGGGTTCTGAGCAGACCAGACACAGCCAGGGATTTGGCATTTACCTGGCAATAAATGATTTCCAGAGCCGTTATGAAAGAACTCATTTTCTACAAGTAAATGGGAAAGTCAGTGAAGTCATTGCTCTTTAATTGGCAAACATTTATTTTCTTAATAAAGTTCACAGTGGCTGCTGTGTGGATGTGTGATTTTGACTGTCTAAAACATCTTGTTCGTGCTCAATTAGTATTTTTGAGGGTGCTAAGTGTGCGTATAATGAGAGGTGGGAGCACTGACAACATATGGAGAGGAGCCCTTTCTGTATCATTGGATGTTCTTCTGCAGACTTGAAGGATGTCTCTTTAGACTTTTTTAGACACTTTGGCTCTGGAAATAGCAGTTCAGTGAGAACTGAGTTCCTACAAATGTGACAACACATTCAGTATAAAGTAATTGAAACATAATTCTTGTTGTGGAAACCACATGCAGGACTTAAAACACTGGCCTTCAGAATCCTTGGCTCTATCAAGATAGACACAGATTTTAAAAGCACTGAGAGAAAACAGGACTGGGTTACAGACTGCATTAACGACTCTAATCCTTCTTGGTTCAGAAAACTTCCACCTATAATGCAGAGCTCAAGTTTCCTCACATTTGTAGAAACTAGTAATTTGAAGGCATCCTCTTTCACACATAAATGGCAGGCTCAGGCTAAAAGGCAAAAAAAAAGAGTAAAATCTGCTGTTGATATTCATTGTTACTTTTCAGAGTTCTGTGGTGTGCTCAAGCTTACGAATTCAAAAGATTAGGATTACTCTGGTTTTAGTAATTTTATGAAGAGTCTGCTGAACTCAGTTGTTAAACCAGTGGCATGGATGCATGCAGATTTGATGATTGTTAATTCTAAAAATTGCCATTTAGCAGCACTACTCTTTTTTAAACACGTTTCTCTTGTACCAAGAAAACCCCGTATTTGTAAGCTTTCATCATTCTTGAATGACAGAAGTTTTGGATCTCTAGCAGAATCCATGTACATCAAAACTTTGCCAACATGTTTCATTCTAGGTTTAAATGCTGTTTCTCTTAAAGAGAGTTCAACAAAATACAGACAAACTGTCTAACACGAGATGAGTCTAGGAATGCTGCCTGAAACTTCAAAATTAATCCTTTCTATTTTAAGAATGCTCATGTGCAATAGGACTGATCTGGTTTTGTTCCATTTTTTGCACCTGTGAGTATAAGACACATTACAAACTGAGTCCTGTTGTGTGACTGTTTAACTGTTGAAATGAAAATTTCTGCATCAAGGGGTCGGGAGTACTGTTGGTATTGCCTTGTGGAGATGCTCAAAAGATGTGAGGGGGTAAAAATTCTGATGGTCCAGTTATAGTGTAGTCTTTGTGAACAGAATTTTTCATAAAATTCTCTTGAGGCTGCCGTTGGATGTAATATTACAAACTATCTTACTCTCATAAAAACCAAAAGCTTTTCTCCAAAGTTGTATGCCTTTGTGCTTCTTGACACTTCTAACTGATATAACCTTGATATTTGAATATATATTTGAATTTTAAAAGTTTAGTTTTATAAATTCAGTTACAGTAATGTGCAACTTTGACATCCCTCTTTACTGTTACTCCTCATTTAGGCATTCCAAATTTTAATACCTGATTTTTAATTTTTTTTAAGCTGCAGCAGTGGGACACTCTTGCAAAAACTTGAAACAGAGTGCTCAAGAGGGACAGTTCTTACTGGTCTTCAAATATATAGAGAAGTACCAGAGAGGGCCCCAAAATTCACTTGGAATGTAATGTTCAAAGGTTCTTGAACTCAGGAAGCTTAATAATGTAGCTATAGAGCCCGTGTGAATCTGGAGGAACTCTTTCAGTGTTCTTGACTGATCAGATGCTTGATGGGATCCACATCCATCTGAGGTGATGAAAGATGCACTGAACTATTTGCCATTATTTAGTTGCTCTTTGTAGAGTTACTCACATTGTGTTTTCTAACCTGGTTGAGTCACAATGGCATGGACTAGCTGCAGGAATATGAAAGCCTGACTGAAGCAGGCTGCAGGAGCCTTCAGAGGACAAGTCTGCCAGCAGACTTGAGAGGCAGTCCCCTGGAGCAGAGGAGTTGAGGAAGCAGGTTAATGGGCAGTGATAGATCATACCAACGTACCTCTTTGTACAAGGCACATGTGCTCTGTTTCCAAGGGACAGCAGATTTGTTTGTGTATTTCAGGAAATTATCCCACTGTAATTACAGTGCACAATTACACTGGTAAGTTTCCATGCTGGAGGTGGGTCCTGCACTTCCCTTCAAGAGTGGGGTGCTCCCATAGTGGGTGTGATGTTTTGGATATGACTGTTCTTGGGAAAAGGCAGAGGAGAGCAATTGCAGCCTAGGTTTAGAAGCAATGGTGCAGCTGATGGGTGGGAAGAGAGCTGCCACCTGCACACCCAAGGTGCTTGGGCTGCACTCGTGGGACTCATTTCAGTACCTGCTCTGACTTGGCACAGGAAGGTGCTTGAGGAGCTTTATGTGGTGCCACAGGACTATGAAACTGACCTTATGTTTAGTGCTTTACATAGACAGTAAAGTTTACCAAAGAAGAATAAACAAAACAAAACTTTAATATTCTTCTGTTTTATTCCTGATTTTAAGCTTGATTCTGTACCTATCATTCTTCAGGAAAAAAGAAGGAAATCAATACTGTTCTTTCAAGTGCACTGTCCAGAATTGCCACGTTGCCTTTCATTTTGCTGTTGTGTTTTTCAAGCTCCTATTTTAAAGCTCAGGCTTTCATGGGGGTCCTTTTCAACTGAGATGATGAATGTGAATGTGACCAAATGCTAATTAAGAATATCTTCCATGTCCCATTCTGAAAGCTTAGGCACATATTAGGGTTTCCCTTGCACTTGGTGTGGGCTAACAGCAAATGTGTCGTCACTCCTTACGTCAGGAATGTGTGATAGGAACTCGTCAAACACTAGTGGAGGATAACCTTGCTCTGGATTATGCTGAGAGAAATGCCTGCAGTCAAGGAGGAAATAAAAAGCTGATTGGAAGTAAAAAGCTGTTACTGCTTTTCATGTTTATATCATCAAAAATGTTATCAACACATTTGGGGAGAATGCCGAGGAGATTGTTATTGGAGTTAAAATGTATATGTGTATATTAAATCCTTCATTTTGTGAAAATTACACATTTTCTCCACTGGCATCTTTAGCACATCTTCCAAAAATATGTATACTGGGGTGGAAATAAGCTGCTGAAGGCAGGGGGCAGGAAGGAACATTTATTATTCTTCACCAAGTCTCAAGTCAAGCCTTTATTGTAGTAGCTGGCTGTAGGAAAGCACAATGCTGACAGCTCTTGGACAGAGAGCCTCGTCTTAACTTTGGGCTGTTGCATGTTTGGTCACTTTCAACTTCTGGACCAATAACAGAGGCAGAAAGTAAGATTGCACTTCAGAGCACATAAAGGCTAGTCCAAATTCAAGGATAAAATGCCATAGCATGCTTTGGCTAAATGTGTTATGTTTTTGTCTCGTGTACTGTAGGATCTTTGTGATGGCACTTAATCACGTTAACAAGTCAACAAGTTCCATTTTATACCTTTATACATGTCAGTGTCTCAAGGTTCCCAGGAACAACAGTTCCAGATGGTATGTTCCTTTTTTGTTCCTTTGACCATAGTCAGTACAACCTTGATGTGTTTACATAGTCAGCTTTTTCACTTGCTTATGAAACAATGAATTTGGAGGGATTTTCTGCTTTTTGTATAGCTGCGTGCTTTTTCTGTATGAAATTAGTGAATACAGGTACTACGCTGCTAGAGTTGGAGGTAGAAACACTTCAGTATTTCTGTCTCAGTTTTTGGTGGTTTTTACTTCAGTGACAACACCCCCTCCCCCCAACTCCTAAACCAAAGTTTGGAATATATATGGCTTCAGGAAAATGTTATCAGCAATGACTGAGTAGCAGATGTAGATGCTTACTAAGATCTAACTCTGTGCATTCTCTCTGTTGCATGCATAATGTATTTTCCCCATCTAACTCACATAGCAGATGACTTTTTTGCATTAAGGGTAAAGATTATAGAAAGCTGAATAAAATCAGTGAAGTATAAACTTGTGCTCAAAGATGAAAAGAAGTCTGTCTTAAAAAAGAAAATTAGGGGGAAAATGAAGTGCACATTGTTCCTCCTGTCTGTTAGTTGGGAGTGGTTGCTTAGGTCATGTGAGCTGGGCAACAGTGTTAGGAGAACAAACAAACCTCAGATGCAAATTGATAAATCCCCTCACTAATACTGACCTTTAATAATGCATT
This sequence comes from Melospiza georgiana, assembly GCF_028018845.1. NCBI lineage: Eukaryota > Metazoa > Chordata > Aves > Passeriformes > Passerellidae > Melospiza > Melospiza georgiana. Next base: position 101,233,671 of record NC_080431.1, read on the forward strand.
CCATGGAATGGAGTAATTTCTCTGCCATTTTGTTTCTAGAAATGGTGGGAATTTATTATTAAAAATTACTTTCTTAACCAATACAAGGTATTAGATCTAATTCTGGGGAAAGCAACCCAGGTATTGAAGCATTGAATCATATAAATGTGTTCTTAGGGATATTTTGGTGTGATGCCAGAAAACAAAGTGTGTTTATGTAGCAAGAAATATAGAGAAAAAAGTGTTTAGTTCCTGGCAAAATTAACAACAACGCTTCCATTACAGTGATAGTGTTCAGGTTGGGCTTCTAATAGATAATATCAAGTAGATGTTCAATTTATTAGACATTTTTTAGTCTTTAATTATAAGGTATTAATAATTGCCAATCTGATAATTAAGTTAATAATCTCTTAAGTCCATGAAACCAAAATATCTCCCAAGTATTTTCTTTCTTTACTCCCTTCTTTCCTTGCTTATATTTTTTCTATTATTCTAGAAAGTTGTAGAAAGCATGCTCATGAAGTTCATGGAGAGAAGAAGGGTTCTGACTCAGACTAAGCAAGTCTGAGCACATACATTGCTTAACCATTTATGTGTTTCTGATTCATTCTGAGGTATAAGCATCACATCTGTACAACATATACTAGGTTTTTATTTGTAGGCTCAAAAGTAGAGCCAGAATGAAAGAGTTGAACTGAATGGTGTAAATATCTAATTGAGTAATGGATAATTCAAATATGCCTGAAATTAGTCCCACTGTATGTATTTATATGGTAGGGATATTTTTGTTTTATGTGTGGCTTTCTGAGTCTGGTTACTTGATGCCAAGCATTATAAATGAGGGCCTTTCTCTAAAGTGTAAAACTGATTAAATGTTAACATGAGTAATCAAACATCAAATTTTGCCATAAATTTGAATTCAAACATAGAAATGCTGCTATCCCATGTTATAAACAAACATTCTGCCTTTATTTTTGCAGAAGCTTTTTAGAAATGGACTATATGACAAATCTGGTGCCAGGTGGCTGGCCTGGTGAAGGTGTTGTTTTCTGCAGCAGAACTAAGGTAAGCTGCAGCTCTCCCCAGAATGCCTCCAGCCCTTGCAGGGTTCTTCCAGTGCTGGGCTGGGGCACTGGTAAGCACACAATGACAGAGTCCTCAGATGGAACAAACCTTCACAAGTTGTCTCATGTTTATATTTCAATGACAGCAGTACAGCAAATGCCTGCATAGTTGATATTTAGTGAGCATTTTCATGGCTTACCTTCTGTTTTGTAGGCTGCTGAGTTAAGAAATCAAAAGTAGTTCTGTTTCGGTTTCACATGCATGTTTGAGTAGGAGGTAGATTTTACTAATTGTTTTTAATCAGATTAATGAGGAATTTATTTTCTGTTGCTGTGAGTGACTACTGCAGTGATAAAACTTCTTTGGCACCAGAGATTTAAACATTATTTTAAAAAATCATTTATTATAAACAGGGTGAGTAGTAACTAATTGGACATTTCCTAAAGATTTTGTTTACTGGCATATGGATGATATGACACATGTAATGTATATGCAGTATTGCCAACTGTAGGCATTAGAAATCATGAGTCAGACCCTTAAAAGTCTTGGAAGTGGTTAAGAAAATGTGACAATTATCTTCTGTTCTCTGGGCCCCTAGGGTAACATGAGTCAAGCTTGCGACAAGACTTGCCTGAGACTTTAAGAAGGAAAACTGAGGGTTTTGACTAATCATGTGTCTTTTGGAGTTGGTGCTTTAGAAAAAAAAAAAAAAAACAAACACAAAACCTTGCAAGACTGGCAATAAAAGGATGATTTGGCAATGCTCTAATAGAGCAGGATATCATTAATCTGAAAATAATCATAGACTGAATTTGTTTGTGAACATCTGTGCGAACATAACACAAGCCTTGGGTAGTGAGGTTTTCTGGGTAGGAAAGTTATAACTGCTGATCTACAAAACAGACTGCCTTTGCCAAAGGCATAAACCTAAATTTGTAGATTCAATTTTTTAATTGTTTGGAATGACTATTAATAAAATGAGAGAGATAAATTGTTTACCATAGTAACAAAATTATGCTGTGCATGATGATGAAGCTGATGAAATCATGCATCAGAAGAAAATAAGAAGTTAAATGAGAACTCTGCTGTTTCTATGTGGTATGTGCAAACTTCTTATGTTGTTTATGTTGTTAGACCCACTCATTGAATTAATTGTCCATCTCTTGCTGTGACAAGATAACAAGTTGTTGCTGTTTCCTTAGGCCCAGCTCTGGCAAGGGTAGAAAGTATCTAAAGAAAAATATAGGCTGAGATCAGAGGAGCTAAAGAGAGCAATCCACAAATCCTTTCTTTTTCTAAATCTAGCACAGCAATCTGTATGGCTGTAGTTGCCTAAGTTTTCTGCAGTAAAGTTATTTAGATGTTAAAAAGACAAACTGGGCTTTCAGCACCCCTGGCAGGCTTGCAAGGCCATGTGGGATGTACAGATTGAGCACCAGTTTTTCACTTGGATCTGCTGGAGGACACGTGCCTCTTGCCAATGGCAGTGCAACCTGTGTTACAGCAAGAGCAACTGCTGTGGCAGCAGGAACAGGCTGGAAATGCTGTGGCAAGTCCTTTAGATACAGTGGTTAAAGGTGGATTGGACAGTGGGAGATCTGGGTTTGGGGCCTACTCCACCTCAGAAGTTTAGCTATGCGCTCTACAGATCCTGTTGCATGAGCTTCCTTTTAGACTGCTCCTAACAAAGTCACTTCACAGAAAAGGCCCTGAGAGCCACAGCAAGGAAGAATTTTCTTTCTCATTGAGCTAGAGAATGATATTTCCACTTGCATGTTCTGATTTCCCCATACAATACCTGGTTTCCTTTTTATTTTTTGCACACCTTGAGGACAGCCTTGCCACCAGCCTGCCACGAGATACAGAAGTAATTTATCTGAGAAATACTAGCCCAAGTTGTGAGCATTTGGAGTGGGCCAAGGTCCCACTACAAATATGAAATTTGAGTTCTTCTGGTACAGAGCCAAAAAAAGCCCCCAACCTACCTATGCCTCCAAACTTGTTTTTTCTGTTGCTGCTCAAGCATGTAGAGTAGGATCCAGCCCAGCAAATAGGGATGATGGATCTGATATACCCTTGTCTGAACAACCTCCACAGTCCTTGGAAAGAAGTAGTACTTCAGGGAGTGGCTGATCTTGCCCTGAAGTGAGTGTGGGGCACAGGATCTTGAGCCACAGCACCTACTCTCTGCTTAGAGAATCTGGAGTCCAGAGCTTGACACAGGTGCTTAGGCATACATTTACATGAGAGGGTCCCTCCATGCAGAATTAATTATAAATTTAAACTGATTGGAGCATTCTAGAGCTTTTACTTCATGGTTTTGCTCTCCTTTATTTTGGGTATTTTTGTAAATGTAAATCACTCTCACTCCAAGTCCAGGAGAGATTGGCTGTTACTCTATCTAGCTATTACAAAAGCATTCAGAGGCTTGTGGCATGAGAGGAAAGATGGAAAAAATAAAGCACAGAACCCATGAAGAATAACTGTTAGTTGTGGAGGAAGAGGGCTGGCAGATGACTGGCTAATGTTGCACAATGTGCAGCTGAAAGCAGGCAAACAACAAGCACAGAGCAGGTAGGATCAACACTATGGTTTCACCTGTCTCTGCTGCAGCATTTATCCCATGGTTGCTGGTGTCAATTGGCAGGTGCAGGCAGTCAGTGAAACCTGGGCTTCCTCACATCCTGCAGCAGAGACCCTGTGCAGAAAACCCCACAGCAGCTCTTGCTAAAGCACTGTGAAAGATAGTGCTGCTGAGGGAGAAATAAACCCCAGCTCAAACATCCTTCTTGTGGTAGGACTGCTTCTTCAGTCCCATACCAATCACAGTTTTTAATTGCTCACATCAATCATTGCTTTTCTCTTCAGAAGCCTGTGATGCAAAACCAGTAGAGGGTGGAACCTGGGTTCAGTTTTGACATTTTTCTCACCTAGCCTGTTGCATCAGTGTGAGAGCAGCCGTGCTTTTTGTACTTCATGGATTGAAGCCATATGTGGGGATTTAAGTAGTCAGTGACACCTTAGGGATAGGTAGCAACACACACACTGCCTTGTGAGGCTGCCCTTGCCTATCTCCACCTGTCTTGAGGGAAATTGCCTCTGGATTGGTGGCTAGAAGAGACTTGGTGTGAGGCAGTGTTTAGATTTGGGATAAAATAGCTGGTGAATGAGGTGGGTGTGTGGTCTATGTGGGATTGAGGGCAGGCAAGCTGTGGACCATCATGTGGAATGAAGGACTGGATGCAGCGTGGGATTTTATGTGACTTTCCTTAGGATTAGGAGTAGGTTGGTTTTTGAGCCATTTATGAAGCTCTGATGAAGAGACTGCAGGGCATTGAAAGGAGCTCTTTCTGAATATTCATTTTGCTAAATACTTTATTTCTGTCCTTAAGCTTAAGGCCATGCAAATTCTAGCCTGTTTGACACTGTGTTTGTCATATGTACAGACATTTGGGTGAAAAACATAACACTACATTTTCAACCAGTGTTTAGATTCTCCCTGATATGCACTTTTTAAAAAATATGCAAACAATTTTGAAGTCAATTTATCCTTAGGCTATGTTAAAAAAATATGAAAAAGATGCAGCAACACTTATATTTGGAATCAGTTGAACCCTAATTTAGCTGTTCAAGTGTTTGGTTTACTTTAAGAAAAAGACTTCTGAGTAGTTATCAGAGTTAACAAATCTCAAAACCCCAAGTATGCTTCCTTAAGTCCATATGGGTCACCTGTGCACTGAGCACAGATGAAAGGAAATGGTAACAAATGGCTTTCTACATTGAAGGGGTTTGATGGAGGCTTGCTTGTCCAGAGCAGAGTGCTCAGTGCCTTGGCAAACAAGTGCTGAGGGTTCCATTGTAGGGGTGATGGTGGAAGTCAGTGTTAAAAGAGGTATAGAAGTGCAGAGGAACTGCTCAGAAATATGGTGAAAAGTGGAGTTTGTGGACTTGTAGTACATGCTTTCCAAACTGTGATGGATGTAGGCTTCTCTCTCACTACAGATGAAATAATGAAAAATTCATAAGCAAAAGAAACTCATTTTCTGGGACAGTAGAGGTGCAATTAGATTAATATTCAGAAGATTGTAGTCCCCACCTGGGATTTGAACTCTGGATTAGAAGATTAAAACTGGATCACCATATGCTGTTCAATCTCTGTGTGTAATTTGGTAGTTGTTCCTCTAAATAATTAATTAGATAATGCTCCCTGTCAAGTAATCAGTTTGGGGTTCACTCGAGGAGAAGTAATATAAAGTCCATCAAACCAGAGAGGATTTTATTAGGACAACCATGATTAAAGTTTCAAACTCTAAATGAGGACTTCTTAATTATGCTGTTCAAACTGCAGAGGGAGAAAAACTTAGTGTATTGAAAGATTACAGAAGTCACCTCTATTTTCTTTGATTTTGTCTCAGAGCAGAACAAGAAGAAAATTCACATCTTTCTCTTGGAAAAGTGAGTTTGACAAGCCTTGTGGAGTTATGAGTGGCAGACCTGAAAGCACAAGAGGCAAACCAGTCAAAATATTTTTTTAAAAAAAATACCTCTCCTAGTTTTGATGACACCATTTCCTTGAATGCAGGGTTGTGTTAGGCATTTCCCCAGTAATTTTATAGCATTTATTGTGCTTCAGCTGAAATGATACAGAGCAATGTGAAGTCAGCATCTTTGCCTCTGATTAAGAACTTTCTGCAAAAATCCAAGACTTTCAACAAAGGAAATCCAATCTTAAAAATTCTTTATAAATATCCCAGTACTAATTGCAGTTTTAATAAAAAATGACTGAAAAACCAGAAACCAAAGCAACTATGAGGGGTAAAACAGCAAAGTGGGGCTCACTGGGGGTTAGTGTTGAGCCTAATACTTACTTCTGTATAAATGACCTAAAATAATAAGAGAAGAAAACTTACACATCAATCAGATTCACAGATGGTATCCAGAGGCTTCAAAGAAAGAAGAGACAACAGATAAACGACCAAATAAACTAGAGTCTAGAGAAAAAAGGAGCATTCAAGGACAAGATGCAACTTTGATACATGTAAAGTTCTTTTGTGGATTAAGAGAAGGCTAAAAATGTAAATGTGTTCACAGGAGAACACAGACTTGATTTCATCAGGAGACAGGGACAGTTTTAGCATCTCACATCCTGTAACCAGGGGCAATTAGTTTAAATTCTATTTAACAGCAGTTTTTTGGTCTTAGGAGCTCTGTGCCTGAGGTCTGCAGAGAAAGCTGCAGGATTTTGTTTTCAGATGCTGCTAGATTAAGAGAGCAAAACTTTTTGCATTTCTTGTTCCCATTTTTGTCAGTACTTGTCTTTTAAAAGGATGAGGTTTGGCTGATGTTATGTTTTGACATTGGTGGGAGACTCGCCCTTTATCAAAAGCTTAAAAAAAATCAGTTTGCCAGTGAAACTTGTTGACTTTGCATCCATGTTTGATGAGGTGGGTCTGTGTGTAGCTAAATGTATCTTTATCCACCTGTGTCTGATGTTTGCTTCCATATCTGCAATGAAACCTCCTTGTTTTGATTTGGCACACATAGGGCTGATTGGAAAAGCTGTGGTATTTAGCACAGGGCTGTAAAACTGTATGAGTTTGTTATCCTTGGATAAAGGACAAGCAAATAGTGCTCTGCCAGATGAGCAGGTAGCCAAGAAACAGATGACCAAACTGATTTCTGGGTAGCAAAGGACATTGACTGAAAAAGGGCACCAGTATTTATAAAAGGAAAGAGATAATTTTACAAGCAGCCTTTCTTTGATTACCAGAGAAAGACAGATGTAACTTGGCTGCAGGGACCAGAAGAGATAGAGCTTCAGCAAAACCCTGGAGTTTCTGTGACCACCAAACATATCCAAAAATGTGATGGAAAAACTGAGGCAGTGATCCAGATGTTGCTATTTTTCTATTTGATTTTCTGTATGACTTTGTTTCATGCATTGACTCAATAACGTGATTTTTTTTCTCTTTAGACAAAAATTGGCAAAATTTTATGTGCTTCTATTTCTGTGGATCTCTGAAAAATTAAACAATAAACCAGTACATTTGTAAAGGTAGCTGCATGTATCAGAAACTTGGGAAGCCTTTTAGTGGGAATATGGAGGAAATCAGGCTGTGAAATGAAGCTGCTCATGGTCTAGGATTATTGTTGTCCTCCCAGATAAGGATGTGCACATTACTGCATGACAATGTCTAAGGCTGTGGGCAGCCACTGCAGTGGCCATGTGAAGTTGAGTAGTTATATAGGAAATAAACAAATAGGGTTATTATTAGTAGTAGTTCTAGTAATAATGTAGTATTAGTAGTAGTATTACTATAATTATTCATTTTTATTATAGTTTTTAATAGTTTGAAAATAGTCAAAGCACTGTTGCTGCAGGAATGAATACACCTTTGCATTTAACATGGTTATCTCAGGGCAAGACTGGTAATAGTCAGAAGGGCCTGTGGTTCACATCTGCCATTATTAGCCCAAATTCATAAAGGTTTGAGGATCCCTAAATGGGACTGAGTAATTTCACATATTAAACCCTAAATTTTAATGCTTACTTGCCATTCCTTAAGCTAGCTCTTTATACATACAGACTTTCACACTTCTGTTCCCCAAGTATTAAATATTTTATTTCTGTGCACAGAAAGCTGTTAGAGCAGTGGTTAGAAACCAAGCCTCTATACTTCTGATCAAATTTCCCAGTCACTGGTTAAAAGATCAGGCAGCTTCTCTCTAGTCCACTGATTTTTTAAATCACTTTTTGCTCAGGAATATAACTGCAACAGGAAGGGAGAGGAACATCCTGAGCATAAAGCCTGCAGCAGGATGGTTGGGATAGCAAGTGAGACCTGTACACAATTTAGTAATTTGGCTAAAATGGAAGTCTCCTGCTTCCCTGTCACACAGGCAATGACTTTTCCCTGTGTTACACAGGCCTGAGTACAATGTACAGCTGCAGTGCAGGAGAAGACTCCAGGCTAGAAATTCCCACCTGATGCTAATCACAAAATCCTAGAGGTTAGAAAAGACATTTAAGATCAAGGCAAGCTGTAAGCCTAGCACTGCCAAGTCCACCATAAACCCTGTCCCTGAGTGCCACATCTACACATTTTTTTCAATATCTTCAGGGCTGGTGACTCAACCACTTCCCTGGGCAGACTGTTCTGCAGCTTGACAAACCTTTTAGTGAAGCAATTTTTCCTAATATCCAATCTAAACATCCCCTGGCATGGCTTGAAGGTAGTTTAACTGTGACTCAGGTGTGGCCACACGAGCAGTGGGCTCTCAGGCAGGTGACTCTCTGAGGTGTCTCTCAGCAAGCCCTGGAGCATCCCTGCTCCCAGCTCTGCCTGTCACAAATCCAGTGGAGGTGGCACTCAGCAGCCAGGCACCAGGAAGGCAGACCCTGCAATGGCTGCTGCCACAAAACTTGAATCCTGTAATACATCTTACCCATGGATCTCTGACTTGCAGTGCAGATAACAGTGTAGAAGGGATGCTAAAAGCCAGCAAGTTACTTGGCAATGCAGTAGCAGAAGGAAGGTGAGGATGGCAGACCTCTCTACAACTGCATTTTCCCTGCTTTTCATTCTTCACAACCAGGGGACATCTGTACAGTGGGATGGAAATTTTCCCCATTTCCCGGACGCCACTTCCAATGCAAATTTTTGTCATTTTCCTCCTCGAAACGCTTCTCTTGTTCCATGTCTTCGGGGCTCTCTGTGGACCGTGCAGATTTGACTGTGAAATGTCCATGCTCACCTCCCTCCTGCTGGTGGGGAAGGAGTGTAGGCTGCAGAGGAGCCACAGAGGAGTGGGGCTGCTAGCATGGATGTGGCCCAACAAGCCTTGTTCTCAGTCATCAACCTGCATTTTTGAAGCAGAGGTTATGAATGTTGGCCTTTCTTGTGTTTTCTGGAAATGGCTGCTGTGAGATTCCCAGTCCATCACAGCATTAACAGGTCACAAGCAGAGACTTGGTGTGCTCTTGCTTCTGCACAGCATGAGCTCCTGCACGATGAACCTCATTTCTACAAACCTCTATAAACGTTTGGGTGCACATTTTGAAATGTACTCAATTTTGTAATAACTATAATTCTGTAATTTTATTCCATAATGGTATAGAAGGAATTTGACCACTAGCTAGCTGTTTGAATGGCTGAACTGTTGTTGAAATTATAGTTTCACCTTTAGTGATAAAGGACCTGATAAAGGACCTCTGGATCTGCCAGCCTTGAGTGATTTCATGTGCATTTTTGGGACATTAATTTTTCATATTTTGTTTTTCTCTGGTAATTACAGCAAATCTAGATGGTTTCAATTTAATTAAAGTATCTTAACTTGGCAGGGCAACATACTCATAAGATACAGAAGTTTTCAAATATTAAAAATAAAGCAAGTGCTTATTGTGAGAAAAAGTCTTATTTATTTCAAGTGAAATGACAGACTTTTCTCTTATATTTAGCCTAAGTTTTAAATCACTAACTAAGGGCTAACTATATTGCATAATTAAGCAAATCTTAGATGAGTCCAATTGTTTTACTGGAACTTGAAATGTATATCCTGCTTTCTAAAATGTTTTTTCAATATATTAGCTTCTTCTTCTAAAATAGCAGTTGGGAATAGAGAGCAGTGAGCCCATATTAAATCTGAGTTGAACTATATTCTTCAGAGATGTACTGCATTATTTTTAAATGATGCATTCATGGAAACACCATAATCTCACCAGAACTACTGGATCGTGTTGTTCTAGGGCTTTCTGTGTTTTCTGAAGTCACTGCCTCTCAGTCTAAGTGCATCACTCTTTTAATTATCTCCATATAAAAGCTGTCCATATTTTTAGAGTTACAGCCATAAGCACCCTGACATAGAAGCAAATACTCTGCTTGTTTCAGAAAAAATATCTCCTTTTCTGAATATTTTGTCAGAACCTCTTGCGAAGAGTGAACATGGAGTCAGCAGAAGCTCCATCAAATGATGATGTCTTTGCCCTCTCACTGGGTGATGTGCTTGGAAGTGAGAGAAGATTTTCAAAAGGTTTCATGCTATATCAGTGTCTGTAAGTTCAAGTTCACAAAATCATTTCTCATTGGTCTAGAAATCTCAGACAACATCTTTGTTTTATCTGCTACATGATCTCCAGCCCTGCTGAAACATCCTGAACATAAGGTAGTTGGATATTTCTGGTTTTGAACTCTAAAGATGAGGTCTCCAAGAAGCATCAGATAATGAAAGAGAAGTAATTTTATCTTTGGAAATGAAGAGGATTTTAGTGTTTCTTTCAAAGTTCAAATATTTTTCAAGCTTTGAGTATCAAGTGCTGTATTTTATATATCTCTATATCACACTTCTTTACTGTGCACTGTGCATGTGTCCAAGCACTGGAACAAGCTGCCCAGAGAGGCTGTGGAGTCTCCCTCACTTAGAGATATCCCAGAACTGTCTGGATGCATTCTGTGCTCTGGGATGATCCTGCTTGAGCAGGGAGGTTGGAGCTGATGACCCACTGTGGTCCCTTCTAACCTGACCCATTCTGTGATTTCTGACTTACAATGCTTGCTCAGTGCCATAAATATATTGAGTAACTCAGCTGAGCAAGGCAGAGCCACCTCAGAAAGGTTCCTAAAATAATGACATAAAAACAATTTTATGTGCTGGATATTTTGAGGGGTTAGTTTGGTTAGTTTGACATAAGACAAGTTCAAAAATTACAAAGAAAAGTGGTCAAACTTCAGCAGAAATTTAAATTTAACAGAAATCTCTGTCTGTATTGCATGCAAATATCAAATAGCTTCTTATGGTGAGTTGTGAAAAACTGGCCAGAAAAAACAGTAGACTGGCACTGGTAGGCTTGATCTTTAAATTATTGCTTTTCAAATTACTGCTGAATCTAGAGGGCCACCATAAAGGGTCATCATTGCTGAATCTCTATCTTTACAATAAATTTAGATTTTATTCCAGAGGATGCTGGGGCAAAAATTTTGCCATCATGACAATTGAAGAGTTCTAGTTTCCAATAATAATATTAAATGCAGAACACAAAGAGAAACTCAAGTTGGGCTTGAAAGTGCTTTATCAGCACAAGGCATTCAAGACAAGAAAATATTGATTTGAAAAATGGCAATTGATTTACCTGCTCAGTAAAATGTCTTGGAAAACATGAAAATTACAGCTCATAGAGAAAGAGAGAGCAGCTATTCAGTGCCCTCTGTGCCTTTTTTTAGCAAAGGGTTTGGGGCACCCTTCCTCCCACTACAATAGTGCTTGGTGCTAGACAAATTTGGGGGTTTGGGCTTTGTTTTCGGTTTGGTGGGTGTTTTTTTGTTGTTTATTTGGGGTTTTTTTTGGTGGCTTTTGGTAATGTACTGCATGCAGATGCCTAAGCAATACTCCTGTTTTGAGATATCTGGGCTTGTACATTGTTATGCCTGAAATATTGTCTTGGCATCCTTGCCTTTATGCAAAGTGAAATGAAGCATTGGCTCAAATCTAACTTAGCTGCAAGAAAGGCAGTTTTATTTGTAATTGAAATTAAGTTAATATATGCACTCTGACATGTCTCAAGGCAAATGAAATTCTTTGTTTTATGTAAAATATTTACATACTTTTCTATGCCTTTTGCATCTTGTTGTCATTCCACCTTATATTTCTATGTTTCTTGTATCTCAGAGAACACAAAAATGGAAAATGAAGCTAAAAAGCTTTAAAGAAAAGCTTTAAAAATCTTATATTTGCATTCTGGAAAATGCCTCATTAATTACAGCTGGAGATATGAGATGTGAAAGGCTGCCAGCAGAGTGAACTCAGGTTTGTGACAATGATCATTTTATGACTTGCATCATGTCAGTCTCCCAGAAGATTCTCTCCTGCTCATAGAATAAGTGAATAGTGAGTAAATGACTTCTTACAGTTGCCAGGTAGCTTGGAGCTCAGTGTTGTGTACTAAAATTATGCTTATTTCCATATTCTTGGATTTAGTTTTTATGTTTATTTCCATATTCTTGAATCTAGTTTTAGTTTGCTTGCCTGGCATCAAAACTGTGAGAGGAGTGACCCCACATTCCTACTCCTTGTTTTGTGTTTGAGGATGATACAGCTGAAGCAGGTGGACATTGTAGCTCCCATCTATCACGTGGTGAGTACCATATTCACAGGTCTTATTTGGGCAGACTGAGGGGACAAGGGCTTTGGAAAGGCAAAGTTCCCACTAATGCTGAGAGCATTCCCACCTCTCTTCATGTAGGCAGGAACCTGTTGTAATGGGAGACAAACCAACCCTATTCATGAGGAGGGTGGCTAAGTGGCAGGATGGAGTAATGAAAATAAGAGGGTAAGACAGACCCCAAACCCCTGAAGACTAAATGGAAACATATTCTGGGCTTAGGAAGATATTGAATATTGAGGGCCAAAAAAGGAGTAGAGGAAAAATTAATGATGTTTCATCTAGTAGAAATAAATAATTGCATTGAATAAAAGATAAATCTTGTATTCCAGTCTATACAGGTTGTCAATACCAACATATTCTCTCATTTTTATTGCTATTATTTAATAACTCTTAAGTAGGAGTAGCTGCAGATGAGAGCAGTTGTTCCTTCTATGGCTGCATTTCGTTATTTTGATTTTCTTTAGTTAAAAATGTGAAATGTGAGTCGATCTGACACTATAATACATTGCTACATCGTGCTAGTAACTCCATCATGGCAGGCCTGGGACCTGCAGAGTGTGCAGAAGTGTAAAGTCTGGATTTAGATAAATGAAGTACTTATGTGCAACAGTGCTTGCAACAATAATGTTATCTGACAACGACAGCTAATGCATATGGTACAATTTTTATGAAATGTATGAATCATCTGTCTTTGGGGAACTCATTGTAACTTCCTTCTCCTGATTCTGTGTTAATGTAGCAATATAATTTCTGTTTCTCTCACATTTTTCTCAATGGAAAAGGAGCAGCAAACACCAGCATTTAATAATCACAGCCTTCAGAATGCAGCACGAGCTACAAAAGCATACAAACAGGCTGGGGCATGCAGAGTTATGGAGGAAAGAACAGCGTGTTCCTCAAAATCTGCAAGCACCCATTTGGAAAGTGCTGTGAAGGAGAGCTGCCATGGAGGTTGGTACCAGTCCTTGTGCCAAGGCTTGCTGTGGATTATTCTGGACCAGTGGCTTCCCCAGCAGTAGATGCTATTGAGATTTCTCACACAGCTTTCATGCTCCATCCTTTGGAAAGATCCTTGGAAAGTGTTCTGGCTATCAGGGAGGGAAATTTTTGGGTGGGCTGCGTGCCTGGTGCATCACAATCTGGGCAGAATGGATACCTTTGGATTGCTACAGTTCAGCTAGCAATTGATTTTCTCTGGAGACAGGATTAGGGTTGCCAAGACAGTTTCTTGGCCCAGTTAGCACTGACACTGTGGGCTCCCCCTGGAAAGCCATGCAGGCCTATCTGGGGATGTCTTCAGCTAGCACAGGCTGGGTTGACCATATTGTCTGATCAGGAGTGTGTGTGTGATTGTGTGTGTCTTTCATTTGTTCATCCCTGCAAATAGACCATAAACCAGTTCCAGATAAAAACCTTATTGAAAAACTATGATTACATTTTCCCAGGAAAATTATAAAAATTATGAATAACCCCTCTTACATTTTCTTTTTCTGAAGGACATTTACTAATGCTTTTCCAGATTGAACAAGGAAAACCTACTCCTTTTAATTTCCTGTTCCACATCTACTAAGGTAATGGCTACCAAAGTAGAACAAGAGGGGCATAACCCAGGAATGCTTGGCATTGCAAAATCCCAAGAGGGTTGAAATCTCAGCAACCTTTTCTCATTAAAAAATAGCCTACATTTAAAATTAAATGAAGCATATTGTAACAAAGAGTAAGTGTGGGTAGAAAAGAATTGAGAGTGCTTACTGTGGTGTAACATTTTCTAGATTGAACCGATTACATTCAGAGTTTTCTGAAATCTGAATTTGGGCATTCATATGTGGACTGCTAAGCCTGTGAAGTCAGTGCAGTCCTTCTGTTGTCCCAGTGGTCTGTGAATTAGGGACTTGCTGGGGATCTGGATTAGCCTGGCTGCATGCAGAAAACATTCTTGCATCTTCAAATCCTATTTCATCTTTCTCATGTCTCATTGTCCCCTAAGCCCCATTGCCTGTTTAAGGATCATAATGACAAGAACTGCAAATAAGCCGTGTTTAAAATGTTAATTTTTTTATATGGAAAACACAGCGGTGACTAAAAGAGTAGTGATTAAAGTCTCAGGTTGAATGTAACCAAGTTTCCCTGGTCTCTAGTTAGACTAATCAGAAACACTTGGTTTTTGTTTGGCTTTTATTAACACTTGCTTTTATTGCTTGACTTTAGTGATGTATCAAAGCATGCATTTGAGACTGTCTCTGCCATGCCACTACTTCTTGAGCAGATTTAATTTCACTTTGGTGGGGAGATTTGGTGTGCCTAACATTGGTGCTGAAATCCTCCATGCTGTCAAAGACTGGAAAATAATCTCCTCCCTATGCCTTCTGCCACATACACAGATGTAAAAACACATCCTGGGGCAAAATCATGAGCATGCCAAATCCAGCAGGGCCATTAAGGTCAGGATGGAATAGCATATACATGTGCCATATATGCATATCTATATATATATCTCCAGTACAGGTAGGATTTATAGTAAGAGGAAAAAGAAGTAAAAACACAGCTGGTAATTTAATTAATTTGTTTTTGAATGAAGAACAACTAGTTATCACCAAAGTTATCCAGAGGATAAGCTAAATGTTCTACGTATCACTTTGATATATTTGATTTCTTCAAATGGAATTAGTTCTAGTTTTTTCATAAATAATACCTCTTTTTTATAAAAATTTTTTCAAAGCTTTCAAGTGAGGTGAGATTCGTTAAACATATCCAAGGATGTTGATTCTTACACTGGTCAGGACTTGAAAGAGATGGATATGATAACTCTAGAGCTGAGTCCTGTCCCAAACATTGCCCCATGGCAGAAGGTGATACTTACCCACTTTTTACTTCTTCCAAATACC
Source organism: Melospiza georgiana (assembly GCF_028018845.1). Lineage (NCBI taxonomy): Eukaryota > Metazoa > Chordata > Aves > Passeriformes > Passerellidae > Melospiza > Melospiza georgiana. The sequence goes on from NC_080431.1 coordinate 101,248,758, forward strand.
ACACATGCACACAATGAATCTGTACTGGTTTTATTTGGGATAGAGGCAACTTTTTTCATATGAGCTGATATGGGTTACATTTTGGATTTGTGCTGGTGAGAGAGGTGTTGGTAAAACACCAACATCTCAGCTATTGCTGAACTGCACTTGAGACAGAGCTGAGAACTCTTCTGCTCCTCACCCCCACCAGCCAGGAGGCTGGGGGTGCACAAGGAGCTGGAGGGGACACAGCCAGCACAGCTGACCCAGGGCATGTCCCACACCATAGGGTGTCATGCTGAACCTACAGGGCTGGGGAAAGAAGGAAGCTGGTGATTATTTAGAGACATGATTTTTGTCTCACCAAGTCACTGGCACATGGGGCGGAGTGAGGCTTTCCTGGAAATGGCTGAACACCCATCTGCCCATGGTAAGTGGTGAATGAGTTCTTATTTTGCTTTTTCTGTTAAACTGTCTTTATCTCAACCCATGAGGTTTGGTGCATTTACCCTTCTGATTCTTTTCTCTATGCTACTGGTAGGAGACTGAGTGAGTGGCTGTGTGGGTCCAAGCTGCCTGCTGGGGTTATACCAGCACAGAATCAATTTCATACACTTTTTACAAGAATAGATGACAGGAGGTTATTAGCTCAAGGTTGCAAAATGAGTCAGTAAAGGGTGCTGCTGTCCATTGGGATCTCAGCTGATCTATTGAGCTATCACAGGCATGATTCTTGGCTTGAATAGCTGGCAGAACTGTGTGACAGAACATGGCAGGAAAGGATACCATCAACTTAAAGGAAACACCAGATTCCCTCAGCTGAACCTTTTCACAAAGAAAAACTGGTACCTCAACTTCTGTCAGCTACTTATTAAAAGTCAAGTATTCAAGGTTGTCTATTAAAATGCTGTTATGAAGTGTTGCCTTCTGTTCTGTGCCTCCACACTAATAAGCAAGATATTTAGTAAATCAACTGCTTTCAACAAACAAGAGCCAGCTAATTAATACAAAACCTCTTTTGCAGCACTGTAAAATATTATCCAAAGCAGTGAATGCATCTAGAGAACAACAGAACATAGTTGTTTATTGCAGCATTTCATTTACACAGTTGCAATTGGCAATTATTTAGAAATTGTTGAAGTTTTAGAAATATTTATAGTATAGTATACTGAATATTGTAAATTTTTTTAAGAGTGCACGATATGATTTGCAATGCACTTTATGGAGGAATTCTTCACAACAAAGCTAATTTCTTCTTCATAAATATCTTTATAGACATTGGTAGACAAAGCTGCAAAGGAAATTATGAGACAAGCATGATGACACTCTGAGATTGTCACAGTGATGGCATCTTGTCTTTGTGTCCATTTGCTTTGTTTTATCATTTAAGTTTTCAAATGTAATGGCCATCTTTATGATTTTCATTTTTGCAGTACCTTGTGCAACAGATTGTGGTTCAGACGCTTGGTGGAGTACAGCCCAGAGAACAAGCAAAAGGAGGTGTGCTTCTGGCTCTGCATTTCTTGTATCCACCCCTAGGCTGCTGTTGCCTGTCAGCTTTACTGTAGGATCAATTAAACCTCAGACATTTCTTCTGCTTCTGGACATTTTAATATTGGGTATTTTCAAAAGATACTGGTAATCAAGCTGGGACCCTCATCCAGCCAAGAGTGTGTCAGGAAGTAAGAAAGTTTACTCTTTTGAGAGTATCTTACGAGATAGATATGCCACATGACTGGTTAAATATAAAATAAAATGTCCCTTTTGGTTGTGACAGAGGCACACTTATGCACTAATTTCAGTGGCACTACAGACATGAAGAGCCAGGTTGTGGGCACATGCTCAGGTGTGCCACGTACTGTTGTCATCTTATTGCAAAGTCCCATACCTTCCCAGTGATTTCTCATGGATACCTCCTCACAGCACAGCCAACAAACTCCACCTCTCTTCACAGCACAACTAACAAACTCCAACTCTCCCCTCACCCAGCTAACCCACTCTTTTGTAGCGCTCTTCTTCTTATTGGACACAGCTGTGGCCTGTTAAGGGCAGGCCTGTTCCTAATCTTTGGTGATTAGTGCAGCTGCAATTCCTCAGGTGTGAGACTACCTTCTGCACTACCTTTATTTTCTTACATTCTATCCCTCCACCACATACTCCAGGTCAAATTGGTCCCCTAGAATAACGAGGTGACTGCACTAAAGCCAGCCCTAGCCTGTAGTGAGGTCACATCAGCTCAGGAGTGGGTGCCAGTGAGGCAGGAAGCATTGTCCAGCTGCAAGGCTTGCAGGCTTTCACACAGTGTCATGTGCATGGCAGCTCCCCACCAGTTTTACACAGCAACCCACTGCAGGAATGGGCAAAATCTGTGTGGAGGGATCTTCTGCCTGACCAGGCTTCACCCATGAGTTACTGCTGCAGGGCTGTTGTAATTGTGGCACAGGTCTTGGGCAAAGGGCTCTCTCTCTGAGCACCAAGCACAAGGTGCCAGTGCCATGGGTTGTGTGGGGACAAGCCTTCTCTGCCCAAGCTCCAGGCTTTCCCAGGAGCTCCTGCCTGACTTGCCATGCAATTGGAGAAATACAGAAGCTTCACACACTGTGAATGTCCACTCTTCAGCTAAAGTTACAGTGGGAGGCATTATTATTATTATTATTAGGATTAAAAATAATCCTTTCTCTTTTATTAATTTATACTTTTTATTAAGTATATTTTATTAAGTATGTATTTATTATACTTTATACTTTTTATTAATTTATACTTTTTATTTATTTATTTATACTTTTATTACTTTTATTGCTTGTATTACTTTTTATGGGCAGTGACTGTACAATGTCTACATCATTTGGGGCACCATTGCAGCACCAGGAGATGAAGCTGTGTGTTAAAGTATGATTTATCTTCATCATCAGTTGGTGATCCAGATAAATGCATAGGATGCAGATGGTATTGGGCAACGAACTCAAATTAATAAATTTACAGATTTTGTAAAATCTGAACTTAGATAAAAGGGAGGAAAGCAATTCCCCATGTGCAGTGACCCCTGTTTACTTCATTATTTTCTAATGCCCCATGGCCATGTACATACCTGCTCTCCACTTCCCATCTCTCTAGGCAAATCACTTGTTTCTCTCTCCCATACTTTGACTGTGTTATTCAGAGAGCAGAGAAACTGATACTCCAATTCTTGTGCTATGCCATACACACTGGGACTCAGGCCTGTAAATGACTCCAATACAAATTACTGTAATAAGCCTCATTAACAACATATTCCCATTAGGATGGCACTTAAACACATTAATAAAACAAAGGATGTGTTTATGTTCCACTGAAGATAACGTTACTGAGGTGTACCTTTAGAATTCAATGTGTTTTTTTCACCCAGCCACAGCTTGTAATTCAGTCGTCTGAAGCTGTTGATCTAAACCTCTGCTTCAGCCCCAAGGAAAGGAGAGCCTAGATTACATGTTGTAATCAGGAAAATTACTGTTTGACTGCTATTGACATTTCCTTGGCACTTCATCACCAGGCTGTGAGTGCCCACAATCATTCTTTGCCTTTCTGCTGCATCTCATTCCAGTCAAGGATCTCAATACGTGTTACAAATGGCACTAGATCTGGTGAGAAGCTGAGTGTCGGTAATTGATTGATTAGCTGTCTTTTTAATAACATCTACCCTTTTTATAAAATCTGGGCTTTGACATTAAAGCTCAAGTTTGATTTGGCAGCAGATTTCAGATTTGTACTCTTCATGCAGCTGACAGCAACTGTTGTTAGGTTTGGAAAACAGAGTTACATGATTTTAAATCCCTATATTTTGTGTATAATGCTCAGGTTTGGAGCTCTCTGCATTATGTGTGGTTCCCATTCTCACTGCTTTGACAGAGTTGAGCCAAAAACTAGCAAGTCCACCCAATGCCTGCAGGTTTATGGGGGAGGATGTAAAGCAGTAACAAGGCCTTTAGCACTGTAGTGGTTTAGATTGGTTTTGTTGGCTGTTATTGTTTCTAAATGGCTTCCATTTTTAAGCAGCTGTAGGTAGGGCTTGTTGATTGTGCTCTTTCAACGATGCAAGAAGATCTTACAATCCAATTAAACAGAGTTTCCAGCAGTATCTCTGGGAATTTTTATGCAAACAGTTACATTTACAATATGAGAACAAGCTGCATTATTGGGTTTTTCTCAAACTGTCAAAACATTTAGCAATCCTATCCAGGCTGGAGCTGCAATCTTGCCTGCTCACATGAAACAAAACATCACACGTGCAGAGGGAACAGAAGTGTGAACAGTCGGCACCAGAGCTCTTTCTTCTGCCCTGAGGTGGTGAGTGCTGGGATGGAAGAACTACCATCTCTGGGTGAGTCTACTTTCTAAATTAAATTCTTTGTATAATTTATTCAGAGTAAAATATGCTTTTAATATTCCTTGCTGTCATCCAGGAAAGACAGGTGCATAGAGGATGAGAGAAACAGCTTGGGAGATGGTGGGTTAAAACATTGTACCCTTCATCTGTTGATTGTTAGCAGTATCAGAGGCAATATGTTTTGAGGCTCTTTCAAAGCTTTAATAATAATTTGTCTGCTGTTCACACATGTAGATGTTACAAAAAGGGAAAAAGATGCTTAATAATGTTCCTTACATAAAGTTTTTTTAAGAAATGTTCTTAGAAGGTTAAAAATCAATGTGAATGAAAGGAAGAGTCTAATGATCATACACCTAGTCTTTGAAAAAATCTCATTAATCTTTCTCTTATTTTAGACTATAGAGAAAGCAGAGCTTTTGATAGACTAATTACAAGCTGAAATGTGTTTATTACCTTCTTTTTTATATCTTCTCTTTTTCTGTTGATCAGGCTGACTTGATCCATTCATCTCATCTTTGAGCTCATTTCATCAGGAACTGATGAAGTTCTTAAAAGAACCTGTGATAACTGATAAAACCATTTTCTAAAACTTTGTTTAGAACTCTAACTCCAGATACTTCTTTTTGACTTGGAAGAGGGGAAGGCCTAGATAAGAGAACTGTTTTCTGCACATCAAATTTTGTCCCCATTCCTGCAGCTTGACTCACCTGTCCAGTGAAAGGAGCAAATTATTAAATCAACAAAAGTAGCCAAATCTGTCCTCCCTCTGGATAGTTTTATGAAAACAATAATGCTATTGTTTAGGAATACATCTCCTCTTCTCTCACTTTAAGTCAGCTTTGTATATGTGACAGAATTATAGTCTCAGGAGCAAAATAGAATATTGTGGCAGAAGTACCTGGTAAACACTGAAACAACTGCCTAGTCGCAAGGAAAGTGTCACATTTATGAGGCACAAGAAGGTACATAAAATTCAGTGCATAAAGGGTATCACCAGTTGCTGTCTCATCACCATCCAGGAAGCTCAAAGGGCTCTGTCTTTCAGAGCTATAAAGGAAGCCAATCTAATGAGATAATGATGTTGCAAGAGAACATGGGGTTTACAAAATATGCAGACTCATGTTTTCTAGCAATTGTTCAGAGGTAGAATGAGTTGGGCACTTCTGAGAGGCCTGGCTTGAGGCTCTCTCTCCTTCTCAGTCCCACCACAACCCATGGACAGAGTGGAGCTCTACCAGACCAGGCACTGGGCTGGTAGGGGAGCACTCACACTGTCCTGCTGCAGGGCCTGCATTTCCATCTATTCTCTTTCCATCAGCTTTGCAGGGGAGTCAGTCACACCACAGTGTCTGTGTGGTTTGTCTCTCTTTTGGTCTTGAAAAAGATGGAATTTCTCTGAACAGATCCTCCTCTCCTGCAGCACAGCCACATTATGGGTACAGACAGTGACCACGTGGAGGATAAATCTGCTTGGAAAGGAAGGGCAAAGCAACATTTTGGTGCTGCTCTTTCCCCCAGCCTGGAGCCTGTGAGAGACAGCCCACACAGGACTCGGGAGAGCCAGAGTGGCCCAGAAGTACAGGAGGGTGCTGGCTGTCCCCAGAGCTGCCAATGCCCACAGGCCACCATCTCACTGTCAGCTTTGGTGAGGCTGAGTTTGCATGGCACACAGACAAGCTGTGCCTGATGTGCTGTTGTTCTTTTGCTCACAGTTGTTGAGTTTTAATGATAAAAGTCAGCTGCATTTTCTCTTTTTTCCTCTCCAGCTAACAAGACTCAAAATAGGGGAAGGATTAAAAAGCAGTAATGAGACTTGATATAATTTTGCCCATATAGATCAATGAAAGAAATAAAAGCTCAGCTTCACTTCAGCTGTATGTAAAATTTGTGGGAAGCTCAAGTGCAGCTACGATAATAATAAAAGCCACAATACCAATGATTTACTCCTTTATTCCTGGCTTTTCTCTATTAGGTTTCTTTTACCAGAGATAATGAGGAATCCAGAAAGTGTTTCAAGTCAGAGAACTGCTTTGCTTTTATGGAGCTATCGTTTGATGTTGGAAGTAAAATGCTATAGATGATAAAAAATTGAGGTATGTTTCTGATTAAAAGGTAAAATCCAATTCTGTCTATAGGATATTGACTTGCTCTTTGCTGTTGTGTGGCTTCAGGCAATTTGGGTCTCTTTCAGTCTTGTTTCTGTTCCCACCTCCCATCTATCTATATTGCAGTCTTTTGTGGTTATTGACTAACTCCTACTGTTGTATAGTGCCCAGCATAGGGCAGTCTCAATTCCAGCATTGTGCCTCAAACTCTAAAAAAAAAGAAAATTGAGTAAGCAGTGACCAATTTTCTGCTCTCTGACACCAACTGGGTTAAAATGGTTGGAACTGAAAAGCTGTAGAAGCTCCAAGGGAGTTCTCTGAATCAACATTATTATTTGCTATTGCACCAGTGACACTTCCTGGATAAAAACACTTGCCCATGGTCAGCAGGGTCCCCATCTAAAGGTGACTGTCAGTACCTTCAGGACGCACTCTGTGTCCAAGAATTTCTGTGATTCTGTGAATCCCTGCAGACACAGCACCCAGGCACTTTCATTCCTGACAGGGCCTGCATTCACCTTCCAAACTATGGGTTGCACCTTTGTGGTGCCTGAATGAACACCAGAGACCGACGCTGAGCACTATGTATGTGCCATCTCCAAAATACTTTTCAGTTTAATGTAACGAGACCAAAAAAGTTGTGACTTGTCTTCCTCATAAAGTCAGACACAATACAAGTTCTTAAGGTTCCGAATGTCAATTAAATGTATTTTTGAAGGCTTCCTGTGAATGAAAATATCACTTAATTAGCTGTAACCTTCTAGAAACTGAACAGCCTCTAAAAAGCCTTGCAGTAGATGATGATAATTTCTTTAGAAATATTCCTCATTTGATATATGTTCTGGAAAGGAAAAGTGCAAAACCAATTTGACTAATTACAAAGAGATTTCCTTTTCTTCTTTATATGTGAGGAGAGATAAGGTTTCAAAAGAAAAAACTCCCTTGTTTTTGATCAACATTTTCACACAGTGAAAATTAACCAAGTTATTCTGATATACCTGATATGCAACAATTTTTTTTTTCCTTTTTAATTTTCAGACTTATTTACTTCCCAAAAGGCTACAGGAGTGGGTTTGGTGAGAAGCTGCCAGAAGTTTCCTCCATGTATGGCAGAGCCAATGCCAGGCAGCTCCAAGCAGTGCTAACACTATCAGCTCCCTGCTGGGGTTTAGGAAAGTAGGCCTGGGCTACATGAAGGATGGGAATAGAATTTTCTTCAGTAATTCTCCTACCTGGACTGCATAGGTGGGTTTGCAATCAGAGATGCTCTCTGCTAGGATTGTGATTGAGCAACAGAGACTCTGCTATTAGGTATTCTCTAGGGCACTTTATTTTCCCAGGTTCTAGGAAGGGAAGAAGATATCAGAGAATGCTCTGGGCTGGTGAAACTATTTAAAATGCCTTTGGATTGGATGTTTTTCTTTTTAAAAGGCAAAAGAAAAAATTAATTTGAATTATTATTGAATGTAATTTTGCAAGGGCTTTCAACAGCCAAGCTGGCCTGTTTGTCTTTTCCCTTTTCCTTCGTTTAACCATTCTTTCTTTTTTTTAACTATCAACTGAGTTTGAGAAAATGAGGTTGTGTAGCAAATGTCTGGTGAGTGGTTGTGCAGCGTGGGACTCATTAACACACAGAGCCTGCCTGTGAGACTGTGCTGTGCACCACACTCCTGCTTGCAAACCCAGCTGCAGAAGGGATTTCCAAAGAAAGAGCACTCATCAGCAAAGATTTGGGTCTGCAAAAGTCATGGGATGTAGAGCAAGGCATTGCCATGAAAGCTTGCACATCCTGGAACTCTGTTTATGTGAGCAGTTCCATATGTTTCCATGGAATCGCTCTTGGAAGTCAAATTAAGGATATGAAGGCATCTCCCTGAGCTGTGTTTAACTTTCCTAAATTGTTATGACCAAGTTATGAAAATTACTCCAACACAGTCATATACCTAAGCAAGGGGATATTTTCTCATGTCTAAGGCAAAATAAGGTCAATTTTCTTCCTTTCCCTTCTGAATATCTTCTCCTAAACAGTCTGAAAGAGATCACTTGCTTTTCTGGGCAGTGACAGTGAGGGGAACAGCCAGCTCTGATGTGGAGTTAGTGGGGGACTGCAGCTGTGCCTCAAGTGGGCCAAAGCGTCCCGGAAGGGGGCCTGAACAGGTGAGGTATTTCCTCTAAATGTCAGTGGTCAGTGCAAACTGGCTTTCTGGAATAAAGCCATCATAATACTTCTGGGCTGATATTTACTTTTAGAAAATGGGTTTCAAAGGAGGGAAACCATTGTGATATTTTCTCCCCTACAGCTGCAGTCTTACCTGCAGTAAGTTGCTTAAAGCCACAGAGCCCCTGGGAGTGAGTGGTGACTGTCCTAGCAATTCTCAGGGAGACAGGAGTGTCATGCATTTCCTAGCTTTGTAATACATGCAGGCAAGAGCAGATATATTGTCTTGACCCTGAGATTCAGCAGTCATCTGGTAAAGACTCCAAATACTCCTGCAGTGAGAATTTTATGTGATGAAGTGCTCCTAAATCTCCCCTGACTGTTGATTTGCACACATGAAAAATGAAGGAGCAGTAACAAGTCTGGTAGAGTATCTTAACTGGGAGTGGGGGTCCTGCACACTCAGGGCTCAGAGAAGCCGTCTGGTCTCCCACTGATCACCTACACGTTCATCTGTGTTCTGGGGGGAACACAAGCCATTTGTATCAGTGCTAGCCATGCCAGGATTTTCAGACTAAAATTAAATGTGAAGTAAAATGCTTCTAGAGCAATCATTAAGAGAAATAGAGGAGTTGGATATTTTCAGTAATAATTGCAAAGTACCTTGCAGACTGTAGTGTCTGCTCCAGGGAAGGTTTTCTCTCTTCCCTGGCAGGATTACCAATGCACCCTCTGCTGCAGCAGTGAGTGGAGCAAACAGAAGGTGGGTGTGGAGCTCCATAGCATGTTAGGTGTCTCAAAAATAGGCTCAAATGTTTTATTCTCTTTCTGCTCCCATTTGATGCTATTTATGTTAAGACAAAATAGGATGTATAATATTATTGTAAATAATTGAAGAGCCACAGCCCCTTAAAGTATTTCCTGCATTGCACTCACAGCCATTTGGAATTTCAATATGAGAATTGTCAAAATGGCTGCAGTGTCCTTATTTTAGATGTGGTAGGAAGAGAGAACACCAAGCACAGTCCAGCTAAAGAGGGAAATAGAAGTGCTGTCAGATTAAAACAGTGCTGTCTGAGATCTGTATTTTCAGAAATACCTTAGGCACCTCCCTAAGGTACCTTAGGAAAGGAGGCCTAGACAGAGGGAATAAGTAACTATATCATTAATTCATACTCATTTTTTGTGGCTCAGAATAAGAACTACTTCCAAGATACCTGGTGGCAGTCCTGGAGTTGCTGTGTCATACATTAACACTCCCATCCTCCCAGAACCTCTGCAACACCTCTGGTGCAGGGCAGCAGCGCCCCAGTCCAAACTCTTCTCATCCTTCTAAATGCTGTTTGCACTGTGGTTTTACCTAGGAGCCTTGGCTGTGTGTCATAGATTCACAGTACCAAATGGTGGTGAAACTAAAATAGAGAGTTCTATTTCCAGGCTTGCAGTTTTTATATACACCAAGAGACAGTCAGGAGGAGGTGGAGAGGCAGAAGTGGGCAATGCCCAGCTGGACTAGCACCATCATTTCTGCCACAGTTTGAGTGCAGTGGCAAGCTCTTGCCCCTGGGCATCTACTTGTGAAGGCTGTGAGAGGAAGACTGTGTGAAGGCTCAGTGAGCTGGTTTACCCTGGGAAGGCTGGCAGTGATTCCCAGCTCAGCTTGCTTACAATAGATGTGAAAGATATGGTTGCCTTGCACAAGCAGCGAGCAGGGCATGGATGAACCCCTTTTCTCAGACCTTGGTTCTCCCAAGGCTGTGGCCAAGAGGTGGATTCTCTTCCTCTCCTGGGGTCTCTGCCTCCTTCCCATCCACACTGTCCCACTCAATCTGTGTTTTCTATCAAGTGTGCAATGTAGCTCTCCCTCATTCAGCACAGTGTAACTGAATTACTTTTGGTGGCCCAAGTGCAAGATCTTGTTGAGGCATCAAGGATTTGTCTAGCTTTTTTTTTTGGCCTGTGTGGTGTGGCTGGTGTGAAAGGATTCTGCACATTTTTCCCCATTAGGACCAGAGCACAGCTAAGAGCCATGGAGTGGTATTCGGCCCCAGGAGGTACTGAGGCCATTGCAAAATTTTAAAAGACTTTCCTCTGACAAAAATCCTTTTTTTATGCCAAAGGTTTCCTTCATTTTTTTACCAAATTTGAGCTTGTTTTCTCAAAGAAAATCTCTAGCCTCTTTAAATTCGGTTTGTGCTTAGAAGAGAGGTGTGAAACATATTAGGCAGATGAGAGAAGCTAAACCAGTGTAGGGATAGACTGTTCAAGGGACTGAAGTTCTAACTATAAATTATTTAAAACACTGAATTTGAATTTACAATATCCCTTTAAATCATCCTCTGTATTCCATAACTGGAGGTAAGACTTCCAAAGATATTCAGCCTGCTGCCCAGTGCTCAGGATCTTTCTTTCCTTTTCTCGCTGGCTAAGTACCCGATAGCTTTCACTTCCTCTCTGATCATGCTGCATTTTAAGTTTCCTTTAGGTGGACTTTAAACACTTGAAATGTGAGTTCACAATGTTCTTCTGTAAGGGAAGACCCTCTTCTGGTTTTTGCAAGCATTATATGGTTATCCCCATCCAGAAAAAGGTACATGAGGAAAGGGATGTGCTTTATTCCCTGTGTTGTGTAAGACTCTCCTGCCAGCATCCTGGCTTGATTCAACACCGAGTGGAGGACTGCTGCTGTGCTCCTCATTTTTCACTTGAAAGGGGAATGTGGATACACAGAGAGCCATGTTCACAGTGTCATCTTCCTTATCCCTGTAGTAAATTGGGCTGGCTCAGAAAAAGAGGTTATTTTTCCTTATCGAATGTGAGTGCTAGGATCCAAGGCTCTGCTTGCTGCCTTGGAGAGGCTTTCAGTCTGCTACTGAAAGTGCTAAATCCTACACTTCTGCTAACTGGTTGGAGGAAGCACCATCCCCCAACTGTGTGGGTTTCAACAGTGATTTAATATATTTTTAAGTGCTTTAACACTTTCCCTTATATGTGATGGGCAATCTCAAAGCCTGGATGTTGGATAAATTACCAATAAAAGCTACTGCCGCTGTTGGAAAGAAAACCTCATGCGGCTTCTCGTGCAGACATTGTGTTTGTAAATCACTCAGGGCACATGACCTCTTAGCCGTATCTTGTTTCCAACTTGCAAAATGATGTAAAGTGATTGGGCTCCATGCACTCACCACCACTCTCCCCCCTTCTCTCATCTGTGTGATTTTCCTTCCCCCAAGTTGCTCTGACAGAGTAAGCCCAGCTTGCTCCAGCCTTTTCCAGCTGAGGGGCAGCAGGTGCAGAGCGGCTTCATGCGCTCCCTGCTCCCGCCAAGGGCAGGGGTGGTGACAGATCCCTGCCTCCATCATGGACAGGGACTTTGGCAGTGGGAAAAAGCAAACCCTTTGCATTCCCTGGGACATCAGTGAAGTCATGGATGGAGTGGAAGAGGAGCAGTTTTGCCCGTGAGTAGCAACACTTAATTTGGCAGCTGCTTTCCGTGCTGGCAGAGGGTTGATCCATGGTGCTGAGAGCTGCTGCTGCATCACCTGGGGACACACTGAGGTCCGTGTGTCCCTCAGCATGGCAGGGGTGCCTGCAGCAGCTGCCCTCCAGCCCCTCAGAGGACAGCTACAGGGTGGGCACCCCTTGTGCGGTGTCACAGGGGGCTATGAAGTTTTTGGGAGCAATTGAAAGAGGAAAAATTCGACCTGGGTGAATTTCTGAAAGAGAAGACAGCTCCAGATTAGCTGATATGGTAATGCATGTAATTTTTAAAATGGCAGTAGAAGAGTCTGCTTCTTTCTTCTCTTAAAAGCTTAAAAATCTTGCCCAGAATAAGAGGGCAAGACAGTATTTGTTTCTACCTGGATACTGTGTCTTTTGCTGTTGAAGACCTGGATATGCAGCTGCCAAAACTGCAGCAAAGAGGATGGGTTTGGAGAGGTGAGAGAAAGATTGGCATAGAAAAATATATGTTGACAGGATTTTAGGCTACCATAGTGACAGTGCCAAAATTTTCTTCGGTTTTAATCTTTGATAAGATGAACAATCCTGGCTGAATTTCAGTACTAATTGAGGGTTTCCTTTTGATCATCATACACACACCAGACTTCAGCACAATCTTTAGAACTACTTAACAATGTACGAAGATATTCAGATATCCTTCACAATCAGTAATATGGACATATAAACAATCAGATTTTTTAATTGGAAAAGATGTTTTTCTGATACAAAATCTGTCAGGTGAAAACCTGAATCTCACAACACTTACAGACCTCCAATTCCCATCTGCCTGAGCAGGCTTCCCTCATTCCTAATGGGAGCTAGGGTACAGTACAAAGCTGTGTTGGATACACCTGCTCCTTGATGCCTTGATCTTTGTAGATTAAAAAGGATTTAATGGGGAGGAAGTTATGGATTTGGGAAGAGGGAGGGGAAAGAGCTTCTTTTGGAAGGCTGTGTGTTTGCTGATGTGCTGCTGTACAATTGGCCACAGTCTTGGTCTTTTAGCTGTGACTGTATTAATTGCACCACAATGTTTCTTTCTTTCAAGGGAATGGGGAGAATTAAATCCTATTTTCTCATCCAAGTTATTCCTCTGAGCCAAGATCATGTACTCAGTTTTGGCAGATGCACTTGGACATGTGCCCTGTCTCTTTGTTTGTAAGGCATCCTATTCTGTCCTGGTTTGGGGAATGTGGAGTGTATCTTTGTCCCCCAGGAGTAAGTAAAGAGCTGTAAAATATACCAGCATATTCTTAAGGGCTTATGAGCAGGTAGCCCAGACATTGCAACTTCCTCTCCTATCACACAGTACTGCAGGACAGATATACATATATATGTATAAATTTATATATTTATATATGTGTGTGTGTGTGTGTATAAAAATCTATTATATATATATATATACACACACACACATACATACACACATATGAGGATGTTTGCCAACTTAGATCTGGGATAAATTACCCCATTAATCAACCCTTCTGCCAAGGTTTGTGGGAACAGGAGGCTTGGGAGTTATCCCACAGTCTCATTGGTGCCAGGGCTTAAGCTTTCCCATGGGCACAGGTGAGAGCTGCCATGGTTGCTGCCATCCCATCCCCCTAGTCTGAGCTTAGTGCTTTGCTGGTGCAAACAAAGAAAAAACTGCATTTTTGAGAAAAAAAAATGCTGTCTTACAGCCTGTTCTTTCATTTACACTAAGAATCAATGGGAAAAGGAATGAGATAGCACAAACCCCATCAGCTTCCAGCAAGAATAATTACACTTCTCCTGCTGTTATAGAGAGCAAAATAAGACCTGTAAAGGGCACCATATAAAGGAAGACAACAAATTAGGGGAGTGTGGATACAAATCTTTAGGACAGTGAACAGTGTCCATTTCTTATAATATTGTCTCTTTGTTATTGTTTTCAGTTTAGTCTCAGCTAAAATAAATCTTGAAGTATCATTTATACTTCTACATGTGGCTTCCACCCTCCCTCCATAACACAACATTCAGTGTCCATTTAGATGGCTACTAGTGGTTGAAAATAGTTGGCCCTAATGAAGTACATAATAAACCATTGTACAAATATAATTTTCTCTTGCAATCATGTAGATCCCCTACCTGAACTCAGCTCCACTTTGTGAAACAAGCACGGGGACTGAAGGTATAAGGGATTCAGTAAACTTTGCAAACTCTTTCTAGCTTTTCTTACCAGCATTTGTATCACATACTGAAACAACATCAGATGGACTCCTGTTCTGCAGTGCCTACACCTTTCAGGATACAGCATATTAAAATGCTGAAGTGACTTTAATCTTCCACTTCATTCAGTTTAGGGTTTTTTTTTAAGCTGGAGATAAGTATTTTTGTACTAACCAGTATAACTTTCACTGAGGTCACTGTTAGGTAGGATGAACTTTGGCAGTGACATGGCTTGTTCTGTCAGTTCTAGGATAAGTATTATTAATTTAATATGTGAATAGAAACACAGCAGCTGCCTGACCTCCACATTAGGAGGTGTATGATTTGTTAACTGTCTGTGAAGCTTTTGATTCACTGAGAATCTTGCTCCACTTGCAGTGAAAGCTTCCAGCAGATGTTTTTTGATGGATTTCAGGGTGGTGGAGAAGCAGTTCAGTGAGCAGTGCAACCAGTCATGCTTTGATTCCTTGGAGATTTATGTCTTGAGTTTGAGCCACCTTGCATACACTGGTTCAGCCTGGGTGGCTTTTCTCTACCTCACCTCCTCTTTCCATTAATCATGTTCCAGCTAAACTCCCTTCATTCTCCTGCTACTCTGTCAAATAACCTTGAAATTGGCCAGCAGCTTCACAAGCTATTAGGAATAGTAGACACATAGTTAGCAATGTCAGGTAAACATAATAAAAAACAGTTGGTCTGTACAGATCTCTAAAACAGGTAACATTCAGTTTTAGCATTTTACATTGGAGGAGAAGAATATGTTGTGTCTAGGCCAAGCCCTAAGAAGTGCCAATTGAAGTACCTTCAATTCCTATTAAATTCCACACAAACTTTCAGGCTCTGATCAGAGATTAGGATCTGGCTATGACTTCCTCTAGAATTGAGGCAGGTACCCCAATAGCTTATAATATTATAATATGCTAAATTAATCTGAGGGAGAAAAAAACCAGCAACTCCACTTGGTGCAACACCTCAGAACAGTAGTGATCCCAGTTGTATTTTAAGTGCCATGCAGACTTGCTTTTGGTAATAAGAATTTCTGGAGCTTATTCAACCATTTTCTATCTCACTTTGGGGCAGATGCTATAAAGGCCTAAAGCAAAAAGAGCTTCACCTTGCAATATTCTGTCACAAGTACAACAGACTCGTGATCACAGCTGCAGGGGATGAGCACCATGGTATTTGAGGAGGTAGAATGTGTATTCCTGAATCCTTCCAGTAACAGTCCCTCACCTATCAGCAGTCATTAGCTGCTGCACAGCGCTGGTTTGAAGCAGTTTCTTGTGCAATTGCGTAAGGCCCTTGAGTTTGGGGTCAGGTGCCCAGCCATGGCTGATGGGCAACAGGAGGTCAGGAAAGAAGGTGGGAGAGAGGGGGGCTTTGGTGAGAGGCTTTGTGCCTACCCAAGGGCTGTGGGGCTGTTTCTGTGCTGGCAGAAGGGGTGGCTGGGGCTCAGGCAGCAGCTCTTGGAGCAAAGAGAGACATTTTGGCTCAGCTGTGCCTGGGACTGGAGGGAAGAAGGGTGAGAAGTAAGGAGCATTTAATGTTTTGATGTGCAGTATGCTGCTCTGCATCTTCTGCTCGTCTAAAGCTGAAGGTCACCTTAGATTGAGGAGTGCTTTGGGTTTGGGTCAATACAGGAATTGTCTCATCTTTCCGCAGAGCATTGATGGTTCCATTAACCAGCTGGGGTTTTGTCTGAGAGGCTGCATTTTGCTGCAAGCCCAGCTTGTGCCGCAGAGATATCGAGCCTGGTTTGGAAGCTGCAGGAATGAGGTTACTCAGAACTTGTGGCATTTGGGCTCTGCTATCACAGTTAGTGTGCTGATGCCCACTCCAACCCCATGCAATAGTATTTTCTTTTTAAAGAAGAGGAGACTGCTTTTGAGTTTGTTGAGGCAGTCAGGGTGAGTGACAAGATGGTAGAAACAGGACCTGACATCCTTTCCTGTGGTCAGGTAGGTTGCTATGGTGTTTAGGAATAAAATGAAACTGAGAAGGAGGAGTAGTTCTAAGGCTGCAAACTTTTATTGTTTAAAATCACTTTAATACACAGATGGCTCTACACAAGCCCTAGTATTCATGACTTACTATGTTTCACTAAGTTTGGTATTATTAGCTTTTCAGGAAATAAAGGCCTGAGGTGCTCCTGGTAGCTTCTATACCAAATGTGTACAAGCAAGAGATTATTTTACTCTTTTAGCTGGAGAAAAATTCTAATTAATTTTACCTTTCAGTCTATTCTATTAATTCAGAATCTACTGAGAAGCTTTTGATTAACCAAATGTGTCTTTTTATTAAACAAATTAGAGCCATTCAAGAAGCACATGAGAAATTTGTAAATCCACTATTAGAAGAAGCTTATTGATGATTTTACGGTAAGAAGTTAATTTTCCAGGAAGAGAAGACCATTTATGTTTCAGTGGGACTGGGCATACTCAGAGGTGTAGCATCACATCAGAACATAGAGGAGATAAGCAGCTGAACTGTTCAGGATGTTCCTAATTGTTTGTTTCCTGTATGAAAAATCTGCTTCTTGTATATTAACACTCAGAAATGTTAAAATATGAGTTAAGAGTAAATAAGCTGAACTGCATTTAGTCACTGCACCAGCTCTCTCAATAAGAGTTGACCTTTACTCAATTAAGCAGAAATTATTTTCAAAGTGATAGAAACTAAGTGGTGCAGTAGAGGCTATTAGGTTGCAAATTATTATGTATGAGGGATCTGCAGTAATTGACAATGGTTCTTAATATATAGCAAAAATGAAGTCATTCAAGCCAGAGTGGTACTAGGGCAGGGAGCACACCCAGATGCTCATGTGGGAGCTGGCATGCAACATGTTATTGCCTCAAAGCTTGTAGTCTAAGCACTAAATTATTCTGAGACTTTTTAAAATATAAATGAAGGCATCTGCAGGAGACTTTGATGAAGTTTACCTGAACTGCCTTAAAAATGGGCTGGAATTAACTCTGCTGACCACTGTGCATAACCAGGTTATGGAATGGGAGTGGGATTCTGGAAGCAGCCAAGGAAAGCTGAAATCTGTTCTGCCAGTTGTCTCAGGGAAGTGGTGAGGTGCAAAGGATTCAGGTCTCCCTTGGGAAGGGAATTGAAGCTGTGACTGAGCAGGGAATACCCCAGGATGAAGAAATGGCATTAAAAGTGCCTCTACTATTGAACTTGGTGAGGGAGTCAGAGACTGCCAGCACTGGTGCAAGGTGGCAGCTCATAACACCATCAGGGTGAAAACTCCAGCACCACCCAAATCAGACTCTATATATCTCTATTCTGCATCTCACTGTAGTGAAAGGTGCCACCATGTCCAGCTCCACATCTAATCTGGCAGTGCAGCTTTAACTCATGCATTACATTTTCTGTGAGCAACACAAAGGGCCCGGAAAACTTTTCTGAATCTCCCACTGTCTCCTTCATACACTTCCTAGTTTTCCTGTTCCATTTGGCATTTTTGTGCTTTCTCATAATGGGCATTCACAGAACAACAATAAAGAGGAAATTTGGTGAAGAATAAAGGTAAATTTATTAAATCTAGCAAGTGGGGAGAAAGATGATGTGTGCTGCATCTATAATTTTGCCAATAACACTGTGACAGAAATAGCAGTTTAGGGTTTGCATTCAATTTATGCATCTGCATTTCTTCTCTGCTGCTTTGCAATCAGACTAACAGCCCCTGCAGAGAGCATCAGTGGCAACGATTACATTATGACCTTTTAAAGCTTACTTTCAGAGTAAAGATTTTTATCCCATATTACCGATAATTGCTGACTGAGTTTAATACAATCCTCCCAGTGTGCTGAAACTGCAGCGTTTGTGATTTCCATGATTTGATAGATCAAGTGTCATGGCTTTGGGGGAGACAAACTGTTGTAACAGCATCTCTGCCATTTGGTGATTTCAAATATCCTACCAAGAGGCTCTGTATTTGCTGTATGACTCTGCTGCCCTAATCTTGCAAACCACATCACCCTGCTGAATTTATAGCAATGTAAGGAGTGTAGGCAGAGATGAACTTCAAGGGCTTATCAAAGCTTTGTGATAGTGAGGCTCCTGTTTAGTTTTATCTTAAACCAAACCATGGGAGCTGAAAGCAAAAAGGTGGTACCCATACTTCAGCCTGCCATGGCATGTCCGTCCTTGGCAGCTGTTTACTGCATGAGGCCCAACAGAGGTTTCATGTGACACCTGTAAAAGCCAAGGTGTGGTGGTGTTTGTGGGTCCCCAGGATGAGGGAAGAGATGAGAATCTTGACTCCATGTTTCAGAAGGCTGATTTATTATTTTATGATATATATATATATGTATAATATCGTAAAAGAAAATTATATACTAAAACTATACTAAAAGAACAGAAGAAAGGACTTCATCAGAAGGCTAGAAAGGAATGATAATAAAATCTTGTGACCGACCAGAGTCCCGACACAGCTGGACCTGTGATAGGTCATTAATTAAAAACAACCACATGAGACCAATCAGAGATGCACCTGCCACATTCCACAGCAACAGATAACTATTGTTTACATTTTGTATCTGAGGCCTCTCAGCTTCGCAGGAGAAAAATCCTAGTGAAAGGATTTTTCAGAAAATATGTCTGTGACACCAAGGCACAATGATCTGTGTCTCTGTGCAAAACTGCTTTGGCACACATCTTGGTCATTTATATGCCTGCCTTCAATCACATGTAGTGTGTTAGTTTGGACTTGTGACATATGTGTATGCCAGAAAAAATCTGGCACAAAATAAAAGCACAATCAGGTCATCAGCTCAGTATAAACCAAACAATTCCAGCATAGCATTTTGAAACAGTCTAGAGGGACTCAATTGAGATGTAGACTGTGTCTTACATATTTCTTGCTTCTTATAATAAGGAGCACTATCATTAATAGAGTCCTAATAAACAATTTGCTTATAAACAATTGAAGGTGTCACAGCAATTGCTAGATCATTTTCCCTGGAGAAATACCATTAACCTGAAAACACTTGGTAAGGAAGGCCTTATACAGTTCCTGAGACATTTTGTGGCTACTGAATCAGACCAATAGTCAATTTGGCTCCTTCAGCAATAGCCTTCCTCCAGGGCTGCAGCTTAAAGAGCCTATCTTCCAACATATATGCACATACACACACGTGTGTGCAGGCACATACCTGCATGCACAGGTGTGTGCGCACATTCCCATGATCGTTCCCCCTCCTCCAGCCAGTCCTTTTTTTGGGACAGAGCAAAACTGCAGTATGGTGGAGTGGTCATTCCTGGTGTATATCCCTGGGGAAGGTTCACTTTGCTTTTGCCATGAGCTGAACTTGAACAAGGTATGAAAGCCCTCAACAGCCAGGGGCAGCCAAACCCACCTGGAAAAGGTGCTGTGATCATGCTAATACCATCAGAAACTGGGATGGGACTATTTGTGTGAATTAAAAAACAGATCTTCAGGGAAGACTGAGAATGATCCCAATGAATTTTAAATTAAGGTCAAATTTGGAAAAGTTTATTTTTTTAATTTAGGTTTTGCATCCTCTGAATGCGGATCAAGATCGGTTGACTGGGAATGACTGATTTGCAAAGTCAATTCAGGTGGCTTTTAGTGCTCAGTGCAACAAAAGCTGCTCTGAACCCTCACTCTGCTGCTTATCTTTTGGATAAAGATGTCCATGCTTACTTATGGCTGACGGCACTTTGTTTCCCCCATGAAGAAGTAGCGCATCAAACCTGTGCCAGAACTTCCACTTTTAGCAGCCTCTTGGAGATGTGCTTTTACACCCACTTAATTCTTGGTATTGGTTGAGGGGACAGCTGATGCATTGCCAAACATGCCAGTGGTATACTGAGTGAGAACATATTCACTGGGTTCTGGATGAGACTCCTGAGCTGAATCATGGGTTCACTAATAGTAACAACTCCTCTTCACTGTAATTCCTGCTTTTGGCGTCAGGGCAATGGCTCTACATCAACAACCTGAAAGAAAAAGCCTTTACGTCCCATTCCTTACTGGTTTGTTAAACTAACCAGATTCTAAGAATGAAATTAATATCCCCTAGTGTGTAATTTCCTCATTAAACAGAGAACCAAATATTTTTCCAGACCTCTGCTTTATGGAATCCTGTATAAACAAGCTGAGAAGGCTCTCTCTTAAATTTTTTAATACATTTATCATTTTATGAAACACTGAAATTGAGATCTGACTATTAGCTATAACAATTTTAATGCTCTAATTAAGCAGCTCTGACATCCGTCCTTTCTGTGTATTGTCTAAAAGAGCATTGACTATGTGCACGGGAGTTATGAAACTAGTCAGCTAACATTCGAACAAACATTTTAGCAGCACGCCCCCACAGTTTTCAGAGGCTGAACTTTTGTTTCAGCTGTGATGTTATACAATCCTATTTCCATGGCAAACTTACAGATACACACTTGTCAAAATTCATGGTTTATTTAGCAAAACTGTCGAGGCACATATGTGCTGTATGCATTCCCCTATTCATTACAGACATGCTTTTTAAAACAGCGATTTCCTGCTGCAATTAAGTGTGGTGCTTGGACTTCAACACATATGTGTGGCATTGAAAGGGAATCTGGCTTGGACTCCTATCACTAAAAAGATCAGCTGTCAAGAAACCCTATGTGGCTTTCTACTGTTCCATCTCCTGCCTATTACAGACTTTTAAACATCCTGTTTTATTTGATTTTTATCAGTATTTATCCTGCATTCAGAAGGCATCCTTTCCTTCAATAAAACTGCACTTGCACACACCTTAATATCAGATATTTTGGGCACTGTCTATCCATGAATCTTAAAGTGACTGTTTAGTTAGTGTGACTGTTATCTGTTGTGGCATCTTCTTCACAGAGCCCAGGATAAGTACACAGGCAGTCTGAGGACAAAGCAAAGGAGGTGCTCCTTCCAGCACAGATGTGTGTCAGGCAGGCAGTCTGAGGCAGGATTTTGTGAGCCTTCACCTTCCCCTGCAGACAGAGGTGTCACCTCCGTGCTGTGTCTGGAGCAGTGGAAAAGAGCAACACACAATGTACACTGAATGCTCAGGCCTTGACTTTCAGCTGAGTAGAATCTCAAAATCTGGTCAAAACATAGAAAACTTCATGGGACACAGATTTTTTTTTTTTTGTTTGTTTGTTTTTACTATATATATAGTTTGAAAATATTTTCAGTGCAGAGAAAATTCCCCCTTTTGCCTTTGTGTCCCTCCTGTGTCCTTTTCCTTATTATTTTCCTTATTTCTTGTGCTCTAGTCATAGTCTTTGCCCCTCCTGTCCCACTTAGGAGGCATGCCTCCCCATCCCCAGTGCTCTGGTCCCATTTCACTCATATCTTTGCTCCCAGTTGTCTCCCTCACCACCATGTGCCTTGCCTTCTCCCATTCTGCTGCCCCAATTTCTGACCTAGAATCAGCCACCCCTTCTCTCATCTTGGCACCTCTGCCCCTCTTTCTCTCAGGGTCTTCACACTCTTCACTATTAATTCTAATCACAACCATTCCTGGGCTCCAGGATCAAATGTATCTTGCTTCCTTTGCACCTGGTGCCCTGAGAAAAGATGATAGTTGCCAAAATATGATAAATATAGGCAAAGTTCCCTGCTTCCCATCCTAGTGTCTGTATCCATGACACTGGGCAGCACTGCACCATGGAGCCCCTGTCCTTCACACAGCTGGGTTCAGCTGCCTAGAAAGGCAGCGGTGAGCGGTGAGCCAGTGCAAATGGAAACCCAGCTCCAACATGAGAAAGCACATTCTTGTAAAGGATGATGTAAGGCTGCTTATTTGGGCATTATCAGACCTGTCTATAACAAGGAAACCCAAGCAGCAAACCAGAAAAAAAAAAAAAAACAGGCAAAGAACTAAGGAATCCAGATCTAATTTTGCTTGCTCTGATCACTAAGATGACATAATCTCAGCTGATTGTGTAAATTATAATTGCGTGGTGACCCCTTTCTCCCTTTGCTGGTCACTCCTCCACCCCAAGATAGATGCAGTGCATGCTATCAAGCCATGACTTAACTCTGAGCCAGCTCAAAGCATAGTCACAAAAGAGTCAAAATAAATTTTGGTGCTTGAAGAAGAGAACCAAAATCCCTTTCCTGTCCTTGTCCAGGCATGGGGAGGCCACTTTGCACAGGGGCAAACACATTTGTATTGGGATTGGAAGGGGAGAGGGGAGTGGACTTGAAGAGGAGGCTGTGCTTAGCTCTGCATGAGGAACCACTGGCCAGAGCTGGGGGAGGGAAGGTGGGAGCTTACAGGGTTACTTTTATTTTTTTCCCCTGTCAAATAACACTCACAGATCACTTTTGTTTTTCCCCTGTCAAATAACATTCACTAGCACAGCTTTCCCTTTCCCTATTCTAGCTTATTCACTTATTCACCTCTTACAGGCGTCAAACTGCCTTTCCTCACAAGACCTCTCTGTACATCAAGCAACACTCAGTCCTTAAGCTTCCCAATTTTGCCATGTGAGACACACCTGGGATGGTGTAAGAGAAGGAGAGGGGCTGGGAAGGAAACCCTGGCCAACTGGACTTTGAATTTTTTTCTTGAAATAAAAAAGAAATACTAATTAGCTATGGTGATAGTATGCCAAAGGCTGTGGTTGGAGGGAAGCCCCAAAGGGAGCATTTGAAGCCCTATTAGATCAGTCCATATAATTTGATATAAACACCTCACTACATCTTGTAGCCATGCTTTACCTTTAGTAGCACCATGCTGCCAGCTCAGAGTACTGAGCTTAGGCTGCAGGAGTGAGAGAGCAGATGCTTAATTTTTTGGACTGATCCACAGGAAAATGGAGAGCCCTGCCTGAGTTAGACAGATTGCAGCTTTTTGCTGTACCACAGGTAATGATCATGGTATGGTATATTTTAAAGTAGTCACTTTTAGTGCCAGCAGTTCTCTCTGTAGCATCTTTGAACCTTCCATATGCCACCAGCAGCTATATTTATAGCAACCTTAGTTTAGTGTCCTTTTCAAGGCTTAAAGGTTTTTTTCTAGTTTATTTGTTTTGCTTTGTTTTTGGAGAGAGGGAAGACAAGAAAAGGAACCAAAAGTTAGTGAGATCATGTGGATGTGAAAGA
Organism: Melospiza georgiana; assembly: GCF_028018845.1. NCBI lineage: Eukaryota > Metazoa > Chordata > Aves > Passeriformes > Passerellidae > Melospiza > Melospiza georgiana. The sequence continues at coordinate 101,272,154 of NC_080431.1, forward strand.
AATGTGCAATTGTGAAGCTTGCCTGTGGCAGAAAGGCTCCCTGAAAGGGCAAGCTGTTACAGCATTTCAGCAATTTGCCTGTTCTGTGAGGTTGTTAAATAATCAAATCCTTCAGCTGAAATTGCTCTGTCTCCGCTCTTGTCTGTACCATGGTGCAAACAGATATATCTGTTGTGGTCATAGCTAGTTGAAGTTTCTTATTTGACACAGCTGGAGCTTGATGCTCTTACTAGTAACAAATATTCAAGGATAAGCAGAAGTGAAGCTGAGTAGAAGCCAAGTGAAGTTCCCTAGTTTGTTCCAGAATAAATCAAAGGGTCTTCTGAGGCAACTGTCAGAGGTTCAGACCTCTCCTTCTAGTAAATGAACACAATTGTTTAATAGATTTCCCCTTGCTTTAAAGGGAACGACAACAGCATCGAGGACACACAGTCAGTAACAATAGTCCCATTATCCCATCATGGCTCTCTAGGGGAACAGCCACATTTATTATTTTGCTTCCACCCACACCAGCACCCTCATACTGCATCATCCTCCCTTGTTTCTAGGAGTGCTGTGTGTCACCTATGGAAGCATAAAACTCAAACAAGGCTTTATCTCTCTGGTTAGCTTTCCTGCATTGTCTGACTGGGATTAGATGTCCACAAACTTAAAGCTGCATTAACACATAACAAGGCTTAGGCAATTTGCTTGAATTATTCATACAAAATACTGCCTAATTCCTTTTTGAGTTGATTTAATTTATTCCTCCCCTTGCTAAATGTAGAAAAAATACATGTTTTCTACAACCACTATTATTAAGTAGCTCAGGCTATTCCCTCTGCCTGAACATCAGACTTTTTTCTTTTGGAATTAGTAATAAGTTACATGCACTTGGCCCAAGTCTTCACTGCTCTGCCCTGCACAAAGGACAAAAAGCTATATGTAGAGATAATAGCCTATTGCTTGTTGTTTTAAGCACATGTGTGATTCTTCTCCCTCGAAGCACGCTCCCAATTTGTGAGCAATCTGTTCATCCAGTCTTTCAAACAGAGTACTTTTCTTCCAATGCCAAAATTTGAAATAACAGAACTGTCTCCTCTGTCTTTTAGTCTTTTGTGCACATAGCCACCTAAGTAATTATTAATTAACAAGAACCACTTTCCAGATAATGCATTGTTCTTCCTCACCTAAAAATGAATTGGAATTTCCTTCATTCGTGTCACATGGGGAGTAACTGGAAATACCTGTGAAGTTTTAGCCTGAAGTATGTCCATGGACAAGTTTTAATAGTCCTTTTTCCTGTCAAAGTTGTTGTGAATGACCAGCGTCCTTTACTGCAGCAACTGCAAAATTCACAAGTGCTTTATACCAGATTTTCAGTTTCTTCACCAAATGAGCCCTTACAGGTCATCAAAACACCAGCAATCACTTCATTAGCCATAAAAAACTTCCCTCCTCAAAGTGCTTACCATGTACAAATCAGGACAGAGAACTGTGGCACAGAAACAGCCATGGAGGAAATCTGAGACGTGAAGCCAGATTTGTTGCATGAGTAAATACATAGTAAATAGCAACTGAATACATGCTGAAATAAAAGCAGTTATCCCAAACAAGAAATACCTACCTTATACCTTTTCTTCCTTTTTCAAAGCAGCCATTTATTCATGTTAAGCATGAGTTTGTAGGCAAAGTAACTAAAAGAAATGATGGAACCATTGAAAATACATGTTTGCATTTTTGAAATGATGTAAGTACAAGTACCAGGAATCAAATACAGATTACTGAGTTGATAGCTACTGACAGTTACCATGGGTATCTTTTGATATATTTATATTTATCTAGTATATATAGATAATATAATTTCCATCACTCTTAAAATAAAAGGTTAAAGTAACTATTGCCATATAAGAAATAGGTATCATTAGTGAGTCTTCTCCAGTACTGCTGAATGTGCAACCATATGTGGTGATCAGTTTCATATGGCCATACCCATGTGCACCTGCAAATAAGAAGCTCAAGATTTGTGGATGTTTATTATATGAGTTCAGCAGAAATGTCTGCTTGATGGCCTTTTGTTTTAATAAATAAACTGGCTTTCTTTTGTAGGATATTTTAGATGTGTTTTTTTTTCTCTACAGCTTGAAAATTTCTTTTCCCAAAAAGTGTTTTAGGAGAGCATTTGAAATGGGTTTCTGTTGGCTGCTATGGATATAAAAAATGCTTAAGTGCCTCTTAGGAATTTTTAATGTTCTCTGAGGCAAGAGAGTCAGAAGAAGGAGTTAAAAACCAGAAGTGCCATAAGCAGAAATAGATTTTACAGTCCTTCTACTGGAACACAGTACCATCCCAGTGGAAGTCATTAGACATTTTTTCTCCGTATATAATGAAGGGCTGCGGTGACTCATTCCTGAGTTGTAAATGAATTTTTAAAACCTTTCAGAGCCATGGTCAGGGACACTGTAAAAATGAACAGCTCAGAATATTATTCCAGCCCATAATTTCTTAGCAAGGAGATAATACAGGTCAACTGCTGAGTAAACCCTGCTTTTGGACATTGAACTTCAGGTCAAGTGTATTGCTAAGAAGTATAAGTGCTGATGAATGAATGAAAATCAAAAGCAATTATGAACAATTATATCTGTATAAAACTAAACATGTCTTTTTGCTTTTTCTGTTTTAAAATATTAGTGACCAGAAATCAACAGAGACAAATCAACAAACTAATTTCTGCAGACTTCTCATCCAAGTGCCTCCTATTTCTGTTTTTTGTCTCAGGTCTGTGGGGTCAAAAATGACATCATGTCATTCTTTCCCACATAGTTACATTATTGCCTTACTAGAAATAGGAAATCTCGTTTCAAGACTATTGTCAGCCATGTTCCTTTCTAGCCTGTTCTCACTTAGCCTCTACTTTTCAAAGTAATTGTTTTTTTTCTAGTGTGATTTTATCCCTTTTTCCATTATCTGGCCTAGTAACCTACGTTACTATGTTGGCCAAAGCACAGCATCACTTTCCCCACATGCTGTTGTAACTTAATTTTCTTTTTGTGTGTCACAGGGATGTATCTCATGTATCTCACCAGCAGACTGAAAGATAGGTATCACTGCTGACAGTCAAGTATCTGGTCAGGCTGGAGGTGGTGCAGAGGAATCACAGGAAAATGATACTTTTACTTTTTTCTGTGGCTTTTGGAAAATTACTTTTGTGTTGTGTGCATCAATTTTTGCATCTGTAGGAAGCACATGGTTACTCATCTCAAAGGACTGCTAAAACTTAGTTTATCAATAGCTGTAAAGCACCATGTACTCCCAGATAGAAAATACACATATTTTAGAAGATTAAATTTAATACTTGTGGAATTTAGAGGTTTTAAAAATGGTATTTCATCTACTCAGAACATCAACTCCAACCTACACAAAACAGTCCCTAAAATACCCCCAGTCCATTCATGAAAAACATGGCAAGTCCAAGCACTTCTGTTCAATTCTGTGTTCAGAAAATATTCAGAGTGAAATCCTGTCCTTGCCAAAGTGAGTGGCTAGGGTTTTGTTTCCAATCTAGATTTAGAGTCTCTAGACAGTAAAATGCTGCTTATGTCCTTTGGAATCATATTCCAATGGCTTATTGCCCTTATGGCTAAAAGTCTTCGGAGATGGCATTTCCCAAAGGAGTCTACCCATCCTTAGATTTGATTTTAACCGTGTCTTCTACCTTTTAATTGAATATTAAATATATTCAGAAAAGTATTTAATAACATCTTGTGGCTGCTGGCCTTTTCAAAAACAATGTAGCTATTTTCTAATAATCTGAAAGCATATTGCCTTTCCAAAAATCTTGATTTATATGAAGGAAAGAGCTCAGGCAGTGGAAAAAAAAAAAGAACCTTCTCATTCAGAGAAATATTAAAGTGTTTTTCAAAGGCCGATACTGAGAAAGTAGAGACAGTGGAAAAATGAAAAAAGAGTTTATTAGGAGATATATATCCCTTCTGTACAATTTAATTCTTGAGTAGAAGAAAGTACATAGCAAGTGTTTTGCTCTTATTAAAAGAAAATGAAGTCTGGATGCATGGTTTCACACCCAATATGATAACACTGGTATTAGGTCAGCAAGGAATATAACTATAGGAATATAATTTTTTCCCCTTTCATACTGCTGGATTGCAATTTCAGCTACAGGCATGTGGAGACGAGGGAGGAAAGAAATCTTACAACACTTCAGGCATTACCCTGGATTTTAATGACAATATGTGATTGATGTTACAACATCTTAGTTAAATGCCTGGGTTATTATGCTGTGGGAATTCCTGTCAGCCATAGCTGCATTGTTGCTCAGAGCAGAGCTGCAGTGAATTTCACTCCCCATTAATAAGGTAAACTAGAACAACCTATATCTCCATGCTGTAGAACTGAGGTCACAACAATAATGTGGCACTAAAATTTGCTTTAAACCACAGAAATTTTATCCCAACTGGCCTGAGGACTCGACCAGATCTTCAGGGGATGTTGCTTCCTTTTATCATTCTGTTGCATCTGTGGTGTATGATCCACATCTTCCCACCTGTTTGGAGTTTAGATCCTTAGACAAATGGAAAGGGAATGAAGCTCATAGTGTGTACATTTTTCAGGATGGATGCTGCCTAAACTGCTTGTTAATCACTCAGCCTACAGAAGGGACACCAAGAAATGAGACTGGCAGTTAGTGAATAAAGCTCAAGAAGTCTTGCAGCTTGCCTCCTGTCCAGAGGAGCCACATACAGGTTGGACAGCTCATCCTCATGAGGGGAAGGAAGCTTGTGGCAGTGCAGAACGGAGGTCACTCACACTGCCAAGATGTAGTCTCAACAGGAGAGATGATCCACTCTCTCTTCTCTGCCTGCATCCCTGAGGTGTTCTGAGGCCAAACTCTCAAAGTCGTGTTTTATAGCTCAGTACAATTGTTCTGGTTGGTACAGCTTCATGTTTAATGATTTCCATTTAATGGGAGTCAGGAAACGTTAAATGTCTGGTTACAGTGCTGTACCTGTGTCTCTTAAGCAATGAAATCAGCATGGACAACTCAGTTCAGCAAATGCTAAAACATGCTGGATCCACATGGATTATACTGCTATATTTTAAATCATTCAACAGAAAATGCAATTCTCCTGTCTAAATGCATGTCTCAGTCCCTTTGAATCCAGTAATAGGTCTCAAGAAAGTTTTGCTGATGCTGTGATTTCAAAGGTGAGCGTGACTCTACCTCCTGCCCCAATTATCAGCCAGTTTCTTTAATAATTCAAAATCCTTGCTAAAATCCTGACCTTAAAGATTAATAAAATGATCCTTTATAGCCTTTCCAAGTTAGGCCGATTAAACACAGATTTGGCACAGACAACCTGAGAAACTTCAGTAGCGTTATTCATTTAGCTAACAGAGTTACCTCCCCTGCTGACGCACTCCCAATTAATGCCAAGAAAGGCATCTGAGCCCGTGGAAGGGGACCGCTTGTTCCGTGCTCTCCATTACCTTGGACTTGGTCCCAATTTAATGATAACATCACTGTGTTTTTCTTGAGAATTGTAATTATTTTATGGAAGTGGGTAGTGTTCTGTCCAGCTCACAAGCCTTCCCGAGAGGACAGCAGGCCCCAAGCGTGGATGGCAGCAGGTGTTTTGGAGGGAAGCATTCATTAGCTCCCCCAAAAGCACATGAAGAAAGGCGTGGTAGTGGGTGATTAATTTATACCCTGGAGTACAAAGATATCTGAGCTGAAGTACTTTATAATTGCAACTGATGGTCTTACTTATATCTGCTCATCAGCTTTTCCAGACCTAGGCTCTGCTGCAACCAAGCAGAGCCAGTTTAGCTTAACTCTGCCTGGAAGCAGCTCCGATTAAACTGATGCAACTGTACACACGAGGATGGATTTAAAATTAGTTTTTTGTTATGCTAGTGTTTATGAATGCCAGCTGAGTCACTGCAGGCTGAATTTAAACCAGTTTACTAGAGTTCATACCCAAAATTATCGGGGTTTAGCTAAACCAGTTTAAAATGTGGCAGTAGGGGTGGCACTGGCTGAACAAGTCTTGCTGCAAGGCTCCCAGGGAGGAGGGCCATGCTGAAGGACAGAGCCCAGCCAAATGCCCATTGTCTCTGACATATCTCCAGGGGTAGAGGTGACATGGGTGATGGCTGTGCCTGTTCCTGGGAGGAGGAGAAGGAGAGCAGGAGGTCTGATCCCAGGAGGACTTGAAGAAATAGAATCATAGAAACATTTATGTTGGAGAAGATCAAAATCATCAAGTCCAACTGCTGACTCAGCACTGCCAAGTTCACCACTTAACTATGTCCTGAGTGCCACATCCCCACATTTTTTAAATATCTTCAGGGACAGAGACTCTTACTGGAGTCCTGCCAGTCAGCACCAACGGGGAACTTGTCCCAACACAGAGCTAAGATATTATTCCCCTTGCCCAAAGAACAACACAAGTTCAGCAGATAAAAGCTCTATCTCTTGAACTATTTTGGGCAGTTTTCCCCACCAAACCTTAGTAACTCTGCTTTCAGGATTGGAGAAGGGAGAGAGATCATTTAACCATGACTGATTTTACAATTTCCAGAATATAAGGTCAATATAAAATGATGCCAGGAAGAATGAAGTCTAGTTTATGTTCTTTCAATGCTGCACTGGAGGCTTTGTGTACTGTCTCTTGTGGGAGATGTTGAGAGGCCCCTCCCAAGCCCTGCGCAGAGAGGAGGGTCCAGGTCAGTGCAGTGGGGCACATGGGGTCTCCCATGGCAGGGAAGATTGGAGGTGTCCAACTCCTGGAAAAGGCAGGGGGCCTTTTCCAGAGGCCAGAGGCCTCCAGAGGCCTGCAAGGAGTGTGAGTGCCTCATGGCAGGTGGGGACAGAAAACTGTGCCTGGGGAAGCACCCTAGGCTCATGGCAGCACCAGGAGGAGGCACTGAGGCATGGCAGAGGGAGATCCCCCTTCCATGGGGACAGAGGCCTGTGTCTCCTGACCTGGCCTGCTGAGGGGGGCTTGGCAGATTGGGGCACCCCTGTTCTGCACAGGCACCTCTGCTAAGGCCAGAAGAGGTCCTGGTGCTTTTCTCCTGGATCCTGACTCTTTGTGGAAGGGGCTTTAGCTGTGTGTATAACTGTTGTCAGCAAGAGTTTTGGCTTTTACCACTACAAGCCCCACTTCAGGAACTGAGGAGGGCTTTGTGGGCACCTGAGGCACACACAGTCCCTACGAGCAGGAGATGGAGCCAGGCTCCCCACTGCAGTGCAGTGTTGGGTAGGAGGACAAGAGGCATCAGGTATAAGTTGAAATGAGAGTTTTGGGCTGTGGAAAAACAGAAACTGCCCTCCTGTGAGGGAGGCAGTGAGCAGGTCACCCTGAGTGTCTGTGCCATCTCCATCCTCAGAGGGTTTCAAGCCCCAGCTGGTCCAAGCCATGGGCAGCCTGCTCTGGCTCCAGCACGGGCCCTGCTTTGGGCTGGAGACCTCCCAAGGTACCTCCTGGCCTGAATTACACCATCATCCTATGATAACCAATGTGTTTTTAAACGAAGACCACTTTGCAGGTGCAGCACATTATACTTGGCCCTTAGCCTCAATAAGGTCTTGTGGCAGTAAATTATATAAATGATATAAATTATAGAGATGAATCAGTTAACCATCATTTCAGTCAGTGTTATTTTCACTTTCATTTAAGGAAGCAAGACGTTTTCATTTTTGCAATCCCATGCACATGAGGGAAAATTTCCAACATATATGCTTAAGTAAGTAACCTCTTTTTGACAGCGCTGAGCTCTCATCAACTGTCTCTTGAAGGGAAATTATTGCCAACTGAGCACTTTGGAAAACTTCTTTCTTTGTTTATCAGCCTACATAAGACTTTTGGACCCTAATTTTTGGCACATTTTCTAAAGTGTCTCTGCTGCAGTAGCTTCATGTGTTCTGAAATGGTAAATTCTATCCTTCCAAGAAAGGAGCATTATTATCACAGTCACAGAGTATGCTGAGTTGGAAGGGACCCACAAATACCATCAAAGTCCTGGCCCTGCACAGGACAATGCCAAGAGTCACACTTGTCTCTTGAGAGCATTGTCCAAGCACTTTTTGAACTCTGTCAGGTTGATGCTGAGACCACCTTGTTGGGGAGCCTGTTCCAGTGCCCAACCATCATACCTGTGTTATCATTCTTCCCAGATTAGAGAGTGGCTGACCCATCAAAAGTCTCACAGTGAGTGAAAATTGATATTTCAAACACAACCACCCATCTGTTAGTCATAGATTTCATTAGCAGAGAAGCAAGGTCCACCATCCTTATCCAATCAGGTACAAGTTTTGCTAAAATATAAGGAAAATTATATTAAATATGAGCCTTACTATGTTTACCTAAAATATCAAATTTTGTGTATGTTTTATTTTTAGTCATATCTGTAAAAGAAAAGACATTTTTTGTTTCCAGCCTTTATTTATATGTCTGTTTTCTTCTCTTTTTGCAGTAAATTAGTCACTAATTTAATCATCTCTAAGATCCATATGCTCGCCCACACCATCCTTCATAAGAGTACAATGAGATAAAGATTCTTATTTGCTGCACTAGGGTATAATTAAACTTTCTAAATTTCAATTATTTCAATTTCTTACCATGAGCAATCACATGGCCTCCTGCAATAAAAGGAGATATTGTTTGCATTTTAAATGCAAATTTTCAGAATTTTCTACACTCATCTTTTAATTTAGCTTCCAGTCTTTGATAACATGCTTTACCTACATCAAATTAGTGATATACTCCATGGTTTCTTTTGTTTTGGTTTGTTTTTTTTTCCCTCCTATGGCTGTATTGGCAAGTTTCACAGCTGAGCAGTATGACAAATACCATATGTTCACCTCCAGGCCACTGTGTTATTTGCTGGTAACTGAAATTCCTGCTGCTGTTGTTGCCCTGTGAAATTAAGAGTGACTATGACACTTGCCTTCTATTACCTTAAGTCATCTTCTGTATCTAGGCAACTTTCTAGAGTCACTGCTCCATGAAATGAATTGAAATATGTGTAGATTCACATTTCTCTTTGGTGAAACACAAGCAACATTTGAATTCTGAACAAAAATGAAAAACATTCCAATTGGAAAGTTGCCTGCAAAACATTCAATACTTTTCTGCCTTTATTCATTTATTTCAGCCTATATTGCTTATGAATCTAATGAAATGCTGGGCTAGAGCTCCATTTTGGTATGAAATGACTCAAAGGAATAGCATAAATGTCCAACTTCATGAACAGTATATGACAAATCTGTAGAGCAAGTCCTTTGATTAGTTTATCTAGTGGCTTATAACTTTGCTTTTGAATAAACAGGGATTATCAGACTGAGGTGGCAGGAGATTTTGCTATGAATAGTCATGCAAACATGCCTGTCCAAAATCTTGTACAGTTTAATGGAGCTATACCTCTACCTTGCTTTGATTAATTGACTTTTAAAATGAGGTTTTGTTCATTTTTGTTTAAAATTTCAAAGAAAGAGGGCACAGAAGAGCAACGGACGAAATTGCCATTCCCTGAAAATCAAAACACCAGTCAATAGGAACTAAGAGGTCAATAGAAAGGCAGGATTGAGCCTTTTATTTCCTAGTATATTTTGAGTCCTGCTTCCCACAGGGGAATGGCTGACTGAGTAAGAGATTTCATGTTTCTTGTTATTTTTAATCTTCTAACAAGAGATGCAGCCCACCCAGATCAAACTATTCTTTATTCATTTCTGGGCTAGTCCTGGGCCAAAGGGTTTCATTCCTTGCTGCACTGCCACTAAAGAAACTCCTGGTCCTTCTCTATCCAGAATATCAGCTCCCTCTTCTCCTTTGATTGCAGAAATCCTCCTTAGTGCATTGGGCTGACCCTTCCTCCTTATACTGAAATCCTTCATCACTGCAGCCACTCACCTGCGGACATGAAGCAGATCTCTAGTTGGCAGCTGCAATGGAAGTTTACAAAACTTTATTACACACACTGTCTCCCAAGTTAGCAACAGTGCTAATGCTGTAAGGGGAAGAAAGGGGGGGAAATAGATATCAAATTCCAAGTCAGCAAAAGTGTTATTGCCTTAAGAAAATCATTGGCAGGTTTAGTGTGGGATCTTGCCAGGACTTTGCAGGAGCGAGGGGAGAGAGCTAAAGATACTGAGTTGGATGTAATCTATATGCTTACACAGTAATAAATAGTTCAGTCTGCAGTCATAAGGAGGATTTACAAGGTGTTCTTTCACCCAATAAGACTTTCCTTAAGGAGGTGGATCTGCTCTTTCTACAATGTGTGAGGAAAATTAGCACCCTAGAGCAGAACCTGTAAAGGCGAAAACAAGAGCTGTCTAGGTAGGAGGAGAGACTTAAGGAGCTTTGGATCTGCTTCCCTCCAGGCAGTGTTATTTTGGGCTGCCTAGAGATGCCTTCACACCTGTGAGCCCCCTCCTGGAGTAAGTTTTCGGAGAAGCCAGGACAGCTTGTTCTCAAAGCAGCAAGCAGGTGTTCTCCTTTCAGTGTCCAAGAAAATTCAGTCACTCAGAAGCAGTGGTGGCACAAATTCTTCCTTGTGGCTTTGTTTGCTTCTTCGGGTACTCCAGATTCCTGTGAGATACATGACAATTGCAGATGAGGAGGTTTCAGTTAAAGTAGGAATTCTGATGAAATCTAGACTCTGAAATTCACAGTTGTTGTCCTGAAAACATCTGGCTTAACTGTTACATATTATTAGTGAAAAATTTGATCAATCTATGTTTTGGGTTAGTGTATAGAAAAATGTAGAGTATGTAGAAATTGAGAGAATTGGAAAGGGTTTGCCTACAAACAGTGTTCTTCAGTGACAGTAATTAAATTGTGGTCATTTTCTTACTTGGCATTGCCAAAATCCAAAGACACTTTGGTTTGTGTATTTTGGGACCATCTAGTCCTTGGATCAAGGGCACAGATGGGAGATTTGAATCTAGATTTCTCTCTTCCCTCTCTCCCAGACATACCTACATCCCTTTAAAGTTGTAAAGGAGGTAGATGAAGTCTTCAAATAAAGTGATTTTCTTTTGTTCATTTTGAATGCAGAAAATACTGGTAATATCAGTTTTCCAGATAATAAAGCTGAAACCTTGTGAGATTAAGGTGTCAAAAGAAGAGATGTTAGAACTAGCTGGTGCAATTAGGCAGCAGCTTATTTAAAAGAAAGTTTGGCACCAAGTATTCCGTGGAAACACAAGAAAATGGTTTGGTTGTTAACAAAATGCACAGTGTTATTTTAGAAGAGACATTAGGGTAGCAAATTTCAGTCCTATGTCTAACAAAGACTCTGTGACAACTGTGGAAATGATAAACAAGTTTGTCTAATGTCACCATTGAGTAAGACAATGAAGCAGTAATTAAAGGAAGTTGTTAGAAAGCAATCGGAACGGGAAGAGCTGCAATACTCACAGATAAACACTGATGCTGTAAAAGAAACTGGTGTTTTCAATCTACTGACACTTTATTGTAAATGCCACATCTAAAGTAAAATAACCTTAAGAAATTTATTCAGTCTTTTAAAAACTAAATTTTTTTGGTCAAAATTCCTGAAGTGGGGCCTGTTACTGAAATTAGGTATCATGAGGTGTGGGAATTATGATAAGGGAACAGCAAGCTATAGAAAATCAAGGACTACAGGTAAATACCAAGGTACCGTGCTGGCAAAAAGCCAGCCAAGCAATGACTGCAGAGCTGCACTATGAATACTGTCAAATACATTTCAAATGGTGGTAAAGCTCACCTGAAGTGCAATAGAGTGTGAAAAACACCTGAAAAAGACACCTCACAAAACTAGGTAAACTGGCAGTGGAATGATAGATGGAGTATGTCAACAAAAGTGCATCATGGACAATACTGCTACTTTAAAAATAAAAAAATGCATCTCTAATGCATTCTTAATGCATCCCTAAGAATTATGGATGGAAAGGGCCTTCAAAAAATTCACCAAAGTCCTCTTTATCTGCAGCAATGGTCAAAGTGTGACTGGATGTCTAAATGAGAATATAAGCAATAATAAAATTAATTCTACATTGTAGATGTAGCATACTTTATTATACATGCCTAAGGTTTCTTAAGGCATAATGTGTGGGTGCATGGGTGGGAGTGCAGAAGTACATATATGCACTGACATAAAATATTCACCTATCTACAGAGCTGAAGTTTTAGAAGCAATAATATTTAATACAATAATCCTATGATTCAGATGTTCTGTGCAGTCTTGGGGTGTCATTTCCCTGAAGTGCTAATGCTTCAGCTATTCTGTCTGTACACATATGCTCACTGAAACATGAACATGCAAATTTCTGCTATGCATATAAAAATATTCTCCCCTGTTTCACTGTTTTTTATAACATTTTTCCTGCTTATGGACTCCTTACAGAAATGAAAGTTTTCCGTAGGAGTATAAATGAATGGACAGTGACACCTTGTTTCACAGAGGAGTTGAAGAAGTGTATCAAAGAGATGTGAAATCAGGGTACAGAGAAAGGCAATCAGGTGGTGTGTTTAAGGAGATGCCTGATGTACCTAAAATACAAAAAATCTGAAACATACAAAGGTACCCTTATATTTATCACTGGCACAGTAAATTTACTACCATATGTGGAACCTGCTGCCATATGATAACCACTGAGCCCAAGATTCTCTGGCAGTTAGACAGGTGTATCAATGACAAAAACATTGAACCATCACGTAAAAAAGAAATTAATGGAGACAATGAGGCTTAAAATTATAATCCCTGTAACAGCCAGGCTTTCTACAGTGTTTTTGGAGTGATTTGAGGCACCTGAAAATACAAGTAAGCATTGGAGTGATGGGTAACTGTGATTTAGTAAGGCAATGCCACAGATCCCAGTTTGTTGCATTCCTGTAACTTAAGGTGATCTCAGTAACTTTGATGACTGCATTTCCATTGCTCTTTGATAGCAATACCTCATGTTATGTCCCAAAGAGTGATCTTTTAGCCTCCAGTAAACCTCAAAACCTAATTTTCCCTTAAGAATTACAGCTTTTTTTGGCACCTTAAAGTAGAAACTGAGATCTATGTGAGATTGTGTCTTGCAAGGCTGCTAAGTTAGCAATGATGGAGTAAATTCAGGATAAGTAGGAATCCCAAGTGCTGTTTCTGTTGCCCTAAAATTGAAAATCATTGAATCTGAGCAAAGACAAGTGAATATCCATTTTTCCTGAATCCTGAAATAAGCATTGAGTTATATGATTTCTTTCAATGCATTTTTTATTTAGCTCATCTATATCTTAGCTCAATTTTAATACTCAAATAGAATCATAGTGAAGTAAAATGTTAAGTACTGAATTTTAGACTGAGGCACAAATCTCTGAAGGCCATTTAAGCATTTGCTATAATGCTATACAAGGAGCGGGATTTTTCCTTAGAAATTTCCCCCATCTAGATAAAAAGAAAAATAATGTCTCTATTGTGTGTCTTTATAGCCTTTTGTCATACTAGTTTTTACCACAATTGTTACTAAGTTTGCAAATGCTAAAATGTTAAAACTGGGCATTCACAAGCAAATGCTTTCCACTTATTTGTAACACTTGGGTATAAAATTAATCAAATCTTTTGAAGTGTTCAACATGCTCAGTAACTGCAATGGCAAAAATGGAGGAAAGTCCTCTGGCCAGACAGGCCTTTCTAAGTAATTAATTTTTTTTTCTCATTTTGTGTGTTAAAACTGTAATCCAGACTGGCTGATTTAGGGGTGGTTACCTCTGTTCAGCATGTTTGATTAGGTAACTTGATGTTCCTCTGCCCGGGCAGTATGGAGACTGACAGTGCCTGCTTCCTCCTGTGTGAGCAGTTCTTAGGACCAGGTAAGCCTGGCAGCGAAAACTTTCATTATGATGAGGGAAATGCTTGGGAGAGTGTTGGTGGCTTTGATCCAGTGGTAAGTGTGGTGGAATTGTTGGCTTTTCTTCCCTCTTCCACTCTTGAATTTGCTGGGCAGTTTTGTCTGTACCTGTCTAAAGAAATGAGAGACAGAGCTGGTGAAAATTAGTGGCCTAATAGAGGACAAAGAGCTTGCAAGTATCTTCATATAACCAAAATATAACCTGGTGTTTCTGGTTTGGGGTTTTATTTCAGTTTCAGTAGAAAATAGGCAATCCTCTCAGGGAAAACTAAAATTGGAACTTAACTTTAGACACTCAAGTCAAACAGCTACACTTCACAGACAAACAAGAATACAGCCTGCATTTGCTCACTGCTCATGGCACTCCCTTTCCCTTTCCCTTTCCCTTTCCCTTTCCCTTTCCCTTTCCCTTTCCCTTTCCCTTTCCCTTTCCCTTTCCCTTTCCCTTTCCCTTTCCCTTTCCCTTTCCCTTTCCCTTTCCCTTTCCCTTTCCCTTTCCCTTTCCCTTTCCCTTTCCCTTTCTCTCCCTGGTTTGAGTAAAAGAGACTAAGAGCAGCTTTATCTGATTATATCCCAAAATATTTTGCATAAATTGCTCAGAAAAGGAGACAGAACTGCTTTGCTTTCTCTGTACCCAATCCCTTGGTAGGTTGTTTTTTCTCATCTGGGGTGATATAATTGATGCCAGGGGCATTCTCTCTACCAGCATCCTTGCCTCCTTCCTACTGCCCCATTCTAATTGCCCCAACCCTATCACATGCTGCTGCCTTCTCTCAGATTGCTGCCAAGAAAAGAGAAGAACCAGAACCAACCAGAAGAGAAGCTTTGAAGTAGGTAGGGCATATTTGTTCCTGTTCAGTACCAGGTTCACCTCCTCCCTACATCTCTGCTCAGGGTCCCTTTCCAAAGGTAGCACTGATACCTTTGCATTCTGACCTTCTAATAGTAATTTAGAAAAATCCAAAATGATCAAATCATTCTATGAGGCCAAGTTCTTGCAAGCACAAGTGTTGGCATCCACAAGGCTGGAGGCAGGAGATCCCCATTCCCATCCATTTCCTCCTAGGAAACAGCAGGGTTGTTCCTGAGAACAGCTTCTGATTTCAAGAGCTGGAAGAGATCAGATCCTAATAACAACCATGCTGTTCACACACACAATGCTCAATTTTCTTTCTTAACTGAATCAAAGCTACTTTTGCATAGTGCAGGTTTCATTGTAAAAGGTTCACGTTGTTCCTGAATTGTTTCCCCGTGTGTTCTGTAACAGCTTTGCTGCAATCAGCAGAGATTGCCCCAGAGAAGGAGCAGGGTGAGCTCAGCCAGTGTGGTACATGGAAAACAGCACACTGATTTCTCCTTGTTCTTTTCATCTTAAACATTCTGGGCTGTAGAAATAAGATCCAAGAACTTCAAAAACATACCTGTAAAACCTTTTGCCAGGTAAATTAAATCACTCCTTCCATGGGCTGCTCTCTGCAAGTGCATGAGGGCACTGAAGGGAGAACCATGTTAATTTTCTTTGTATTTGTTTGAAGACTACTTTATATCCACTAGGGGATCTTTACATCGCGTTCTTTCATTTTTCTGCATTTGAATATATATCTTAATATTGCCTTAGAGTTTTGTTCCTAATTCTAAAAGCAGGCTAATTGGTATGCTATTTGCCGTTTTGGTTGCTGTTTTCATTGTGAATCAGCAGCAGATATCTATATTTACAGGCTGAAAGTGAGTTATAACTCTCTCCATTTTTGTAAAATATAGTTTTACCTTTTTTTTTTGTTTCCTCCCAGCAGCAGTAAGTCTTTGAAACAGACCTTCTTTTTCACCATCAAAATAACACACTGTGTACACTGCAGTTATTAATCACAGCCTATCACTGAAAATACTATTTGGAGGGTGAGGCAGGTGTTCTATGTCATGTAAATATTCAGAATTTTTCCCTCCTCTTATGAGTAAATAGTTTCAGGAAAATGCTCTGAATTGTTAATATCCGGTGTGCCAGCCTCTGAGAGGCTTTAGTAGTCTCTGAGTTGAGCAAGCAGGAGAGATTGCTCTCCTCCTCATTCTTGGATCAGAATCCATTCCTAAGAGAGAGTGCCTTTCTGGCTGCCCATGGGGCTTGTGTGCCCATGGAGAGCTGTCCAGAGCGTTTGACCTTTCTTTCAGCAATGTACTTATTACAGGCAAATAAAGCAAGGGTTGCCTAGAATCTTTGCAGATCTGGGGACATTGATTTCTCCTTCAGTGGTTGTCAGCTCTGCTGGTGTTGATCCCTGGGGTTGCTCCCCTTTGGTGTCTGTGTGGGAAGCAGGGGTGACAGAGCCACAGGGCAAAAATACATTTTAGCTCATTTAGGTCTGTGAAAGGCACTGGGCAATTTGTTCCCTTCTTGCCACTCTGCCCCTTCTTTCTTATGTGTGCTAATTGCTAATGTATGCTGCAGTAAATATTATTTACTCTTCTTCTCTCAGGGCAATTTGTAATTCATAGAGGGCTGGGAACAGCTGGAAGGCAAAGCAGTGATCCTGAAATTTTCTGAGACTAAAGTCAATGATATTTTTATGGTCATCTAATTTTCCTGGGAGTATTCTGTGTTACATTAAGTGGTTGTTATGCACTGATGAGCATGCCTAATAAATGTAGCCACTTCCCTCTGATAAATTATGGGAACAAATTTGAATGCTCATTAACGTGTATATATTAACCCTGTGTGAACATTGTAAAGGGTTCTGCAGGGTACAAAATTATCACTGTGACTTACTCTACTGTCTGGATCTAGGTTTACCACTTGGCAGGAGATCAGCCTGAACGGAAATAAATAAATTACTTCTAATAAGGGAAACTGTATTAATATAAAACTGATTTAAAAGCCCATATCCATGGGCAGTTCCTTTCCTTCAGTATTACCATTGAGAAGATATTGAGAAAAATGACTGCAGGAATCAGTATAGTAGTGAGAGGAGAGGTAGGGAGAGCCCTCTGTGCTGAACTGAACCAAGTAGAAGTGTCACCTTGCTTTATTTCAAAGGAGGCTGGGGTCTCTGGGAACAGCAACCTGCTCAGGACCTTTACAAGGCCATCACTTGTGTTTGTTTCTTTAATATAAAGCTATTTTTCCATAGCCACATACAGAGGTTTTTACTGTTGCCATAAACTGAGGTACAGTCTCTTTCGGGCAAAGGAGTATTTTTCTTCTAGGAAAATTCAGCAGGTAATAGGTTTTTAATCATAATATGCAGAATAAGTCAAAAGGAGTAATTTTAAAAAGTAGCTTTTGATCCAGTATAG
The DNA here is from genome assembly GCF_028018845.1 of Melospiza georgiana. Lineage (NCBI taxonomy): Eukaryota > Metazoa > Chordata > Aves > Passeriformes > Passerellidae > Melospiza > Melospiza georgiana. The sequence goes on from NC_080431.1 coordinate 101,289,327, forward strand.
CTTTTCCCCAGGAGCTTAGATCAGATAACTGGTTGCATTAATTGGTACTCAGTGTAGGAAGAGATGCTAAATACTTCTCCCTGTCAATTCACCCAGATGTACAGAATAATCCAAAGAAGCACATGCAGTAACTGACAGGAATGAATTCTGAAAGAGCTGACAATCATGAATAATGCAGCAAGGTAAAAAAAATATTGTGGTTGAGAGGTAGTTCAGAGGCTCCTCTTCTAACACCTTCTTTAAATGCATTGTTCATAAATAGAACTTTTCCTATGAGTTGCCCTAAATTAGACAGCATATTATGAAGGTAAGCTTACAAAAGAGTGGTATCACATCTGTAATGTTTGAAATATAAAAACCTGGGGCCTGGGAAGGAAGCTTTGCTAAAATGACATGTTTGAATTTGTAAAACAAATATTATCTCTTTGCTGTCTGTATGTATAACAGAGACAGATTTCCATGGATTGGGATATAGACATAGTAAAAGAGATGCTCCTGCACAGATTACTTTGTTTGATAACCAACCAGCTGAGATCCGGTAGAAAGCATCCCAGTGGCCTCAGTGGGTGCTCATGAGGGAATATTTTCATATTCCTTACCTTAAGCACGTAATTTGAATATGTAGGTGATGCCAGTATTCCCTGAAGCTTCAGTCAACACATCATTCTCTCGTTTGACTGTAGTTTTGGTAGATTTGCTATTTTTGTCTGCATACATTTCCTTTTCACCTTTGTCAGCTTAATGCAAGACTCCAAGAATAGAGGTTCTGAGTGCTGCTAATGCCCCCAGCAATGACCACAAGCAGAAAAGTAAGAGTAAAAAATAGGAGTACTTCACAGAAATTGTGCTACTTTCCCAACATGGTCTCTTAGCCTCTGACAACTCACAGCTCTGAAACTGAGCTCAGAATTGGTGACCCTGTTTCAGATGCACTCAATGGATGTTTCTTCATAATGTACCCATCTGTACCAAGAATCACTGTCACCCCTGTCAGAATGACCTCCACAGTTTATTGTGAAAACTGTGCTTTTGCTCTGATACTTTTGACCAGTTTCATGAGTTTGGTGGGGGTTGTTTGTTTGTTTGGCTGGTTGATTTATTTTGTTATTCCCCAGTCCATGTGGATATTTTTCCAGTGGTGTTGCTTAGTTTCCCTAAGAACTGTCAATGCCTGAAGACGGCTAGTTGAAAGCCCAGTGAGTACCACTGGGGTGCTTTCTCTCTTGTTCAGGAGTTTGTGAGGCAGGAATTCCCTCAAAAAGTCCATGCTGACTTTTTCTTGATGCCCCAAAATTGTCCATGTGCCTCACATTCTTTTCTTTACTATAAGTAGGTAGGAAATTTCACCAGAAAAGCAGTTTAAATTTTGCATTTATATTTCCTCTGGGTGCCTTGATTCCTACAGAATAGTTTTGGTTTTATTTTTTTTTTTAAATAAAAGATATCTTTGCCACCCTCCAGTTCAGAGGGTCATCAAGGATACATGTTGGACTACAACAAAATGCAGTAGTCATTTCCCATAATGGAGTTTTCATTGTATGGGAAAAGAAGTGCCAGACTGCCATGTCCTGCCCACTATAGCAAGATGATGAATATGTAGGTCAATTTTTAGCAAAGAAAGGTAAGCATATAAAAAAGTGAAGCAAGCACAGTAGCATGTACCAAGGCTCTGTGAAACACCAGCATTCATCAAGAGCACCCTCAGGGGTGACTTGAGATTGGGTTTTTACACAGACAAAGCATTTCTGGAGCCCTTGCAGTGTTTTTCAGAGCTATATCTACCCTGCCAAATAAAAGATGACATGGTTTCAAACCAAGTCCCAGTGACAGAGACAGGTTTGTGTGTATGCTGTGAAGCAGGAGCCTCTTGTAGATCATGGCTGTCTTGCAGGCAGCTGTTTAAGAAATCCATCCCGGAACCAAGGGCTTAGAGAACAATTATGCTGTGTGGACAATCAATAATCGAGCTTGGCCTTGTTTTATTTAGGGTATAGAGGCACTCAGTGTGATCCTTCTAATAAAGAGGGACAGCTTGTAAAAGGATAAGAGAAACAGAGTGATTTCTGAGTAAATAATCTGATCTGGGGAATGATGTAAATGACGAGCAGAGGCACTTCCATGCGGCGTGAAATCATTAGTGTTATGTAAGAGCTGAAAGCATTCATGTAAGGCTGGTGCACTTGTATCAGCGCATGGATAGTGCTCTTACTCACATTTAGCATCCTTTTATTCCTGGATCTGGGGTCACTTGGGAAGATCCATCTACATAAACTGTATTTAGACTGTAATATTTTGATGTTAACTGAGCTGAAAAGGGCTCTCCTGATGAGCTCCTTCATGAAAAAAACAGACAAATCTGAATTTTGGAAGGAATGATTGCGCGTGTCTTTTTGATACTACTCAGTGTCATGAAGTCTCATCTGAAATATGACCCAAGTAAAAATGAAACCAAAATGGATGAGAGTGTTTCTGCTTACTCCCCTGGTGTAAAAAGAAGATGGTGGTTTCAGTGGCTGAGAGCTCAAAGTAAAAGCAGTGCTAAGGAGGCAGGTAGTGTGAGTGCATCTCAGGCCAGCCCCTCAGATGCTGAAATAAGCTGTATTTAACACTGTCTGCTTTTCAGGTTGAGATTTCTTTCCACAGTTGTTTTCTTCTTGAAGCTCAATTAACAATGATGTTAATAAAGTTCCCATTTCCTGATACAAAATCTTCATTCTTCCTGGACTAAATGGTAAGCATCAGTTAAATAATATGAACAAATTCGCCCATGCTGTATAGCTTTTAAAAGCATAGTAGACATGCCTTGTTAACTAATTGAAGAATTTCAGAGATATAAAAGCACATGATTGGCACATAATGTGCAGTCAAGGGAAATACTATCCTGAGAAGCTTTCAGCAATGAGACACCAAGCTGCACTGCGCAAAGTTCACATAAAAGAGCTAATGGGCTTCACTGGAAGAATCCAGAGCACACTGATCCATCATTGATGAAAACCCAGCTCAAGGCTAGCTAGGAAAATGGTGCCTATTTTGTTTCTTTTCTAGTACAAAACATATTATCTTTTAGGCCTCAGAGTGCAGTCTACCCAACACACCAGTAAAAAGGTGTTCTTTTTCAAGGATGTGGTTTGCACAGCCTAGGTCATCATAGACTCATGGAATCATAGACTCACAGAACAGCTGGGGTTGGAAGGGACCTTTAAGGGTCATAAATCCAACTAGGATCTTGCCCTCCATTACAACCACCCTAAAAGACTTTTTCTCCATGTCATGGTGCACAGTGACTCTCTCTCCCAGCAGGACACAGCTCATTGCCCTGGAGCAGAGGATCTGGGAAAGATGCTGGCCCTCTGATTAGAAATCAGCACCTTTTTGATAATGGTAGTCAATATAATTCTTTGTGTGCAGTTTCAGTTTCCTCAGCATCTCAGCAACTGTCCATGTTTTGACTCTCTTATGTGCTTCAGTCTTTTTTGGAGGGAGGGACCCCTAAGTAATGGAATTATTCAGGTTGGAAAAAACCTGTAAGCTGATTGAGCTGAATCAAGTCTGAGAGTGTCAGGGATGTTTTTTTAATATAGACTTACAGTCTTTTCTGAACACACCTGAGTGAAAACCGTGTAAGCCAAAGGGAACACAGCCACATAGGATACCTACAGCAGTGTGTATCCTATCCTCAATGTAATTTTCAATCAGTGGAACTACACTTTCATTTCAGGGAGACAGAGAAGCTGTTATTTTGGATAACTACAAATTTAGGCAAATGGAAATTGCACATGCTCTTCTGCAGATTCAGACATCTTCAAGGGACAGGCTAAGACTGTTTTCATGAATACCATTCCCTTTTAAATCAGTTGTAGTAGTTAGCTGCAAAGAACTGCTTGGGTACTTTGATTTCATTTGTTTTAGAACACAAATCAGGTATATTTAGCTAATCCTCTAAAATTCAGCTGCATTATATTCTTTTATTAGCCTCTCTAAAATGCATTTTTACTGTTACATTTTAAAGAGGATTAATATCCCTAGTATAAATCACAGTAGTCTCTTCAGTTATGGTGCATTTTAAGGTTTACAGATTTTAAATTATTTAAATGTTGTTTTATGTTGCCTAATTTATTCTGTTAGAGCTGTTGAGAGTGTAAGACTGTCATTAAGGTTATTTTACTGCTTGATGCATCAGATAAAAATCTTTTTGAAGAGCTGTTTCTTTCTCAATTATTATCCAAAATCTCAACCAGTACTTATCTTTTTCTTAATGTTTGAGAACAACTGTAGACAGATATAAAATACTAAAAAAAATTAGGTCATTATAAAAATTTATTTGATAATAACCACCAGCAGGTGCATTGTCTGTATGCCACTGAAAAATTTAAAATGCTAGCAAGCCATATTCTGCTGTCTAAGAACCTGAATATGAGCTGTCACATGAACTTATCTGGAATTCCTAGATATCTTTTCTCCCTGCTGTCATTCTGCTACAGACATTTTTCTACAATTTTTTCTCACCTGATGTGGATTACATGGGACATTCTCACTTCCAGAAAAGACGATTGCAGTAACTCTGCAGGTGTTACCCTCTTTTGTAAAATACAATTGGGGTTGATCTGTGAAAATCTCAGCAGAGGTCTCCTCTCTCCCACATGTGCCCTGTTTACTCTGAATCACAACTTCCACTCAGAGTGAGCTGCAGAGGCTTGGCACAGCAAACTGCCAGGAGACCAGCGAGCCTGGGGCAAAATGAGGACATGCATGTTTTCCTTTCGATGGGGATTTTAAAGCCATTGCAAGTGGCTTACATATAATTCCTTGGATTTATTTAAAAAGTTGGTTTTAATAGGTGAGTGGGGTTACAGCAAGAATGAGGAATCTAGTCACAGTTTAGCCACTGATCTTCTGGATGATCTCTTAATAGTCATGTGACAGGACTTTCAGAAAGGGACTGAAATTTGGGTGTCCCAGTTTAGAGTCCCATTTCTGATTTTTATTTAATTGACTTTTCATTTATTTAGGAGAAACATTTAAAAATGCTGCCTGGTTATTTTAGGTGGAAACACAAAATAATTCCTTTGAAACAATCTGAGTGCATCTTAGCCCAGACTTTTTGTGTAGGAAAATACTTTTACAAATTTCCTTTCTGTTGTTTTCTTATCCATATTATGGATCCAGCAATACTAATCATGTACAACTTTTGCATTTTTGTTAAGGATATTTAGCTCTGCTCCAGCTGAAATCACTATAAAGCTGTGAAAGCTAGAAATCAGGCGTTCCTATCTTTTGAGCCTACAGTCAAGTGTTTGTACATGAATTTGCATTTTGAACCCATGCATGTTTCAAACTGGTTTGCAGCGTGCTGAGAGCGGGGGCAGATATGAAAGTTGTCTTAAGGACAGCTTCTCAGTGTGCCAACTGGATGCTCTTCCAAAGACATTGCTCATGAGCACCCATTGGACTGCACTTTGCTGGCAGGAGAAGGGAAAGGAGGAACATCACAAACCCTTCATCTCACGTGTGGGCCAGTGCTGAGCATGCAAGGATGTGCCCATGAAGGAGACAGAGAGGGATGTAATCATTGCACCTGTGTCTCTTTGTTCCAGCCTCATGTTCCTACATCTCTGCCAGGGAAAAGATTCACTTCCAACCACTCTGACACAGCCTGGGCAGGGCAGGGCAGTGCAGCAGTGACTCCTGAGGGCATGTCAGAACCTCAGGAATGGCAGAGCTCAGCTCCACTGACCTCCTGGGTGCATCCTCATCTTTGTTTCCAAGAAACTTCAGCACAAATTCAATCAATCAGGCGGGGACTTTATTTTTATTTAAAACTGCGATAGAGGAAAGGAGAAAACTCCACCAAGATCTTAATGTAGGATTATTTCCTGTAGCCATCTCACCTATACTTTATACATATATATATTCCTTGTGAATAATTGCAGTCTAAAGAAGAAGGGATTGAGAAGTTTGTGATGGGTTTGTTAATTCTCAGATTCAGAGACCCCTACGGTCTAGGTGGGGATAACCTGTTTGGTGGGGGATGGACTTAACCCATAAGGTCTGTGAAGGCAGCTGTGCAACAGTGAAAAGTGCAAACCTAAGACTGGGATTTGCTGTTTGAAGTAAGATTTAGAATGTAATGAGGAATGTAGGGTATTTGGGATCCTTGCTGGAATGTGGAGGGAAACAGAGGCAGCTGAGAGCAAAAGCAGGGAGCCCCAGTGACCTGACAGATAAGTAGCTCTCCATGAGAGGCTTTTACATTTCCTTGTAGAGTCACCTGCTACTCTCCCTCAGAGAGATGCTCCTGATCAGATCCACAATCTACCTGCACACCAGCCCTGCTGACTGAGAGGCAAATCTGCCCTGGCTCTGACACCTTCCAGCAGTGCCTTCAGTAGGGCTGATGTTGCTTAATTCAGATTCCAATTAAATGCAGCTTGTGTGTGAATGAGGATATAAAATCAGACTCAAATTACTGAGTTCAGTTGCTCTCCACCATAGAAGAAGATATTTGAAAAGGTATAAGGAAAATGGAGCTGTATTTATAGTACAACACTGCAACATTGTATAAAGTAATTAATTAGAACAATTGAGAGATCATAAAATGTTTGTATTTTTTTCCTTTTTAAACTGACAAGCAGAAATCAGAAAGGAGCTGATGTGAGTTAATTGAATGAAAATGAATTTTACAAAAGACAGTAACAACCTGCTTAAGTGTTACCATAACTTTTGATATTTAAATATATGATGCTTATCAGACAGCTTTGATTAGCCTTTAAGCAAAACTAAATTTTGTTTTAATCAAAGTTAAAATGTTAACTGCTTATTTCACAGTTTGCTTGTGGTGTATTAGCAGAAATATTTTTATGTAATGTAAAAAAGATTAAATGCTAACTAGAAGGATGATTATTATTTTAGAATTATTTATAATTTTATATAAATTATATATGATGAATAATTGTATTTATTAATAATGATAAAATATTATCTAGATTAATACCGATTAAGTATTATATAATTACCTCCCTTCTTGTAAACTGTAAATGAATGGTGATATTCACTAATTCAATATTTAAAATAGTTTAATGCAACTTCTGATACAAGGGGGTTTTTTTGAATCTTCTCTTGCTTCCCAGCCACATATTTAGTGAGTTTTAATATATAACTGTGTATTTGATACACCTTTGTCAATGAAGGCAAAGTCAAGAATGATTTAGTGATAAAAGCAGTTTGTGGTTATCTGTGGGTGTGTGTTTGACACTTTGGATTCATCTTTTCCTGTCTTCCAAGAAATTTCTCAGATCTTTATCTTTACAATGGGTAATTTACCTGGATTTGAGGGCCAGACATACAGGGATGTTCCTTATCATATAATATTAGGAATGTTAGAGATACTTTCAATTCAAGCCTTGTAGGTAAAGACAGATGCCTTGCATCCTGAGCCTTTTTTTTTCCGGGAAGTCAACATATAAGATAAGATATGATGTTCCTGGGGAAACCACATCAATTCTTGCAGCACTGCATGAAACACAGAATCACACATTACCCAGGGGTACAGACTCAGGACAGTACAGGACAGAGACTTGTACCAAGGGAGCTCCTAAGACAAGGGCAGTATAGCCACCAGTAGGGAATGATGGCCATTTTGTCATTTTCTCCATCAGCAGGGAATGGTGTCCCCTACTTTAGGGGACAGAGCATGCTGGCTGGCTGCATCTTTTGACTAGTCAACAGTTGCAAATTTTATACTAGTTTGACCAGTAAGGATTATGCATGTATTAGAAGAAAAGCAGGACTTCCATCCAGCTGAAAACTGTCTTTATTTTTTCTTCCCTTGCAGCATCAATATGTTAATTCAAATGTTGATTAAATTATCTTTTGTCTAAATTAGAGCAAGTTCAGGATGCCCACTAAGGGCAATGAAACCATCACCCCTTTTCCAAATAGGAAGCAGTCTGCTATTCAGTGAATGCTCTTAAATCATCATTTAACCATCATTTCATGGCTTCATTGAGATGTGGGATTCCACCAGGACTAGCTCTGAATGCCTGCTTTGCAAATGAGGAAGCCTGGACCTTGGTGTCATCTCCCACCATGGATCTGTTGTGTCTCCTTCAGAAAGTCTTAAGCAACTGCAATGTATTCCCTGTGCTCCTGTAAACTCCTTTAGTTTGTTATCTCTTACAACTTGTCAGTCATGGCTAATGATGTAGTGGATGCAGTGGAAAATGGATGTCAGTCCTTGGAAGACCATCATTAAGCCATTAATTCAGGAGTGTGTCTCTCCTTTACATTCCCTATGAATCTATATTAGAAATATAAAAATCTATTGTAGATGGTAAGCATGAAAAGAGCTTTTACTGAGATTTTTATAGTTGCACTCAGAATTTAGTAATAAATGTGCCTTTTAAAGAAAAGCTTGTGGAACAATTTCAGTTTTGAGGTAAAGGGGCAGGGTGAGGATTAGCTATAAATGTGTGTGTTGTTTCACCACAAATTTAATCTCAAAAAGATGAGTAGATCATATTGCTCTGCAAGCAACCAAAGGGATGAAGGAATGAACTCTAGGACATAATTTTTAGAACAGTTGTTACTTCCCAATACCCTGCTAGGGGTGACTGAGAGTGAAGCAGATGTGTGTTGGTTGTATTTGGAGGAATTCTTTGTAATGAAGGTAAGTGACACAATAGGTTAAGTACAATGAAATGACATGACACTCTCTCTTAATAAATAATCATTTATAAATGACAAGATAATTTAAAAGCTGTTGCCATACAATAGGAGCTAACATGGTTCAAAATTGTTCATAAGAAGGAATATGTATTTTCCCATCATTTTTTACTAGTTTAGTTCACATATTTCTGTGATTTCAGGTAGTTAAAAGTCAAGCACTTTAAAGGAGCCCTTTACTGAGCAAAAGTTTTGATAAATTTTTTAAAGGAGCCCTTAAACTGGCTATTTCAGGTTTTTTTAACATGTCTCCACCCCCCATTAAATCACTGTTAGGTCTTCTATTTATTCTCACAGATTAAAAAGTTATGCTAAATTAAGGGGAAGATGGAGTTATGCTACGCTTGCTAAAATCTGGACTCCAATGTAAACAGACATAATAAAATGACTACTTTAGGCCTCTTCATAGTTTTAAAAGTCTTTTACAAGAAACTAGAATTGGCTGAGATGATTGCATTTTTTGCAGTCTGTAGAAAGAAACAGTGATGTTTCAGAAGTGCTGACTGAAAATAATACAGGGTTTTTCTTGCCTACTAATTTGTATCCTTGTATCGTTGGCTTTTCTCCTTACAATTTGCACAGCATGGTGTGTTTTGAGGCAATTATAACACCAATTCTAGAATAGATTTCTCTCCTTGACTGGACATAATGCTGGAAAAAGGGAAACAGATTTTTCCTTTAACCCAAAGAAAATGAAGAAAGTTGCTTTTTAAAGAAAGCAACTAAACATACACAACATATGTTTGTGATTGAGAAAGAGCTACATAGCTCTGATCTGTGGAATATTTAGGCATTTGAATGTATTTAGATTTAAATAGGCAAATGTTTGTGTGTTACATTAACAAAGGAGTTAACATTCCCCTGGATTATCAGTATAGTCTCAACAATGTAAGGCATAGCACAGCAGTAAAACACATGCATGAAACACCTTTGGAGAAAACAGCCTTTTTACTCTCATCCATGACACTTCCCTTTTTCTCGTTTAAATTTTTTATCTTTAAAATTAGTGCATTAAAATTTCCAGCCAGCCCGTGAAAGCAGTTAATAGAAATTTTTCCATGAAAGCAAGTTTAACCCTACATTTCCCCTGAAATTCCAGAGCAAATCCAAACTAATTATCCCAAAAATAAAAGCAAAGCCATAATTTGTTCCTTTTCTGGCAGACAGTAGAAAACGAATATCTCAGTTGGGTACAGCACGGACCCTTTGCACAGCAGGGAATCAGTAATTGTCATTGTATAATGGCCAGGTAGGCCCTTTTAACACAGGTTTTGATCAACACGTTAACATTCATAACAACCTTTCAGTATTTCTAGGGAGACTACAAGAAAGGTAGGGACAGACACTTCAGTGTGCCCTGTTGCAATAGGAAAAGGGTTTAAAAATTTAAAAGTTAAAAGGTTTTAAATTAAAAGATGGTCAATTTAGATTAGGGATAAAGAAGAAAAGGAGAGTGGTGAAACAGTGGAAGAGGCTGCCCACAGGAACAGTAGATTCCTGCCCCATTCCTGGAAGTGTTGAATGCTGAGGGAACATCAGACTCCAAGGTGCACACTCTGCAAGTTCAGCAATTCAGATTTAGACAGAGCAGCTGCAAGGGGCTCTCTTGTGGCAAGTCCTTGCACACATAGCATTAAACTTGGCTAAGGACAATAATTATAGTCAGTATCTATGGAGAACAAAAGAAAATTGAAACTGCCATGATAATCTTTGGCAAGAACAGACTAAGATGGGGACTTTCCATCTACACGGGTACGAATGTGGATGATGAAATGATGAATGTGCCAGAAGAGATTCTGCCTCTGAAATAAAATTAGAACAGTTTAAAAAAGCAGTGGAATTACCTCCTCAATATGTTTACCTCCGATTTATCTCTACCTCTGTTTTGGAATTTGTAAAGCCCTAAATTAATTGTACTTTAGTTCACTGTTTATGCAATGTTTACACATTGTTTACACTTGTTTCAGTTGAGTCAGAACAATCTCAAAACAGTCTTGAGGGCAGAGCATGCTGTACCAGCGTTCAGCAAATGCTGCCATCTCTTTTTGCCATCTTAATGCAAAGATTGAACTTCACCCAACCTGTCAGACCAGCTTTATTCTCTTTGCTTGGCTAGAGCCAGTACAGCTTTACTGAGTTTTAGGGAATAAAACAATCCAGACTTTCTTCTGGAAGCTGTCAGCTATGCCCAGAAAATTTGCAAGTGTTCATGGTAAGCTGTGTATAATGCTGCAGACTGAGGGATCCCATTTTTCAGCCATTCTTCCTCCCAGTTACACCAATATGAGAACTCTGCAAGAAATTGCCATTCTTTACTCCCACATTTCTCAAAATGATTACAAGAAGTCTGTGATACCCAATTATTCCCACATAGTGCCTTTTTTTTCATCTCTTCTTTAGACCTTTTGACCTACCTCTCCTGCAGGAAATTTTACAACCAACTTCCTAATGCTCTTGACAAATCTATTATTAAATAGACACTAATCAAATTGCAAATTACAAAAAGATGATATTATGTTCTATTAGTGGTTT